>NC_041386.1:712725624-712815415 GCF_002162155.2 Triticum dicoccoides | reverse complement strand
TACGGGGTCGCACCTAAGCCCCCGAGTGGGAGGATTGCACTCCACTCAGAAAGTTTATAACTTAGGCGATTACGGGGTCGCAGCTAAGCCCCTGAGTAGGAGGATTGCTCTCCACTCGGAATGTTTTTAACTTAGGTGATTACGGGGTCGCAGCTAAGCCCCCGAGTGAGAGGATTGCTCTCCACTCGGAATGTTTTTAACTTAGGCGATTACATGGTCGCAGCTAAGCTCCGAGTGGGAAGATTGCTCTCCACTCGGAATGTTTTTAACTTAGGCAAATCAGATTCGCGACTAAGCCACCCACTGGGGGATTTGGACACAGATGATTATGGGGAACTGATCATTAAGATACTTTAAAATCATGTATTTGGAAAGCAAACTGAAATACTCTTATTACAACTCGTCGAGTCGAGTGATCTATGTGTAGAAGTGGTGGAGTAGCTCTGCATTCCATGCACATGGCTCGTCCATCTTCTTGGCTAGGTTGTAGATGTGGTAAGCTCCGTTGTGAAGCACTTTGGTGATGATGAAGGGACCTTCCCAGGCCGGAGCAAGCTTGTGAGGCCGTTTCTGATCCACTCGAGCGCCAGGTCTCCTTCCTGGAACGCTCGACCTCTGACATTTCAGGCATGGAATCGACGCAGATCTTGCTGATAGACGGTCGATCGAATCAAGGCCATCTCGTGTTCCTCTTCTAGGATATCAACAGTGTCTTCACGTGCTTGTACTGCTTCGGCTTCTGAGAATAGTTCCACTCGGGGAGCATTGTGCAATAAGTCACTCAAAACTACAGCCTCTGCGCCGTACACCAAGAAGAATGGGGTTTGGCCAGTTGACCGATTCGGTGTTGTTCTCAGCCCCCACAAGACGGATGGTAACTTAGTCACCTAGGCTCCAGCAGCGTGCTTGAGGTCGCAAATTAGTCGGGGCTTTAACCCTTGGAGGATCAAACCATTCGCCCTTTCTGCTTGTCATTCGACTACGGGTGTGCAACGGACGCATAGTTCACCCGAGTACCTTGGGACACACAAAACGCCTTGAACTCATTGGAATCAAAGTTGGAGCCGTTATCTATGATAATGCTGTGGGGAACTCCATATCTGAATATCAACTCCTTGATGAAACTGACGGCAGTGCCTGCGCCAAGGTTCTTGATGGGCTTAGCATCGATCCACTTGGTGAACTTGTTGACTGCTACAAGCAAATGGGTGAAACCTCTCGTGCCAGTCTTGAAGGGGCCAACCATATCCAATCCCCAGACTGCAAACGGCCACACGAGTGGAATAGTCTTCAAGGCAGACTCGGGTTTGTGGGACATGTTGGAGTAGAACCGGCAGCCTGCACACTTGTCGACTATTTATTTTGCCATCTCATTTGCTCGAGGCCAGTAGAATCCTGCTCGGTATGCTTTGTCCATGATGGTCCGAGAGGACGCATGGTGACCACAGGTCCCCGAGTGGATATCGTTTAGGATCATTCGACCTTCTTCTGGGGTGATGCAGCGCTTAGCCACTCCTGTGACACCTTTTCTGTAAAGCTGTCCTTTTATTACAGTGAAGGCTTTGGATCGACGGACTATCTAGCGGGCTTCATCCTCATCCTCCAGGAGTTCCTTCCTGAGAATGTACACAATGTACGGTACTGTCCAGTTGAAAGTGCTAGTTATCGACTAGAGGGGGGGGTGAATAGGCGATTTTTATGAAAGTCTTCAAAACATGAGAGTTTAGAAGACAAACATGAAAATTGTACCTATAAACATGCAGTGGAAGATGAACTACACTAGACACATCATGGTCAAACAAGTATGAAGCTAAAGCATGATGAATGATAGCAGCTAGGTAGTAGGATCAGGATGGAAGATAGTATGAAGCCAATCAGAACAAGTAGTCACACAGTGAAGTCAAATAGGCAGAGCAATCAGGCAATGACTTCGCAAAGACAAACTGTAAGTAAGGAGAGTAAGAGATAGAACCAGTGTGTTGTGAAGACAAGGATTTGTTCGACCAGTTCCAGTTGCTGTGATAACTGTACGTCTGGTTAGGGAGGCTGAGATTCAACTCAGAAGACCGCGTCTTCACCTTATTCCCCTTGAGCTAAGGACACACAGTCCTCACCCAATCACTCTAGTAAGTCTTCAAGTTAGACTTCCAAACCTTCACAGACTTCGTTCACCGGCAATCCACAATGACTCTTGGATGCTCAGAACGCGACGCCTAACTGGCTGGAGGATTCACAGTCCTCAAGTGTAACAAGTCTTCAGATCACGCGGACAGAAAGACTTCAGTGATGCCAAACACTCTCTAGGCTCTGGGTGGTTTGGGCTTTGTCCTTGCAAGGATTCTCTCTCTCAAAGTCTTCGGAGGTGGGTTGCTCCCAAACGACAAAGGTCGTATCTAACTCTGAGCAACCACCAATTTATGGTGTAGTGGGTGGGCTATTTATAGCCACTGGGCAACCCGGCCTGATTTGTCCGAAATGACCCTGGGTCACTAAGGAACTGACACGTGTCACAATGGTCAGATTTCAAACACATGCGACAGCTTGACTTGGGCTACAAGTAAAGCTGACTTATTCGACTCTGGATAAGATTTGCTCTCATTGTCTTCGCTCGAAGACATAGGATTTTGGTTGAGCATCACTTCAGTCACTCTGACTTTGTTCACTTGGACCCCACTTAACAGTGCGGTGGTTCCTATGACTCAACAAAGAAGAAAAGAAACAACGAAACTATTAAGTCTTCGCGCTCCATAGTCTTCACTCAATGTCTTCTCCTGTCATAGTCTTCGGTGTGAATGTATTCACGTACCACCATTATCTTCAATGTCTTCATACATTTTTAGGGGTCATCTCTGGTAGGTAAACCGAATCAAGGAGGGACTACTACCTGTGTTATCCTGCAATTCTCACAAACACATTAGTCCCTCAACCACGTTTGTCGTCAATACTCCAAAACCAAACTAGGGGTGGCACTAGATGCACTTACAATCTCCCCCTTTTTGGTGATTGATGACAAACTGGTTGAAGTTTTCAACGGGGATATAAATATGTGAAATTGTAAAGGATGAGGTATTGTCTTCGTAAGTAGCAAAAGGCTCCCCCTGAAGATGTGCATATAAATAATTTGCTTTTGGAATGCAAATGCACATGGCAGGTTCTACTTGTGGAGATCCTCTTCAACTTATGAAGATAAATCATCATGCATGATTCGATGTAACAAAGATAATGACATGCATAATGAAAAATGGACGTCTGCAAAATGATTTAAGTGCGGAAGTTATCATTGCATAACAAAATAGCAAATAAGTAGCATACGACCATCGAGTTTAAGTGTTACAACTCAGAGAACCAAATGTATCAAGATCAAGAGTTGTAAAAACTAGGCAAAATATAATACAACCGCCCATATGAACCCGCTTGAAGACTATCAACTCATAGCTTCTCCCCCTTTTGTCAGTAAGGACCAAAAAGGGTTGAAGACATTGAGCCTCTACTCGTTCCCAGAAGGAGTAGGAGAAGATGCAGGGTTGGTGTCGAGGTTTGGCGGTGCAGACAGACTTGGAGCAGTTTCGATACGCATTGGAGGTGGCGAAGTAGCATCATCTTGATCATCGATCACACGAGCATTCACGGTTGCAGCAGAAGAGGAGTACTCTGAGTCTTCAAGAGATGGAGTGCGCTGCAGAACAGCATTTCTGGGCGGAGTGGAATCAAACTTGAATCATTCTGAGAAGCCATCATCCTGAAGATCTTCCTCAGCACACATAAGTGTCAGCCCTTTCCATGTGCGTTGACAGGTTTCATGCGCGACAAAGGCATTCTTGGTTGCAAGGTTGCGAATGCGATTGACGTCAGTCATGATGCTCTGCATCTGGTGCTTGAGCCAATCATGATGCCTATCCTGCTTTTGATGCAGGCCAACGAGAAGCTCTCAGTCATTGAGAACACGAGATCGCTTTCGAGGCTGTTGAGCAATTGTGCTGTCAGTGGCTTCGGTTTGGGCACGGTGAGGTGCACGTGTAGTACCAGCCAACGGATAGACTCGAGTGGCAGCCAGCACACCTTCAATGGGCTGAGTGAAGCTCTGACGATCAACATTATAAAGATACAGTGGCTCCTTGTCAGGCTCTGGATAGATGGCTTCAACAGACATATCGACATCTCGCAAGAAAACAATGTGGTTGCGTGCAGATGGCTGATAGTTGAAAGCAGTGTGAAGCTTGATCAGACGCATGATCCATGGAGCATAAAACTTCAAGCCAAAAAATGTCAGATCTTGATGCAGCAATTTGGCGGATGAATAAATCTTGTGCATTGAAGCATTTGCCATGAAGAATATGGAAGACCAATGTCTTCATTGCACCTTCTAGCTTAGCCTTTGGAGAATGTCCTTTGATGGGCCAGAGAGTTAGCCATATGATGTGATAGATTGTGCATGGCAGATACTCAAGGTCTTCAACAAAGAACTCCGTAGGATATTCTGCATATGGAGGCAATGGCTTCATCATACTGAGCATCTGGCTCATGTCGGGTTCTGGCTTGTGAAAGATGCTTTCCACAGCTGCAGTGTGAAGCTGACAACCAGGTTCATAGAGATCACCTAGAGTGGGCAGGCCTGTAAGCTCAATGACATCAAATGCTTTGGCTTCATGATGGATATTTCCTGTCATTCACTCAAGGACCCAAGTCTTAGGATCCCTGTTGTAGACTATGATATGAAGAGTGGCGTAGAATTGAAGCAGCAACTCTTCATTCCAGTGCTCCTTATCAGTGACGAAATGCAGTAAGCCAGCCTCTCTAAAGCAATCTAGAGCTTCTTCTAAGCAGGGTAGGCCAGTTATGGCTTCAGTATCAAGGCGCATATGCGGAAATATGCGGCCTTGGTTGTACAGAATGCATGAATAATTGATGCGCTGCTGATAACTCCAGAATCGATCAGATGAAATCTTGGGCCTGGTGTAGGGGTTCTTATCGCTATCGAAGAAGGTGTTGTGTGCAATGAAGCCGTTGACATTGAAAGATCCTGGTGAAGTGGCAGTACCTGGAAATCTGGGCAGTCTTGGCTTTGGCTTCTGAACCCGAGGCCTGTGCTCGACATGGTAATCAAATTGAGGACCAGCAGCAGGTGGAGGAATCAGAATAGGCCATATGACAGTGACAAGTTGGCCATAGGTGCATGCTTGCTCGATGGTATGTGTCCTTGGAGGCGGAACAGGAGCAGTGTCATTGACTTCAGGCTGCAGATTTGTGTCAGGTGCGGCATGGACTTCAGCTTCTTCATGGGCTTCATTGCCTTCATTGGCCACTGGTGCATTGCCCACTGTAGGCTCCACATTGGCTTCGGCCATGACAACGTCATTGGCTTCAGGAATGTCATTTGTGGCAGCCTCAAGATTCTCACCCTCCACTTGAATAGCTGGATGTTCTGGCATAAACTGGTTCTCTTCATTAACTTCTTCTTGAGTTGCAGGGGGAGTAGCGACAGGCTCTTCTTCTTGTGTTGCTCCGGCTGATGCAGCCGGAGGGTCTTCAGTAGCATTGGCTTCAGACACAGGGACCGTCACAGAAGGATTGTCATCAGAGAACACTTGACGTGCCACTGAACTTGACAAGTTGGAGCCCTCTTCTGTGATGGTGGTCATGGAGACAGATGGCCTCAGGCCTTTGCGAATCAGTTGGAATACGGGCGACCTTTGGTGATGGTGATGTCTCCATGTAGTTGTCATCATTGGACATGGGGCTGATGACGGACACATATGACTGTTGGGGTGTACTTGGTGAGTCTTGATGTGGGGTAATTTGCTGGGGGCGATCAGCCCACGATGCATCTTGTGAGATTGGCGTCAAAGGACGACCAATACTAATAAGCTCACTGTTCGTTTGAACAGGCGATGATAACGATGGGCGCTTGATCTGAGGAAGAAATGTATCATCTTGAACAATGTCTTCAGTTGCGATGGGGTCGATGACTGGAAATTCTTGAACTTCAGGAGCCTCTATGGAAGCAGGCTCATGAACAATAATTCGACGCTCTTGGTTTGCAGGCGGAGGGGGAATAAAGGCAAGGGGTTCAACAACAAGGGGCTCTGTAGGAGTAGCCCGATCTCTCTTCTTGGTTTTTCTCTTCTTAGGGGGTGGTGCTTCGTCAGTGGTGCGCTTGGTTTTCCGCTTCCTTGCTTCGGCTTCAGCTGCCTTGGTTTTCTTCTGTTCAAAAGCCACTGAAGGAGCCTTGGGCTTCGAGCCGTGCATGCTGGCAGGGAAGACAATGTGTGGTTCTTCCTGCCGTGGTGCTTTAGTGTTGGCTTCAGATGACTTCTTTTTCTTGGCAGCCATTGAGGGGTCAATGCTAGGGCGGCCAAGTGCTTTGCACTTTTTAGCTTCATTGTAGGCTTGAACGCATTTGTCTGCAAGTGCTTTCATGCGCTCTCTTGAGCCTTTGGCTTCCTCGCGTTTCTTCCGAAACGACTCCTTGAGGTCATTAAGCATCACCTTGAACTTTTGCACATCAGCCACATTCAGTTTGGCTACATGCTTCTTGAACTGTTCCTTCTCAAAGTCTATCTTTCTCTTCAGTTCAACTATGCGCTGAGCCAGAGCAAGCTCAGAAGCAATGGCGCCTTGGAAAGCAACACTGACGCCAATGGGGAGCTGAAGGTCATCAAAGCTGAGATGTTGATTATCAAACCACTCATCAATGAAGTTCCTCAGAATGTTTACATCAAAGAGGGGCAGATCGTTGAAGATCTCCGCCTCTTGCTTGCTCTTGATCAGCTTCTCCAGAGCATCTTCACAAATTATTCATCTAAAGACAAGTCAATGGGTTCAAATTCATTCCTCAGAATGGATGCAGGCGTCAGTGCATGACTCAGTTGCTGAGCTGGTGTCTTCTGTGGCTTCTCACGTCTCATGGAGATGCGAGAGAGATCTTCAGAGTTATTGCTGGGAGCAGAAGGGGCAGTTGCCAATGGCTTCGCTCTCAAAGCCTTTGGAGCAGCAGATGGTTTTGAAGCTTTAGTCTTCTTTTGCTTCTGAGGCTTTGGAGGAGGAGCTGGAGCATCGTCGGTGTCAGAATCCTCATCAGAATGATCCACTTTGGCACCTTGAACAGTAATGTGAGTGATGAGGCCAGAAAGGTTGTAGAAGGGGCCAATCCTGTTTTCATTGGCTTCACGGGTGCCATTGTCCCGAGGTGAGGAGGGACCAGGGTTGAAGTCAAGCCCCAGATCCTTCTTGTTCTTTGCAGCTGAGTCTTTGGCGAACTGGTAGTTGCGCTTGAACAGACTGTCTTCACGACACCAGAGTAGTGAAGATGGGTCAGCATTATCAGGCTGTGGTCCGCGCACCATGCAAGGATAGAAACCTTGCTCAATAGCTTCAGCCTGAGTCCTGGGTGGAAGATTTTTGTACAAAATATCATCCCAGGGTGCCTTGATGGCATTCTACTCTGCATATTCTTTGGTGATGAAGCGATATCTGAACCATTCTTCTGCCCAATAAATTAATGTTTTTACGATTATGACTATACATAGCATAATTGCATATAGGCATCATGTTCGGACATCCATACATCGTTAATCCAACTGCATCTATAGCTAATACTCCACCCCAATATTGCTATCCATCTTGCATCTCAAAGTATTAAGTAAAAAAATGATAGTATTGCATTAAGCATAATGGTATGATGTTGATAATATATTGTCTTCATCCTGCGTTCAAAGGACAACTACGCAATCATCTTTTTGTCGTAGCGGCAACAACACAACACAAGCCCTTTTCACTTTCTATCATTAGGGTACATTACTCGCAAGATTGAACTCAACCAACATACACAACTCTCTCTTGGAGACCATCCATCAAACTTGTCCAAAGAAAGACAAATAGACTGAGAGATTTGTAATCGTTTCTAACAAGACTATAGTTTAATTCATGCAATTTTAATTATACCACCAAAGCATACATATTATTTTTATCACCAACATATTAAACATTGCCAACTATCAATTATTATTCAACTCTCATAAAATATATAAGTGAAGCAAGAGAGTTCTAATCGTTTCTGACAGGGCTAACACAATACTCTAAAAAGCATAAGTGAAGCAATAGAGCAATTCTAATACAAGGACAAGGATAACTCTCTATGCACATTTATCATGGTGTGATGATTGATCATGACCAACAAACAAAAGCACAGGACACTACAAGAATAACACATGTCATGTGTAGCACCCTGAGATTGGTGTCGTGGTACAAAGACTGACAGTAAGATTAGGGGTACGTATGAGGAGGCAAGGTCCTAGATACGGTGAGATTGTACACAAGTTGAGGGAGTCCCGGATTAGGGGGTGTCCAGATGGCCGGACTATAACCTTTGGCCGGACTCCTGGACTATGAAGATACAAGACTTCGTCCCGTGTCCGGATGGGACTTTCCTTGGCGTGGAAGGCAAGCTTGGCGATACGGATATGTAGATCTCCTCCCATTGTAACCGACTCTGTGTAACCCTAGCCCTCTCCGGTGTCTATATAAACCGGAGGGTTTTAGTCCGTAGGACGAACAACAATCATACCATAGGCTAGCTTCTAGGGTTTAGCCTCTCTGATCTCGTGGTAGATCTACTCTTGTACTACCCATATCATCAATATTAATCAAGCAGGAGTAGGGTTTTACCTCCATTGAGAGGGCCCGAACCTGGGTAAAAACATCGTGTCCCTTGTCTCCTGTTACCATCCGCCTAGACGCACAGTTCGGGACCCCCTACCCGAGATCCGCCGGTTTTGACACCGACATTGGTGCTTTCATTGAGAGTTCCTCTGTGTCGTCATCTTTAGGCTCTATGGCTCCTCCGATCATCAACAACGAAGCAGTCTAGGGTGAGACTTTTCTCCCCGGACAGATCTTCGTATTCGGCGGCTTTGCATTGCGGGCCAATTCGCTTGGCCATCTGGAGCAGATCGAAAGCTACGCCCCCGGCCATCAGGTCAGGTTTGGAAGTTTGAACTACACGGATGACATCCGCGGGGACTTGATCTTCGACGGGTTCGAGCCACAGCCGAGCGTGCCGCACTGTCATGATGGGCATGATCTAGCTCTGCCGCCAAACAGTGCCCGGGAGGACGCCCCAGTGTCCGCTCCGACCCTTAGCTCGGAGCCGACTGCGCCAATCAAGGACGGGTGGCTGGACACCGCCTCGGGGGCTGCAATCTCTACGGCGATCGAGCCAAACACTAGCCTTGTCCTTTGCAAAGCTCGTGACTCCAAGGTGCCGGACTCCTTTCCGGACTCCGAACCTTCCGCGCCCCTACCGATCGAACCCGATTGGGCGCCCATCATGGAGTTCGCCGCCGTGGACATCTTTCAGCACTTGCCCTTTGGCGACATTCTGAATTCACTAAAGTCTTTCTCTTTATCAGGAGAGCCCAGGCCGGACTATGGTCAGCAAGGTTAGGATGCGGACGACGAAGAAATTCAAGGCCCACCCACGACCCACTTCGTAGCCACTGTTGATGATTTAACCGACATGCTCGACTTCGACTCCGAAGACATCGACGGTATGGACGCCGATGCAGGAGAGGACCAAGAACCAGCGCCTATAGGGCACTAGAAGGCCACCTCGTCATATGACATATACATGGTGTACACCCCAAAAGAAGGGAATGGCGATGGAATAATGGAGGATGACCCCTCTAAGAAGCATCCTAAGCGCCGGCGTCAGCGGCGCCGCTCTAAATCCCGCCAAAGCAAAAATGGTGATTCCGGCACGGGAGATAATAACACCCCGGACAGTGCCGAAGACAACCCACTCCAGCAGGATTCAGCACAGGAGGATGGAGAAGCCAACCCTCATGAGAGAAAGGGAGACAGAGAGGTAGAGGACGATAATTACATGCCTCCCTCCGAAGACGAGGCAAGCCTCGACGACGACGAATTTATCATGCCTGAGGATCGAACAAGAGCGTTTCAAACGCAGGCTTATGGCCACGGCGAGCAGCCTCAAGAAAAAGCAGCAGCAGCTTAGAGCTGATCAAGACTTGGTAGCCGACAGATGGACTGAAGTCCTTGCAGCCGAAGAGTACGAACTCGAACGCCCCTCCAAGAGCTACCCAAAGCACAGGCTGCTACCCCGATTAGAGGAGGAAGGACCTAAACCTACGTCACCAGCGCACGACGCGGCCGACCGGCCACCCCGTGGCCACGACAGAGATGCCTCTCGACCATCCACTCAAGCCGCACCCGGCGTCGCTCCAAAAATACCAAGGCACGGGGAAATGCGCCAGACCTGCGAGACATATTGGAGGACAAGGCAAGGCAAGCAAGATCGATCTATGGATCGCGTGGGCGCCCCACGACACATGACGATAACCGTCATGCCGGATATGACAAATACGGCCAGGCCGAACACAGCAAACAAAGCTCATTTGAGCTACGTAGTGATATAGCCCAGTACAGAGGCGCCGCACACCCACTATGCTTCACAGATGAAGTAATGGATCATCAAATCCCCGAGGGTTTTAAACCTGTAAACATCGAATCATACGATGGCACAACAGATCCTGCGGTATGGATCGAGGACTATCTCCTTCATATCCACATGGCCCGCGGTGATGATCTACACGCTATCAAATACCTCCCACTCAAGCTTAAAGGACCAGCTCGGCATTGGCTTAACAGCTTGCCAGCAGAGTCAATTGGTTGCTGGGAGGACCTGGAAGCCGCATTCCTCGACAATTTCCAGGGCACCTATGTGCGACCACCAGACGCCGATGACCTAAGCCACATCATTCAGCAGCCAGATGAATCGGCCAGACAATTCTGGACACGGTTCCTAACCAAGAAAAATCAAATAGTCGACTGTCCGGACGCAGAGGCCCTCGCAGCCTTCAAACATAACATCCGTGACGAATGGCTTGCCCAGCACCTAGGACAGGAAAAGCCGAAATCCATGGCAGCCCTCACAACACCCATGACCCACTTTTGCGCGGGAGAAGACAGCTGGCTAGCTCGTAGTAATAACATGACCAAGAGCCCTGGTAATTCGGATACCAAGGACAACAATGACAGGTCGCGTCGCAATAAACACAAGCGCCGCAATAACGGTGACAATGTGGAGGATACGACAGTTAATGCCGGATTCCGAGGCCCTAAACCCGGTCAGCGGAAAAAGCCATTCAAAAGAAGTACTCCGGGCCTGTCCAATTTGGACCGAATACTAGATCGCTTGTGCCAGATACATGGCACCCCCGAAAAACCAGCCAATCACACCAATAGGGATTGTTGGGTGTTCAAGCAGGCAGGCAAGTTAAGCCCCGAAAACAGAGACAAGGGGCTGCATAGCGATGATGAGGAGGAGCCCCGGCCGCCGAACAATAGGGGACAGAAGGGCTTTCCCCCACAAGTGCGGATGGTGAACATGATATACGCAACCCACATCCCCAAAAGGGAATGGAAGCGTGCACTCAGGGACGTATATGCGTTGACGCCAGTCGCCCCAAAGTTCAACCCATGGTCCTCCTGCCCGATCACTTTTGATCGAAGGGACCACCCCACTAGCATCCGCCATGGCGGATTCGCTGCATTGGTTCTAGACCCAATCATTGACGGATTTCACCTCACTAGAGTCCTTATGGACGGCGGCAGCAGCCTGAACATGCTTTATCAGGATACAGTGCGAAAAATGGGCATAGATCCCTCAAGGATTAAACCCACACCTTTAAAGGCGTCATACCAGGTGTAGAGGCCAACTGTACAGGCTCAGTTACACTCGAAGTGGTCTTCCGATCCCCAGATAATTTCCAAAGCGAGGAGTTAATATTCGACATAGTCCCGTTCCGCAGTGGCTATCACGCGCTGCTCGGACGAACCGCATTTGCAAAGTTCAATGCGGTGCCGCACTACGCATACCTCAAGCTCAAGATGCCAGGCCCTCGAGGAGTCATTACAGTCAATGGAAACACCGAACGCTCTCTCCGAATGGAGGAGCATATGACGGCCCTCGCGGCGGAAGTACAAAGTAGCCTCTCAAGGAAATTCTCCAGTCCGGCTATTAAACGTCGGGACACCGTCAAGCGCGCCCAAAGTAACCTACAGCAAGACCGCCTGGCACGTTCTGAGCAAGTGTAGTAGTGCGGCCCCAGCCCTTGTGAAATTGCGAAGCCAGTACTACGCATACATAATTACGCTCTGGAAATACCATGGGCACGAGGGGAGGGGCGCAACCACGGCACGCCCACAATACGGCTCAACCGCACTAGGGGCTCCCGATTTTGTCATTCTTTTTTTTTTACTTTCAGGACTCCACTATTCGGAAGGCCTGTCTGGCAGTACAATCGCCGAACTCACGGTACAACAGCCAGGGAAGCAACAAGCTACGTCAAACGTCCAGGTGGTCTCTATAACGAGCTAAATTCCTGTCTTACATAAAGTCTCGCAGCTTTCCCCTGGTGGGGGACATGTCAAATAATCCCATCTCTTGCTTATCGCACTATTTGTATCATTCTGCTTTCACAGCAGCCTTTTAATAAACAATACATAGCCCTTGTCTATTATTGCATTCATTTTTTATGTAAATATGTTCAGTCATGACATTATGCAACCGTACACTTTGGTACGGCCAACACACCAGGGGCTTAAGTACCCCAGAATATGGTGTGAGAAGTCTGAACACTCTCACGAGTGCGGCACCCCGAACTTATAGCATTATATGCATCGGCTCCGAATCATGTCTTGGGTCAATAGTTGGGTTTGCCCGGCTCCCATGTTTTGGTGCCTTACATTCCGTTATATCGGCTAAGGTAGCGCTGGGTGAACTACTGCGATTGTGCCCCAGTTGAGCTGGGTTAAGCACCTCAGTAGAGAAAGCTAAAACTGACCATCATGATAGGGCGAGAGTCGGTCGTTGTTCGAGAGGTTTTCGAGTCACTAAAGACTTATGCTGCTTAGAGCGAGGAGCTGGCTTTGTCTGGCCTAGGCGTGGATAGCGCCCCAAACTCGGTCTTCCGAATACTAGGGGCTTTGCCGAAATTTAAAATTATAGAATTATATGGCTAAGTGAGAGTGATAAAGCATTATAGTCCGATTGCCTTGTTCGTTGTGCTGAGCGCCTCCCTCGAAGGACCCAAGAATGGGAACAAGAGCGCTTAGGTTTATCCCGAACACCCCAGCACTCGTGGCATGGGGGTAGAAGCCGACGACTCGCATCTCTCAGATTCAATAAACGGCCGCACAGAAGGTAATATTTTAAATTCAACAAGCGTTGCTTAGCGCATATGAACAAGTTTTCAGCGCACAGGATAAACACGAGCGAGTTTACTCAAAAATTACATCCTTGGCACATTCATTCGCCACAAGGCGGGCACCCTTCAGGACACCCTCATAATACATCTCGGGCCTGCGATGCTCCTTCCCCTCCGGTGGCCCATCTGTCACCAGCTTCTCAGCATCCAGCTTGCCCCAATGTACTTTAGCACGGGAAAGGGCCCTACGGGCGCCTTCGATGCATACAGAGCGCTTGATGACTTCAAGCCGTGGACAGGCATCCACCAGCCGCCTCACCAGCCCAAAATAGCTCCCGGGCATGACCTCCCCAGGCCATAGCCGGACTATTAGGCCCTTCATGGCCTGTTCGGCTACCTTATGGAGCTCGACCAGCTCCTTCAGCTGGTCGCTCAAGGGCACCGGGTGTCCGGCCTCAACATACTGGGACCAGAACACCTTCTCCGTCGAGCTCCCTTCCTCGGCTCGGTAGAATGTGGTAGCATCAAACACACTGCAGGGCAGATCTGCGAATGCTCCTGGAGAGCTCCGGACTCGGGTAAGTAACAAGTAATTCACTTTCACGTGCTTGCTTTGCATAAAGAATGCCTTACCCACCGGTATCTTCTTCATCGCCTCAATTTCCCGGAGGGCTTTTTGGGCCTCGGCCTTGGCAGATTTGGCGCTCTCAAGGGACGAGGCAAGCTCGGACTCTCGAGTCTTTGAGTCAAGCTCCAAACTCTCGTGTTTTTTCACAAGAGCGTGGAGCTCTTGCCTCACCTCCGCCACCCGCGCCTCCTGCTTTTCTCGCTCGGTGCACTCCATGGCCGCATTGTCTTCTCCCTTGGATAGCGCTTCCTTCAGGGTCGCCACCTCGATTGTGGCCCCTATAACACTCACGATGGTCTTGTCATTTTTTGCAACCAGGTATTTTTTATATACTAACATCAGGTACTACTTACCTTCCTTGTCCTCGAGCTGCTACTTGGCAAGGCCGAGCTCGTTCTCAGACCGCTCGAGGCTCTGCTTCAATGCATCGACCTCCGCAGTCAGTGCGGCAGAGGTCATCAGCGCAGCCTGCATTCCCATATTGACATATTTATGTTAGACTCCTGCATATATCTTTTTAGATCCCCAGTCCGGCTTTTCTTCCCGAACACCAAACTGAGCATCAGGGGCTACTGTCTATGCGGTAATATTTTTACATATCTTAAATACATACCTCAAAGCCTGTTAGAAGGCTGGCACAAGCTTCCGTCAGCCCGCTCTTGGCGGACTGAACCTTCTGGATCACCGCACTCATAATAGTGTTGGGGAACGTAGTAATTTCAAAAATTTCCTACGCACACGCAAGATCATGGTGATGGCATAGCAACGAGAGGGGAGAGTGTTGTACAAGTACCCTCGTAGACCGTAAGCGGAAGCGTTATGACAACTCGGTTGATGTAGTCGTACGTCTTCACAATTCGACCGATCCAAGCACCGAACGTACGGCACCTCCGTGGTCAGCACACGTTCAGCTCGATAACGTTACCTGGGCTCCAATCCAGCAAAGCGTCGGGGATGAGTTCCGTCAGCACGACGGCGTGGTGACGATGATGATGCTCTACCGGCGCAGGGCTTCGCCTAAACTCCGCGACGATATGATCGAGGTGGAATATGGTGGAGGGGGGCACCGCACACGGCTAAGGAACGATCCATAGATCAACTTGTGTGTCATGGGGTGCCCCTTGCCCCCGTATATAAAGGAGCAAGGGAGGAGGAGACGGCCGGCCAAGGGAGGGCGCGCCAGGGAGGAGTCCTACTCCCACCGGGAGTAGGACACCCTCCTTTCCTAGTCCAACTAGGAGACCTTCCATGTAGTAGGAGTAGGAGAGAAGGAAAGGGAAGAGAGAAGGGAAGGAAGGAGGGGGTGCGGCCCCTCCCCCTAGTCCAATTCGGACTAGGCCTTGGGGGGCGCGTGGCCTGCCCTAGGCAGCCCCTCTCTCTTTCCCGTATGGCCCAATAAGGCCCAATACTTCTCCCGGCGAATTCCCGTAACTCTCCAGTACTCCGAAAAATACCCGAATCAATCGGAACCTTTCCGAAGTCCGAATATAGTCGTCCAATATATCGATCTTTACACCTCGACCATTTCGAGACTCCTCGTTATGTCCCCGATCTCATCCGGGACTCCGAACTCCTTAGGTACATCAAAACTCATAAACTCATAATATAACTGTCATCGTAACCTTAAGCGTGCGGACCCTACGGGTTCGAGAACTATGTAGACATGACCTAGAACTGTTTCCGGTCAATAACCAATAGTGGAACCTGGATGTTCATATTGGCTCCTACATATTCTACGAAGATCTTTATCGGTCAAACCGCATAACAACATACGTTGTTCCCTTTGTCATCGGTATGTTATTTGCCCGAGATTCGATCGCCGGTATCCAATACCTAGTTCAATCTCGTTACCGGCAAGTCTCTTTACTCGTTCCGTAATACATCATCCCACAACTAACTCATTAGTTGCAATGCTTGCAAGGCTTAAGTGATGTATATTACCGAGAGGGCCCAGAGATACCTCTCCGACAATCGGAGTGACAAAACCTAATCTCGAAATACGCCAACCCAACATGTACCTTCGGAGACACCTGTAGAGCACCTTTATAATCACCCAGTTACGTTGTGACATTTGGTAGCACACAAAGTGTTCCTCTGGTAAACATGAGTTGCATAATCTCATAGTCACAGGAACATGTATAAGTCATGAAGAAAGCAGTAGCAACATACTAAACGATCAAGTGCTAGGCTAACGGAATGGGTCATGTCAATCACATCATTCTCCTAATGATGTGATCCCGTTAATCAAATGACAACTCATGTCTATGGTTAGGAAACATAACCATCTTCGATTAACGAGCTAGTCAAGTAGAGGCATACTAGTGACACTCTGTTTGTCTATGTATTCACACATGTATTATGTTTCTGGTTAATACAATTCTAGCATGAATAATAAACATTTATCATGATATAAGGAAATAAATAATAACTTTATTATTGCCTCTAGGGCATATTTCCTTCAAATAGTGCGGTGCTCCTCGTCGATGGAGGCACCGTTAAGCACCTCCAGCAAATTGTCCGGTGCCTCCGGTTGGACGGAGGTCACCGGCGTCGTAGGCTTGCCCTTCTTACTAGGGGGCCGCCTGCCGGACTCCGGAACCACTGAAGGTTCCAGTGCGGTATCGGGCCCAGGGCTGGACTTAGAGCCCTTTGGGGTTTCCTCCCCTTTGCGCCTAGAGTTCGGGAGGTCGCCTTGCGGCGCCTCCGGGACCACCTCCTCCTGGCTTGGCCCCTTTTGGGACTCCACCTCAGCATCGTCCGTAGGGCGAGGGGAGGTAGCAGTCAGGAGTGAAAGGCTATTCACATCCGAGGAATCCAGGGATTCGCTCGACGAAGCGTCAAGCTGGGCCTTGGGCAGACTGCATGATTATATTCGGCGTCAGAAGATACTGTGCAATAAAGGAATGCCATGAGTCATTCTGGTATGCGGATACTTACGATTTTGCCAGGGGCTTGGCCCTGGATGGCCACTCCTCTCCTCCGTCGTCGGCGCTGGTGGAGTAGTCCGGAAGAAGGATCTTTCCCTTCTTGGACCCTCTGGCCTCCCCAGTTGGGGCGGCCTTCCTTTTCTTTCCTCCCCCGTTGGAGGGGGAGAGGCTTCTTCTTCCTCCTCCTCGTCTTCGGGGGAGGAGTGCGCTTCGGGGTCGTCGGGCGATGAATCCGACATCACCAGGCGTCGAGAACTCTTTCGAGTTCCCGTGGCCTTCTTCTTGGCCTTCTTCTCTGGCACCACGTGAGGTGCCGGGATCAGCAGCTTCGCCAAGCGTGCATCTGCTGGGCCTTCGGGCAAAGGAGTCGGACAGTCGATCTGTCCGGACGTCTTCTTCCAGTCCTGTCAAAGGAGCGGGAGCTTAGATCCCGCATAGAGTCAAACTATGAAAAACAAGTATCATGTAAAGGGTAAAACAAGCTTACCGCGCTGGCTTGGCGCTTTGCGCAGAATCCGCGATCCTCAGTAATGGGCGGGGGAACCTCGGTGCCCTTGAATAGCACTTTCTAGGCATCCTCGTGCGTTGTGCCGAAGAGCCTGGACAAAGTTTGGTGCTGGGCCGGGTTGAACTCCCACAAGTTAAAGGACCATCGTTGACCCGGGAGGGTCCGGCGGAAGAGCATGACTTGGACTGTGTTGACAAGTTTAACCTTCTTGTCCACCAGGTTTTGGACGCAGGTTTGGAGTCGGGTCACCTCTTCCGAATTACCCCACGACAAGCCCCTCTCTTTCCAGGAGGTGAGCCGTGTGGGGATGCCAGAGTGGAATTCGGGGGCCGCTGCCCATTCAGGGTCACGCGGCTCGGTGATGTAGAACCACCCCGATTGCCACCCTTTGATGGTTGCCACAAAGGAGCCCTCGAGCCATGTGACGTTGGGCATCTTGCCCAACATGGCGCCTCCGCACTCCGCTTGCTGGCCGCCCACTACCTTCGGCTTGACATTGAAGGTCTTCAGCCATAAGCCGAAGTTGGGCTTGATGCGGAGGAAGGCCTCGCACAAGACGGTAAACGTCGAGATGTTGAGGATGAAGTTCGGGGCCAGATCGTGGAAATCCAGGCCGTAGTAGAACATGAGCCCCCGGACAAATGGGTGGAGTGGGAAGCCCAGTCCGCGGAGGAAATGGGGGAGGAACACTACCCTCTCATGGGGCCTAGGGGTGGGGATGAGCTGCCCCTCGTCTGGAAGCCGGTGTGCGATGTCGTTGGACAAGTATCCGGCCTTCCTCAACTTTTTGATGTGCCCCTCCATGACGGAGGAGGCCATCCACCTGCCTCCCGCTCCGGACATGGCTGGAGAAGGTAGAGGTGGGAAGTACGGACTTGGGCGATGGAGCTCGAGTGCGCGGAAATGGATAAACAAAGGAGGAAGAAGGCGTAGATGGAAAGGGTGGATCCTTATCCCCTTATATGGGCGGACAAAACTATGTACCCCCACCAGCCTGGTAAAACTCTCTTATCTCCCAAGCGCCATGATTAATGGCACAGTTGGGTTACCCACGCCCGTATTGATGAGAATCCGGGAATAAGGGGACACGATCTCTGCTTTGACAAGACGTGCCAAGGAAACCACCTCGCTAAACGCGCTAAGGTGGGATAGTAAAACGATTCGAATGAAGGCTTGCCTGTGGCATGATGTCACGCTGCGGAATACGTCAGCAGATTAGATTTGTACAAATATTATTCTCTCTACGGTGGTATGTGGAACTTATTTTGTAGAGCCGGACACTATTCTTGTGTTCAAAATCTTCTACGAAGTATTCGGAGGAGGAACCCGCCTTGCAATGCTGAAGACAATCAGCGCGCGGGACTCATCGTCATTGAAGCCTGGTTCAGGGGATACTGAGGGAGTCCCGGATTAGGGGGTGTCCGGATGGCCGGACTATAACCTTTCGCCGGACTCCTGGACTATGAAGATACAAGACTTCGTCCCATGTCCGGATGGGACTTTCCTTGGCGTGGAAGGCAAGCTTGGCAATACGGAATGTAGATCTCCTCCCATTGTAACCGACTCTATGTAACCCTAGCCCTCTCCGGTGTCTATATAAACCGGAGGATTTTAGTCCGTAGGACGAACAACAATCATACCATAGGCTAGGTTCTAGGGTTTAGCCTCTCTGATCTCGTTGTAGATCTACTCTTGTACTACCCATATCATCAATATTAATCAAGCAGGAGTAGGGTTTTACCTCCATCGAGAGGGCCCGAACATGGGTAAAAACATCGTGTCCCTTGTCTCCTGTTACCATCCTCCTAGACGCACAGTTCGGGACCCCCTACCCGAGATCCGCGGGTTTTGACAACGACACAAGTGTTTACGAGTTTAGGCCCCTCTCGGAGGAGGTAAAAGCCCTACATCTCGGTGCCCTGAGGCGGTCGACTAGACTATGGTGTGTGTTACAGGGGGTGCGAACCCTTGTGCCAGAGGAGGGGGTGGCTTATATAGAGTACGCCAGAACCCCGGCCATCCCCCGTTACAAGGAGTTCAATGTACATAAAGATAGGGCGTTACTGATAACGCCAGCTTTAAAGTGCTATTAATGCCCTTGAAGACTACGGAGTGAATGCTTGACCATTGTTGTCCTGGCCGACTCCTGGTCTTCAGTAGGCCGAGTGGTTTCTTGTATGGTCGAGTGATCACGGGAAGGAGGGGCATCCGAGTGATATGACTGGTCAAGTAGACTGCACTCGACGTCTTTAATTGGTACTCCATGTTGTCTCTGGGGTGCCTTTGCTTCTAGGGTAGTGACCTTGGGTAGGACGTATAGGTCAGGCCTATGACCCTACCCTAGGTCGATATCCTCATCATTAGCCGCCGAATGGATTGAGCTCCGAGTGAAAAGAAGGTGGAAGTTAATCTTGCCTCGACTGTTGTGCTCCATTAATACTCGAATTGGAATGGAGGCCCATGTTGAAACTGCAGCTTCGTTTCAGTCGCCATGATCAATCCAGTAGGTCATCGAGTGGGTTTGCAACGCCACCTCATCGAGTGTTACTTTCATCACAAAATCTTCGGCGCGATTGGTAACTGCGTGTCCCGGATCTCGCGGGATTCGAAATTTTGGGGAAGCGCGTGAGGCGGGGCACGCCTGTAAGGGCATATTTTTCCCTCAGGTGTTTTGGTGATTGATGACAATGCTTTTGCGGACTAATCGTGTGCCTTGAGTTTCTAAGGTTATTCATATCTAGGCATGAGACGATTCGGTGCCCCTCGGAGACTATTGAAGTCAGCGTCGTTCTATGTTTCTCTTTGGTGGATTTGAGTCGTAGGAGAGCCGTACTATTAACAGAGGGTCCGCGTCGGAAAGGTTTGGGTGGAATCAACACGTACACTTGTTCCTCCTTTCCATGCTTTTTGGAGCTTCCCTTTGTTATCTTGGTTGTACGGAAATCTGACGACTACTGCTGTGCTTGCGGTAGTACCGCACGCACACATGGTAGTACCGCTGGGTGTCACGGTAGTACCGCTCATCTGGAGCGGTAGTACCGCGGCTCCCTGGCCTAGTGCCGCTCCGGTGCGGTAGTAGGGGCGGATGTAATTTTTTACATCCGTGCCCTCCACGGTAGTACCGCTCGTCCAGCGCGGTAGTACCGCGGAGGCCCACGGTAGTACCGCTCCCTAGGAGTCGTAGTACCGTGGTCCTCCTACCTAGTACCGCAGTGTCGCGGTAGTAGGCGTGGATTTAATTTTTTACATCCGCGCCAGCACGGTAGTATCGCACCTCGCGGGCGGTAGTACCGCATCGGATTTTTGCACCTCCTCCGGTTCAGCGGAAGTAGGCACGGATGTTATTTATTTCATCCGCGCCCTTCCCAGGCCGAGACTTTCCTGCCTTGCGGTAGTACTGCAGGTGGGTGCGGTAGTACCGCGCAAGCGGTAGTACTACCCCCTTATCAGGCTAGTTCCGGCCTGTGTCGCTGTCGTGGTAGTACTGTGGCCAGCCACGGTAGTACTGCGCAGCCCCGCGGTAGTACCGCGCCCCTGGAGCGGTAGTACCGTGTATCGCGGGCTGAACATGTGGATAACGGTTGGAATTTGTCCACGACTATAAAAGGGGCGTCTTCTACCTCTAGTTGACTACCTCTTCCATCTCCAAGCTCCGTTGTTGCTCCAAGCTCATTTTTCACTCGATCTCTCTCCCTAGCCAATCAAACTTGTTGATTTGCTCGGGATTGGGTGACAAGTGCCCGATCTACACTTCCACCACAGGATATTTGATTCCCCCCACTTATCCCTTGCGGATCTTGTTACTCTTGGGTGTTGAGCACCCTAGACGGTTGAGGTCACCTCGAAGCCATACTCCATTGTGGTGAAGCTTTGCAGGTTTATTGGGAGCCTCCAAGTGTTGTGGAGATAGCCCCAATCTTGTTTGTAAAGGTCCAGTTGCCGCCTTCAAGGGCTCCAATAGTGGAATCACGGCATATCACATTGTGTGAGGGCGTGAGGAGATTACGGTGGCCCTAGTGGCTTCTTGGGGAGCATTGTGCCTCCACACCGCTCTAACGGAGACATACTTCCCCTTAAAAGGAAGGAACTTCGGTAACACATCCTCGTCTCCACCGGCTCCACTCTTGGTTATCTTATCCCTTTACTTTTGCAAGCTTACTTGTGCTATATCCATTTCTTGCTTGTGTGCTAATTGTCGTTGCATCATATAGGTTGTCCACGTAGTTGCACATCTAGACAACCTATTTCATTGCAAGTTTTAAATTGTTAAAGAAAATTCTAAAAATTGTTAGTTGCCTATTCACCCCCCTCTAGTCAACCATATCGATCCTTTCAACGCCGTAGTGAGCGGGATGGATAGACAAGGGCGCCTCGATCTCTATGCCACCTTTTTCGCCACGTACCGAGCGCGCGACTGTTGCGGGATTTGACAGGATCGCTCGGGCCCACGCGTCAGCCACTCGGAAGCGGCTCTTTATAAGGCGTCGGGGCCGAGGCGTTCGCATTGTGCGCACCCATCCTCCCCCAATCTCCTCTGCTTCTCTGCTACTCCCTTCTCCTCCGCTCTCGACACCGCCGCGCCGCCACCATGGTGAAGGACAAGACGACGGCGCTGGAACGTGCGAAGAAGGCGACAGGGGCGGCGAAGGGCAAGAAGACAGCTCGGGGGTCGTCGTCGAGGTCCGGGCTACCGGCGGGTTGGATCCGATCTTCGCTCCGGCCAGAGGACTTGGAGGAGCTGGCCGACTCTGGTCTGATTGTCGAGGGAGCTGCGAGGGTGCTGAAGGGGGAGACGGAGCCTCAGCCGCGGCCGGGTGAGTGTGTTTTGCTCACCACCCACGTCGACCGAGGTTTTTCCCTTCCTCCGCATCCTTTCTTTAGGGGTTTCTTGAACTTTTTCGGAGCTCAGCTCCATCACTTCTTCCCCAACACCATTACATATCTCTTCGCGTTTGTGTCCATGTACAAAAATTTCCTGGGCTGTCGACCGCACTGGGTCTTTTCAAGCACATCTTTACAATCTGCTCCCAATCGGTAAAGAAAGCCAATTCGAGTGACGAGAGGATGCACGTGATCCAAATGTGCGGGGGTTTGGGGATCCAGATGATAAAACGGAGTGCTTTCCCTTCCATGACACTTCCTGAGTCGGTCACGAGCTCGCATTCGACCTGGTTCTATTGCCAGGACATTGTGACTCCCGATCACTCGACCGGTCTTCCTCCCTTCTCTTTAGATCGCGCCCAGCAACCTTCTTCATTCAAAGTGACAGCTGCCAAGAGGGTGGAAACGGACATGTTGGTGGAGAGACTGGTCTAGTTGATCAATCAGGGTGTAACCGTCATGGACTTGCTGGAGGTGTTTCTCAGTCGACGGATCCAGCCGCTCCAGGCTCGTGACCATCCGATGTGGATGTACTCTTGAGCCAACAACACCGCTCAAGTCCACCCAGAGGAGGTTACAACCGAGATGTTGGCCCAGTGGCTGAAGGGCATTATAGGGAACAAGGATTACCCCAGAGGGGCCAGGAGAGTCGACCCATTCAGCGCCGACAACCATCCAGACAAGGTTCGATCTTTTGCTACCAACTGTACTCCTATATGCCTTGCATCTATTTCTCAATCCGAATGACGTTTGTTTGACTCTTTGTCTTGTAGATTTACACTGAGATGTACTCTATGCCCAACGGTGCACAAGTTCTGGAGCAGGACCAGGAGGGAGAGGACAGCGCGGAAGAAAGTGGCGATTGGCAGTCTCCAGAGGATGACGACGAGGAGGAAAGCGATGAGTCGGATGATGACGAGGCGGTCGACTCACCACCATGCTCAGAGCGTTGATCCAAGCAATCCCACGATCCAGCGGGCGGGCGTGGCAAGGCTGCAGCTCCAAGCACTCAAGCACAAAAGCGCGATCGGACTTTGACTCTGGAGCTGACGAAAAAGGTTGCGAAGCAACCCAAGGTTGCGCCCTCGAAGGCTCGGAAGACCTTGCCCAAGATCAAAATGGATCTGCCTGTCTCCTCTGGGTGAGTGCTCTAACTTCCCATGTTTCCTTCTTCCGACTGATACTTCTGTTTTTACTGAGTGGATTATGAACTTTTTCAGCCCTGCAACTTCTGCGACTGACATGGATGTTGGCAAGGCCCCAGGGGACGAGGAAGCCGATGACGCGGCCACTTCCAGAGCTGGTAGGCCCTTTCCAACTTGAATTTGTTCTGCCGATTGATTTGTTGGTCAATTGAACTCTTGGGATTGTTTTTGTTGTAGCTCCACGAGACGTTATTACCCTTTCGGACGACGAAGAAGAAGAAGCGCCTCTGAGAGAGAGAAGAAGGAGGGGCAGGGCCTCAAGCGGGAAGGCGACCGAGGGGCAGGTTCTTGAGACAGTGGTCGAGCGATCCGGAGATCTGGCTCGGACCAGTGTCACTTTCGCCAATCCACTGTCGGCTGATCGTCCATCGGGGTCGACTGCTCAGGCGCCTGCCGCTCTAGTACAACTGTTGGAGATATGCCCTAGAGGCAATCATGTATGATGATATTTCCTATGTGTTTATGAATAAAGATAGTCCTTGGACATTATCAATGATGTGTATCAGCGAGTACGTGACTTGTTTGTGGGACTATGCATTGTATGATGACTGCCCTAAATGGTCCCTAGTCGAAAGGGCTGTGTGGACGCGCAGCCGACTAGACTAGCATATGACACGGTCGATGGCTTGGTCTCACTGCCATGGAGCACTGGATGCTAACTGGATAATATGGACTTGGAAGGATCTGGTCGGATTCGACATAGTCGGATCCGACTCAAGATAAGGTCTGAGTTGGACAGACCCAACTATTAGATGCAGCGATATGTCATCTGTGAGTCTCTAGTACAACATATGTTCTATGTCCTAAGACCTGAGTTGACGCATGTGCTCGGGATGGTGACAGACCTGCTTTGGGCCGATCAAACGCTACTCCATAACTAGGTAGTTACAAAGATAGGTTTCAGGCTTGTCCAGACCCATGTTGCGAGACGTGGTCGAGTAAGATGGGATTTGCCCCTCCGATCAGGAGAGATATACTCTGGGCCCCTCGTGTGATCTGACCAGGATAAGCATGGCCATGCAACAAGGATTATGAGATTATCCGGATAGTGGTCGGAATCACTGGAGCGAGAAATAGGCTGGGCTAGCACAAGGATGACAATCTCGCCTTGAGCCCGACAACATATATCGTGTGGCAAAGGGAACAGAAGTGTGACATGTTGTACAGGTTTGCCTAACCAGCTTCATAGTCTGCTTGGTGTTCGGCATGCCTTGCCAGAGGCCGCTACCAACCATGCAGTTCGGGGGTGATCCGAACTGCGACCAAGCAGACTTGAACCTAAGGGGTCGCGCGCTTAAGGGAAGGAACCTATGAGGTCGGATCCGAGGACATTGGTCGGATGTGATCCGAGTTGTATTCAGATTGTGGCCGAGTAGACTTGTGGGCTTTAGGGTCCGTGTGAGGCCCAAGTGTTGAGCCCGGGATGGACGCCTATATAAAGTGGAGGTGCGACACACTCATGGGTTGATCGCTTCAGCTCTGTCACTAGGGTTTGCATGTGTTGCGAATAGCCACCTCCACTGGCCGCCAGTTGTGTGATCGGACCTAGCAGTCCGCCGCACGACGTTCCTCCTGCACACGCGGATACAGTTAGAGGTGGTGCACTTGCGCTGCTCCGGCGAACCTGTTCGCGGGATCCGATCGGCTACGTGGGAGACCAGCAAGGAGGAGACGACTCCGGGAGCACGAGGCGGCTTCGGGAACGCGCTGCCTCAACTCTACTTCCGCTGCACGGCACTGCGCGTCTAGTGGTAACAATCTGTGGTCCATCTCCCATAGCATTTTCCTGGTTGTTCTGCGCATAGGAAAACTTTAATTTGCAGTCGACGCACCCTACCGTAGAACCCAACAACAACTTCACGCATCCGATCCCGTGGCTACTCTGACTGTGTTGTCGTCATCGCTCTTCGCTACATATCAGACTCCAGACGATCCGCCGAGTGCTGCCAGAGAGGCTCTTCTCCAGGTGAACCTCGTGATGGAGCAGATGAAGGTGGTGCATGAGGCCAGTCAGGTTGCCTACAATGCCACTACTGCTCTGCAAGTGAACGTCAAGGTTAGTTGGTTTCCAACTGATCTCTTGAGTAGTGATAGTTGCAACTATCGCTTCACTGCCCATACGATGTCCTTAGATGAGCGTTTTGGAACCTATTATGTGCATCTATGAGTCTGCATTTCTCATCCAACCACCCACTGGGATGTTTCTGTAGTCAAACTGAATAGCCTTTCCACTTGAGTTGACTAGGTTGAGTCGAGTGTTTTTCTGAACTAGTGGGGGCATGCATAGTGCACCCACTGGGTGTAGTCCCCGAGACCGCGGTCGACTGCTGGTAGTGGGCTGGGGGGGTCTCAGAATCACTCCTTTTTTATTCATGTTGGGTAGACCATGCCGAGTGTAAGAACCGGACCAGTGGGGGCGCACCAAGTGCACCCACTGGGTGTAGTCCCCGAGACTACTGTTGAATGTTTGATTCAGCGGTAGTCCTAGAGCAACTTTTACTGAGACAGGCTTTTGTTCCTGTCGACTGACATATCCCTTTTGTTGACTGTAGAATTCTTGTGATCTTGGGGCTCAACTTTCTGAGTTGGATAAGAAGCAGGTCAGCATCAACCTTGATCTGGAATTGGCTAAGAAGAACCTCAAAAAGGCCCAGGACGAAACAACTATCATCGGAGGTAACCACTCGTCAACCTTTCACCTTATGATTTCCCTTTCTTTTTTCCAGTCTCTTTGAACCGAGTGATTTCACTCGAACAGATGTGCGTAGTGAAAACCATCAACTTCAGGCTCGTTTGAAGAATGTTATTTCTTTAGAGAAAATGAAGCAGGCTCTGGAGCAGAAGGATCTGGATCTTGCTGCGGCCCAGATGGAGGTGCGAGAGAAAACAACACTTGCGGACAAGAAGTTGGCTTCAGTCGGCAAGTTGGAAGAGGAGATTGCGCAACCGAAGAAAGACAAGGAGAGCTTGACTGATGAAGTGGGGAGCCTCAAAGCCAAGAAGGGCGAGCTGGAGTCTTATTTGGGGCAGCTTGCTGCGAAGTTGGTCTTAAAACTTGAAGGTATTTCCTCTTGTTCGACTGATTTGTGATGTCGACTGACATGCCTTGTTAAACTGTCGATTCACTATTTTTCCGACTGCGCAGAACTTTGCCAAGACTTCGAAGCAGAAACTGGGCGGGTCCAGACAGGTCTCGATCCCATAAACTGTCTTGTCAAAGACGATGTTGCAATGAATGTGTTGCGGTTGGAGTCTCGCATGGATAGAGTCCTGGACTACCTCGCTCGACTGAAGGCCGCGATGATGCAGGTTGATGCTGAACTCTGGCCTCAGGCGGAACTCTTGCAGGATCTCGAGTCTCTGATGGCTCGACTGAACCAAATCCCCGGTCGAGTGCAGGAATGGAAGAAGTCATCTACTCACTGTGGTGCTGACGTTGCTCTGTCGTTGGTCCGAGTGCACTGCAAGGACGTCAAAGAAGACAAGCTGGCGGCCCTCAAGGTTGCCAACACAAAAAAGCTCACTTTCCAGTCTTTCATGGACACCTTCCTTGACGCCGCTACTCGCTTCACAGACAACATAGACCTTGACAGTTTATGTGATCCAATGAGTCCTTCTCCGGTTGAGTGAGCCAAACATTATGCCCCACCTTTTATTTGCCTCGGGATGCCGAGTGGTTATGTAACTGTTAAACTCTTTCGGGCTTGATGCCTGTGCACTTCTGCCCGTCGCGGTTCTGAACTTTTGCAGGATTTATCCGAACTTTGTTTTCCTTGAATATCGTCGCTCTTGCTTTTGTTGCTTCCGAATGTTTTTCGATTCTGAACGAATTTTTCCTTTTTACTCAATGATGAGTGGCTCTAACGATGTGTTTAGTCGACACCTCGTCATCCTTGCGGATCAAGATGGAGCACACATTGTACTTGTGATGCACCTCAGACGCGGTGTTCAGTCGACACCTCGTTGTCCTTGCGGATCAGGATGGAGCGCACATTTTATCTATGGTGCAGCTTAGACGTGGTGTCCAGTCGACACCTCGTTGTCCTTGCGGATCAGGATGGAGCGTATGTTGTATTTGTGGGATAGCTCAGACGCCGTGTTTAGTTGACACCTCGTCGTCCTTGCGGATCAGGATGGAGCGTACATTGTATTTGTGACTTAGGCGATTACGGGGTCGCAGCTAAGCCCCCGAGTGGGAGGATTGCTCTGCACTCAGAACGTTTTTAACTTAGGCGATTACGGGGTCGCAGCTAAGACCCGAGTGGGAGGATTGCTCTCCACTCGGAATGTTTTTAACTTAGGTGATTACGGGGTCGCAGCTAAGCCCCCGAGTGAGAGGATTGCTCTCCACTCAGAAAGTTTTTAACTTAGGCGATTACGGGGTCGTAGCTAAGCCCCCAAGTGGGAGGATTGCACTCCACTCAGAAAGTTTATAACTTAGGCGATTACGGGGTCGCAGCTAAGCCCCTTAGTAGGAGGATTGCTCTCCACTCGGAATGTTTTTAACTTAGGCGATTGCGGGGTCGCAGCTAAGCCCCAGAGTGAGAGGATTGCTCTCCACTCAGAATGTTTTTAACTTAGGCGATTACGGGGTCGCAGCTAAGCTCCGAGTGGGAAGATTGCTCTCCACTCGGAATGTTTTTAACTTAGGCAAATCAGATTCGCGACTAAGCCACCCACTGGGGGATTTGGAAACAGATGATTATGGGGAACTGATCATTAAGATACTTTAAAATCATGTATTTGGAAAGCGAACTGAAATACTCTTATTACAACTCGTCGAGTCGAGTGATCTATGTGTAGAAGTGGTGGAGTAGCTCTGCATTCCATGCACATGGCTCGTCCATCTTCTTGGCTAGGTTGTAGATGTGGTAAGCTCCATTGTGAAGCACTTTGGTGATGATGAAGGGACCTTCCCAGGCCGGAGCAAGCTTGTGAGGCCTTTTCTGATCCACTCGAGCACCAGGTCTCCTTCCTGGAACGCTCGACCTCTGACATTTCAGGCATGGAATCGATGCAGATCTTGCTGATAGACGGTCGATCGAATCAAGGCCATCTCGTGTTCCTCTTCTAGGATATCAACAGTGTCTTCACGTGCTTGTACTGCTTCGGCTTCTGAGAATAGTTCCACTTGGGGAGCATTGTGCAATAAGTCACTCGAAACTACAGCCTCGGCACCGTACACCAAGAAGAATGGGGTTCGGCCAGTTGACCGATTCGGTGTTGTTCTCAGCCCCCACAAGACGGATGGTAACTTAGTCACCTAGGCTCCAGCAGCGTGCTTGAGGTCGCAAATTAGTCGGGGCTTTAACCCTTGGAGGATCAAACCATTCGCCCTTTCTGCTTGTCATTCGACTACGGGTGTGCAACGGACGCATAGTTCACCCGAGTACCTTGGGACACACAAAACGCCTTGAACTCATTGGAATCAAAGTTGGAGCCGTTATCTATGATAATGCTGTGGGGAACTCCATATCTGAATATCAACTCCTTGATGAAACTGACGGCAGTGCCTGCGCCAAGGTTCTTGATGGGCTTAGCATCGATCCACTTGGTGAACTTGTTGACTGCTAACAGCAAATGGGTGAAACCTCTCGTGCCAGTCTTGAAGGGGCCAACCATATCCAATCCCCAGACTGCAAACGGCCACACGAGTGGAATAGTCTTCAAGGCAGACTCGGGTTCGTGGGACATGTTGGAGTAGAACCGGCAGCCTGCACACTTGTCGACTATTTCTTTTGCCATCTCGTTTGCTCGAGGCCAGTAGAATCCTGCTCGGTATGCTTTGTCCATGATGGTCCGAGAGGACGCATGGTGACCACAGGTCCCCGAGTGGATATCGTTTAGGATCATTCGACCTTCTTCTGGGGTGATGCAGCGCTTAGCCACTCCTGTGACACCTTTTCTGTAAAGCTGTCCTTTTATTATAGTGAAGGCTTTGGATCGACGGACTATCTAGCGGGCTTCATCCTCATCCTCCAGGAGTTCCTTCCTGAGAATGTACACAATGTACGGTACTGTCCAGTTGAAAGTGCTAGTTATCGACTAGAGGGGGGGTGAATAGGCGATTTTTATGAAAGTCTTCAAAACATGAGAGTTTAGAAGACAAACATGAAAATTGTACCTATAAACATGCAGTGGAAGATGAACTACACTAGACACATCATGGTCAAACAAGTATGAAGCTAAAGCATGATGAATGATAGCAGCTAGGTAGTAGGATCAGGATGGAAGATAGTATGAAGCCAATCAGAACAAGTAGTCACACAGTGAAGTCAAATAGGCAGAGCAATCAGGCAATGACTTCGCAAAGACAAACTGTAAGTAAGGAGAGTAAGAGATAGAACCAGTGTGTTGTGAAGACAAGGATTTGTTCGACCAGTTCCAGTTGCTGTGATAACTGTACGTCTGGTTAGGGAGGCTGAGATTCAACTCAGAAGACCGCGTCTTCACCTTATTCCCCTTGAGCTAAGGACACACAGTCCTCACCCAATCACTCTAGTAAGTCTTCAAGTTAGACTTCCAAACCTTCACAGACTTCGTTCACCGGCAATCCACAATGACTCTTGGATGCTCAGAACGCGACGCCTAACTGGCTGGAGGATTCACAGTCCTCAAGTGTAACAAGTCTTCAGATCACGCGGACAGAAAGACTTCAGTGATGCCAAACACTCTCTAGGCTCTGGGTGGTTTGGGCTTTGTCCTTGCAAGGATTCTCTCTCTCAAAGTCTTCGGAGGTGGGTTGCTCCCAAACGACAAAGGTCGTATCTAACTCTGAGCAACCACCAATTTATGGTGTAGTGGGTGGGCTATTTATAGCCACTGGGCAACCCGGCCTGATTTGTCCGAAATGACCCTGGGTCACTAAGGAACTGACACGTGTCACAATGGTCAGATTTCAAACACATGCGACAGCTTGACTTGGGCTACAAGTAAAGCTGACTTATTCGACTCTGGATAAGATTTGCTCTCATTGTCTTCGCTCGAAGACATAGGATTTTGGTTGAGCATCACTTCAGTCACTCTGACTTTGTTCACTTGGACCCCACTTAACAGTGCGGTGGTTCCTATGACTCAACAAAGAAGAAAAGAAACAACGAAACTATTAAGTCTTCGCGCTCCATAGTCTTCACTCAATGTCTTCTCCTGTCATAGTCTTCGGTGTGAATGTATTCACGTACCGCCATTATCTTCAATGTCTTCATACATTTTTAGGGGTCATCTCTGGTAGGTAAACCGAATCAAGGAGGGACTACTACCTGTGTTATCCTGCAATTCTCACAAACACATTAGTCCCTCAACCACGTTTGTCGTTAATACTCCAAAACCAAACTAGGGGTGGCACTAGATGCACTTACAATCTCCCCCTTTTTGGTGATTGATGACAAACTGGTTGAAGTTTTCAACGGGGATATAAATATGTGAAATTGTAAAGGATGAGGTATTGTCTTCGTAAGTAGCAAAAGGCTCCCCCTGAAGATGTGCATATAAATAATTTGCTTTTGGAATGCAAATGCACATGGCAGGTTCTACTTGTGGAGATCCTCTTCAACTTATGAAGATAAATCATCATGCATGATTCGATGTAACAAAGATAATGACATGCATAATGAAAAATGGACGTCTGCAAAATGATTTAAGTGCGGAAGTTATCATTGCATAACAAAATAGCAAATAAGTAGCATACGACCATCGAGTTTAAGTGTTACAACTCAGAGAACCAAATGTATCAAGATCAAGTGTTGTAAAAACTAGGCAAAATATAATACAACCGCCCATATGAACCCGCTTGAAGACTATCAACTCATAGCTTCTCCCCCTTTTGTTAGTAAGGACCAAAAAGGGTTGAAGACATTGAGCATCTACTCGTTCCCAGAAGGAGTAGGAGAAGATGCAGGGTTGGTGTCGAGGTTTGGCGGTGCAGACAGACTTGGAGCAGTTTCGATACGCATTGGAGGTGGCGAAGTAGCATCATCTTGATCATCGATCACACGAGCATTCACGGTTGCAGCAGAAGAGGAGTACTCTGAGTCTTCAAGAGATGGAGTGCGCTGCAGAACAGCATTTCTGGGCGGAGTGGAATCAAACTTGAATCATTCTGAGAAGCCATCATCTTGAAGATCTTCCTCAGCACACATAAGTGTCAGTCCTTTCCATGTGCGTTGACAGGTTTCATGCGCGACAAAGGCATTCTTGGTTGCAAGGTTGCGAATGCGATTGACGTCAGTCATGATGCTCTGCATCTGGTGCTTGAGCCAATCATGATGCCTATCCTGCTTTTGATGCAGGCCAATGAGAAGCTCTCAGTCATTGAGAACACGAGATCGCTTTCGAGGCCGTTGAGCAATTGTGCTGTCAATGGCTTCGGTTTGGGCATGGTGAGGTGCACGTGTAGTACCAGCCAACGGATAGACTCGAGTGGCAGCCAGCACACCTTCAATGGGCTGAGTGAAGCTCTGACGATCAACATTATAAAGATACAGTGGCTCCTTGTCAGGCTCTGGATAGATGGCTTCAACAGACATATCGACATCTGGCAAGAAAACAATGTGGTTGCGTGCAGATGGCTGATAATTGAAAGCAGTGTGAAGCTTGATCAGACGCATGATCCATGGAGCATAGAACTTCAAGCCAAAAAATGTCAGATCTTGATGCAGCAAGTTGGCGGATGAATAAATCTTGTGCATTGAAGCATTTGCCATGAAGAATATGGAAGACCAATGTCTTCATTGCACCTTCTGGCTTAGCCTTTGGAGAATGTCCTTTGATGGGCCAGAGAGTTCGCCATATGATGTGATAGATTGTGCATGGCAGATACTCAAGGTCTTCAACAAAGAACTCCGTAGGATATTCTGCATCTGGAGGCAATGGCTTCATCATACTGAGCATCTGGCTCATGTCGGGTTCTGGCTTGTGAAAGATGCTTTCCACAGCTGCAGTGTGAAGCTGACAACCAGGTCATAGAGATCACCTAGAGTGGGCAGGCCTGTAAGCTCAATGACATCAAATGCTTTGGCTTCATGATGGATATTTCCTGTCATTCACTCAAGGACCCAAGTCTTAGGATCCCTGTTGTAGCCTATGATATGAAGAGTGGCGTAGAATTGAAGCAGCAACTCTTCATTCCAGTGCTCCTTATCAGTGACGAAATGCAGTAAGCCAGCCTCTCTAAAGCAATCTAGAGCTTCTTCTAAGCAGGGTAGGCCAGTTATGGCTTCAGTATCAAGGCGCATATGCGGAAATATGCGGCCTTGGTTGTACAGAATGCATGAATAATAGATGCGCTGCTGATAACTCCAGAATCGATCAGATGAAATCTTGGGCCTGGTGTAGGGGTTCTTATCGCTATCGAAGAAGGTGTTGTGTGCAATGAAGCCGTTGACATTGAAAGATCCTGGTGAAGTGGCAGTACCTGGAAATCTGGGCAGTCTTGGCTTTGGCTTCTGAACCCGAGGCCTATGCTCGACATGGTAATCAAATTGAGGACCAGCAGCAGGTGGAGGAATCAGAATAGGCCATATGACAGTGACAAGTTGGCCATAGGTGCATGCTTGCTCGATGGTATGTGTCCTTGGAGGCGGAACAGGAGCAGTGTCATTGACTTCAGGCTGCAGATTTGTGTCAGGTGCGGCATGGACTTCAGCTTCTTCATGGGCTTCATTGCCTTCATTGGCCACTGGTGCATTGCCCACTGTAGGCTCCACATTGGCTTCGGCCATGACAACGTCATTGGCTTCAGGAATGTCATTTGTGGCAGCCTCAAGATTCTCACCCTCCACTTGAATAGCTGGATGTTCTGGCATAAACGGGTTCTCTTCGTTAACTTTTTCTTGAGTTGCAGGGGGAGTAGAGACAGGCTCTTCTTCTTGTGTTGCTCCGGCTGATGCAGCCGGAGGGTCTTCAGTAGCATTGGCTTCAGACACAGGGACCGTCACAGAAGGATTGTCATCAGAGAACACTTGACGTGCCACTGAACTTGACAAGTTGGAGCCCTCTTCTGTGATGGTGGTCATGGAGACAGATGGCCTCAGGCCTTTGCGAATCCGTTGGAATACGGGTGACACCTTTGGTGATGGTGATGTCTCCATGTAGTTGTCATCATTGGACATGGGGCTGATGACGGACACATATGACTGTTGGGGTGTACTTGGTGAGTCTTGATGTGGGGTAATTTGCTGGGGGCGATCAGCCCACGATGCATCTTGTGAGATTGGCGTCAAAGGACGACCAATACTAATAAGCTCACTGTTCGTTTGAACAGGCGATGATACCGATGGGCGCTTGATCTGAGGAAGAAATGTATCGTCTTGAACAATGTCTTCAGTCGCGATGGGGTCGATGACTGGAACTTCTTGAACTTCAGGAGCCTCTATGGAAGCAGGCTCATGAACAATAATTCGACGCTCTTGGTTTGCAGGCGGAGGGGGAATAAAGGCAAGGGGTTCAACAACAAGGGGCTCTGTAGGAGCAGCCCGATCTCTCTTCTTGGTTTTTCTCTTCTTAGGGGGTGGTGCTTCGTCAGTGGTGCGCTTGGTTTTCCGCTTCCTTGCTTCGGCTTCAGCTGCCTTGGTTTTCTTCCGTTCAGAAGCCACTGAAGGAGCCTTGGGCTTCGAGCCGTGCATGCTGGCAGGGAAGACAATGTGTGGTTCTTCCTGCCGTGGTGCTTTAGTGTTGGCTTCAGATGACTTCTTTTTCTTGGCAGCCATTGAGGGGTCAATGCTAGGGCGGCCAAGTGCTTTGCACTTTTTAGCTTCATTGTAGGCTTGAACGCATTTGTCTGCAAGTGCTTTCATGCGCTCTCTTGAGCCTTTGGCTTCCTCGCGTTTCTTCCGAAACGACTCCTTGAGGTCATTAAGCATCACCTTGAACTTTTGCACATCAGCCACATTCAGTTTGGCTACATGCTTCTTGAACTGTTCCTTCTCAAAGTCTATCTTTCACTTCAATTCAACTATGCGCTGAGCCAGAGCAAGCTCAGAAGCAATGGCGCCTTGGAAAGCAACGCTGACGCCAATGGGGAGCTGAAGGTCATCAAAGCTGAGATCTTGATTATCAAACCACTCATCAATGAAGTTCCTCAGAATGTTTACATCAAAGAGGGGCAGATCGTTGAAGATCTCCGCCTCTTGCTTGCTCTTGATCAGCTTCTCCAGAGCATCTTCACAAATTATTCATCTGAAGACAAGTCAATGGGTTCAAATTCATTCCTCAGAATGGATGCAGGCGTCAGTGCATGACTCAGTTGCTGAGCTGGTGTCTTCTGTGGCTTCTCACGTCTCATGGAGATGCGAGAGAGATCTTCAGAGTTATTGCTGGGAGTAGAAGGGGCAGTTGCCAATGGCTTCGCTCTCAAAGCCTTTGGAGCAGCAGATGGTTTTGAAGCTTTAGTCTTCTTTTGCTTTTGAGGCTTTTGAGGAGGAGCTGGAGCATCATCGGTGTCAGAATCCTCATCAGAATGATCCACTTTGGCACCTTGAACAGTAATGTGAGTGATGAGGCCAGTAAGGTTGTAGAAGGGGCCAATCCTGTTTTCATTGGCTTCACGGGTGCCATTGTCCCGAGGTGAGGAGGGACCAAGGTTGAAGTCAAGCCCCAGATCCTTCTTGTTCTTTGCAGCTGAGTCTTTGGCGAACTGGTAGTTGCGCTTGAACAGACTGTCTTCACGACACCAGAGTAGTGAAGATGGGTCAGCATTATCAGGCTGTGGTCCACGCACCATGCAAGGATAGAAACCTTGCTCAATAGCTTCAGCCTGAGTCCTGGGTGGAAGATTTTTGTACAAAATATCACCCCAGGGTGCCTTGATGGCATTCTTCTCTGCATATTCTTTGGTGATGAAGCGATATCTGAACCATTTTTCTGCCCAATATCTTCGAATCCATTGGATTTGATTCTTGCGTTCAGTATAGGTTTCTTCTGGATCAGTTTGGTACATCTTGTGCAAATCTGGAGGTAAGTCATTGGAGGTGTTACCACGACGCTGTCTGCCTCCCTTTCTTGCTGACTTTTCAGTTGCCATCAAGTGTAAACTGAAAGGCTTCAGTACGTGCAATGGATTCAAACGGCTGGACTGACAGGAACTCGCTTCAGGTGAGTTGATGTGACTCTGCAGGAATTCTGCAAACGAATGCAGACTATGAGAACCAAGGGATTCTCCCACGGACATGTACCTATGACAGCATTAAAGGTGCGAGGGAAGGGGAAGAGGTCATATGCATTCTCCGAAGATTTTGAAGATAAATCAGTTTGAAGACATTGACCTCATAACTCGAAGACATTCACTTATATGATTAGAGTTGGTTCCAGAGTTGTACAAATCCAATAATAAGTACAAGTGAGGAATCTAACTTGTGAAGAAGCATAAGTGAATATACTAGGCAGAATACGAGATGCAGAAAGAGATAGATTCATGTTCGAAGATCTAGAAACCACTTTTGGTAGGAAGGGATGAATCTATCAGATCAAAAAACGGTAAAAAGTAAACTTTTATTACCACACGAAGAACTGCTAGACGGAGCGAAGATGGATGCCGAGCAGTTCGATCTCCCGTGCCCTAACTTGGCGACGGAAGACACCTACGGCAACGGCGGAGAAGATGAGGCCCGTGGCCGGCGTGAGGACGGCGTCGAGGAGGTCGCGGCAGCTAAGCGCTTCGTCGACGGCGGCGGCGAGAGCTAGCGGAGGCGCTAGGGTTTGCGAGAGATGGCGAAGGAGGAACAAGGATTTTTGACCGAGACGAGACATGCATTTATAAGGATAGAGACAACACAGTGCAATTATGCAGGTGCCCCTGGCGGTTCACATCTGATGGACACTTGGCGAACATGCAACTCATTGAGAGTTGTTCCACGTTCCCACGCACGCCTGGATTGTTGGGGTGGTCGTTCAGAATTCTCCTGGTTTCAGGCACAAAGATATGTCATTAAAGCTAGATATAAATGTTTGTCTCTATATCTTCTAGTGACAAGGACGCAGAGAAGACATTCGACAGTTTCAACAGAATGCATATGATTTGGATAGATAGAGCTTGAGGTAGAAAGCATAGAGAGGTTAGGGTCCGATCACATTCACTTAGTTCAAAAGATTCAAATGAGAAGACATAGCTATAAGTGAATGCTGTAGGGAACAGAATACAGTGTATATATATAACAGAGTAAAGCCAAATCAGTAATCACGAAATCAAATTAATGTTGAATTTAAATCAATTGTGAAGACTTTGCAAATATGGCGCCATGAGGAAACACTTAGTAAGATTTTGGTGGTGGCGTTACCCACCGTATAGGAAGTATTAGACCCAGACACGGCGCACAATTATCGTGGCGCTCTAAAGTCAATTTCCACATTGATGTATTCACACTTAGAGTGTATGTCTTCATTGATTTAAGATATACATTACTTCATGTGTTGCACATCTAAGTCATCAAACTGCATAGGTGTTAGGATGTGTGCCTAATCACAGGACATTCGAGGATTCCAAGATATTTAGCTCACACCGCAACTTGCAAAACCTTTTCTCATCCAAGGTCTTAGTGAAGATATCAGCCAACTGCTCTTCTGTCTTGACGTGGATTATATCAATGTCTTCCTTCATAACATGATCTCTGAGGAAGTGATGATGAATCTCAATATGCTTTGTCTTCGAGTGCTGAACTGGATTGTTGGCAATCTTGATGGCACTCTCATTGTCGCAGTAGAGAGGCACATTCTTCAGGTGTATACCATAGTCCTTGAGAGTTTTCTTCATCCAGAGAAGCTGAGCACAGCAGGATCCAGCAGCAATGTATTCGGATTCAGCAGTGGAGAGAGATACACAGTTCTGCTTCTTTGAAGACCAACAGACAGGTGATCGTCCCAGAAAGTGACATGTGCCTGATGTGGACTTGCATTGAACCTTGTCACCAGCATAATCAGCATCTGAGAATCCAACTATATCAAACTCTGAGCCTTTGGATACCATAATCTTAGTGTTGGGGTGTAAGCCAAATATCGAAGTATTCGCTTCACAACTAAGTGATGCGATTCCTTTGGTGCCGCTTGGAATTGGGCACACATGCAAACACTAAGCATTATATCTGGCCTAGATGCACATAAATAAAGCAAAGAACCAATCATGGAGTGGTATACCTTTTGGTCGAATTCTTTACCATTGTCGTCGGGACCCAGATGACTTTTGGTTGGCATTGGCATCGTGTATCCTTTGTAGTCTTGCATTCCAAACTTCTTCAGGCAATCTTTGAGATATTTTTCTTGAGAGATGAAGATGTCATTGCGTTTCTCACGGATTTGGAGACCCAAAAAGAACTTCAGTTCACCCATCATGGACATCTGATATTGCTCTTGCATCATATGACCAAACTCATCACTGTATTTCTTGTTGGTGCAACCAAAGATAATGTCATCCACATATATTTGGCACACAAATAGTTCACCGTCATAAGTCTTCGTGACGAGAGTAGGGTCCAGTGAACCAAGTTTGAAGCCTTTGCTCTTCAGGAAGTCCTTGAGCGTATCATACCAAGCGCGAGGGGCTTGTTTGAGGCCATACAGTGCCTTGTTGAGCTTGTACACCATATCAGGATGTTTTGGATCTTCAAAGCCAGGAGGTTGTGCAACATATACTTCTTCTTCTATCTTTCCATTGAGAAAAGCACTCTTCACATCCATTTGATATAGGAGAATGTTGTGATGATTTGCATAGGCAAGCAGTATGCGAATAGCTTCAAGCCTTGCCACATGAGCAAAAGTTTCATCAAAGTCAATCCCTTCCACTTGAGTGTAGCCTTGAACAACTAGACGAGCTTTGTTTCTGACCACTTGACCATGTTCATCTTGCTTGTTGCGATATATCCATTTGGTGCCAATGATATTGTGCTTCTGAGGATCAGGACGCTTGACCAGTTCCCACACATGGTTCAACTCAAACTGTTGGAACTCTTCTTGCATGGCTTGAATCCATTCAGGTTCCATGAAGGTCAGTCACTTTCATGTGTTCTGAGATTGAGACGAATGCAAAGTGTCCACAGAAATTGGTGAGTTGTGTTGCTCTTTGTCACTACAAGAAATATGTCAACTAGTGACCTTCTGTCAGTGACTCTGGAAGAATTGGTCATAGATCTATGACAATTTTAGACCAATTGGTCAAAAGCTGTTCGGGGGGCTACAAACCCTAAACCATTGCGACCATTTTGGTCAGAAAGGTTGTAATTTCCTTACACGAAATGGTCACAAAGCAAACAGTGCTAGTCTGCTACCTTATTTCTAGTTCTTAATGACCAATTTAGATGGTCATAGCCTTGTAGATTGTGGTGGGTTGTAATGACTAGGCGCCATCTCATCAGTTTTGCCTATGTGTCATGTCCATGTGGCAGTTTTTGCCCTAGGTTGTGAAGCAACCTATATTTCTGTCATTCCCAAAATTCCCAAAAAAACTCTCATAAATTCTTTGGGTCATATATTCTACAAATATGTAAAAAACCTTCCTTGCCTAGTTCAGAAATAATTCAAAAATATTCATTTTCCTATTCTGTTCAGAACAACAGTTTGTGAAGGAAGTACCACTTTGGCATGTCCAAATAGTATCCATTTTCTACAGTGCTTTCCTATGCCCAAATAACCATCCTCCACCAAATGCCAGCTCAATCCATTCATTATTTTGAACCTAGCTTCAACATTCGTATTTATGTCCAGTGTGGTACTTTGCAAAGCAAGTACCACCTAGGCTCCTCCTTTTGAGCTGAAAATTTGTGAAGACGGTCTTCTTAGTAACTGATCATCCTTAGCCAAAACTCAATCCCATTAGCCATGTACATTTCCCGTACCGTTAATCAAACACTTGGCTGCTAATTCATGTTTGAGCATCGATCGGTCTCCTCGTGAGAATCTTATGTTGTAATTTTCTTCCTAGCACCTACCTGGGGAGTGCCCAACCCACTAGACATGCCTAGGCTGCCTAGAACACACGGCAACGCCACGGCCACGCGGTGACCTCGCGGCGGGCATGCGAGTTTACGTGCTCTAGAGTTGGGGCCCTCGGCCACCACCCAAACCTCGACGTATCGCCACCAAACCATGTATTTATGGTTAAATATGTACTTATGTAACTAGAAATGATTTTTGAAAAAAATAAATAGCAAACTATGAGGCAATCGCAGTTCAAATTTGACCTGCTTCCAGCTAAATCGGCGGGAATTTGTCTTTTTCACCAGAGGTGGATCAAAACTTTTTACACCCAACCATTTTGTCAATTGTGCATTAAATATGTCATAGTATTCTACAAAATTGATTTGGTCCAATTTTGCAACAATTATTTGGGAGGTCCTTCACAAAAAAACCTCCTTTTGGGCACTCGAAAAATGGAAAATGGTTTTTCCGTCCAAAGAAAATGAAAACTTCCCTAGGCAACATTGTTTGCCATTCCAATATGCACCCTTGTGCACAATATGAGATCATTTGAACAAACTATGCCATGAATGTGGCCATAAGATCGATCATTTGGCTTGAAAGCCATGAATCTTCACACTTGATAGCTCGTTTCTGAGAACACTTTTTAAAAATAATTGCCGTATTACAAGTTTGTTATTTTTCCTGGGAACTTGGCCACATATAATGACACAATGCGAAGGTTTCCCAATTTTTTGTTTTTTTTAAATTTTTTACGCCCGTTTCAAAATGTGGTCAAAACGACGGGAATGACCGTTCCTAGCTAGTGGTTGAATCTTGGATTTTTTTGGTGTTTTTCTGATTAATTAGATACTTATGTGCCTAGAAATGATTTTTGGAAAAAATAAATAGCAAATTACAAGGCAGCTACAGTTCAAATTTGACCCGCTTCCAGCTGAATCGGCGGGAATTTGTCTTTTTCATGAGAGGTGGATCAAAACTTTTTACACCCAACCATTTTGTCAATTGTGCATTAAATATGTCCTAGTATTTTATAAAATTGCTTTGGTCCAATTTTGCAACAATTATTTGGGAGGTCCTTCACAAAAAACCTCCTTTTGGGCACTCGAAAAATGGAAAATGGTTTTTCCGTCCAAAGAAAATGAAAACTTCCCTAGGCAACATTGTTTTCCATTCCAATATGCACCCTTGTGCACAATATGAGATCATTTGAACAAACTATGCCATGAATGTGACCATAAGATTGATCATTTGGCTTGAAAGCCATTGATCTCCACACGTGATAGCTCGTTTCTGAGAACACTTTTTAAAAATAATTTCCGCATTACAAGTTTGTTATTTTTCCTTGGAACTTGGCCACATATAATGAAACAATGTGAAGGTTTCCCAATTTTTTGTTTTTTTTTGAATTTTTTATGCCCGTTTCAAAATGCGGTCAAAACGGTGGGAATGACCGTTCCTAGCTAGTGGTTGAATCTTGGAATTTTTTTGGTGTTTCTCTGATTAAATAGATACTTATGTACCTAGAAATGATTTTTGGAAAAACTAAAGAGCAAACTATGAGGTAGCTACAGTTCAAATTTGACCCGCTTCCAACTGAATCGGCGGGAATTTGTTTTTTTACGAGAGGTGGATCAAAACTTTTTACACCCAATCATTTGGTCAATTGTGCATCAAATATGTCCTAGCATTTTTGAAAATTGATTTAGTACAATTTTGCAACAAATATTTGGTAGGTCCTTCACAAAAAAGCCTCTTTTCGGGCACTCAAAAATGAAAAATGAATTTTCCGTGCAAAGAAAATGAAAACTTCCTTAGGTAACATTGTTTGCCATTTCAAGATGCACCATTGTGCATAATATGAGATCATTTCATTGAAATTTTCATGTGAAAAAATAGTAGAAAAACAAAAGAATGCCGAGGTAGATACTTTTTTGAAATATAATTTGTCTTTTTAATGAGAGGTGGATCGAAAGCATTTTACATGTAAAGATTTGGTGACACAATGAGAATGTTTCTTTTTGAATTTGTCATATCACAAAATTGTTTATATGATTCAACACCTTTTTTGAAAAAAATATGGTTTAACACCTTATTTTTAGTCAATTACGACAAATTTAGAAGGTCATAACGTGTACTGGATTCTGATTGATCCATGGACATGTCACGCGGATCGTGCTCAAACACCGTCGGATGCTCTCGGATCGTACGGCAGCCCTTTCTCCCTCACCCCGCTCCCCTTATTTGTCTCAAAAAAAGAAAAAGAAAAAAGAAAACTCCCTCGCCCTCTCACCCCACGAACCCTAGCGCTCCAGATCTACCTCACGCGCACCCTCTCCCACATCGCCGCCGCCACCCCGCCGATTCAGATCTGACACCGCCGCCCGCGCCCGTGCATCACCACCTGCTCCTCCGCCCGTCCCGGATGCCTCAGTCGGCGCCCTCCGTCGCATGGCCGCCGTGCTCATTCCGCCCTCGGCGCCGCACCTCCACCGCCATCTCTGCTGGCTCCACGCCGACGCCTCCGCCCCTTCCTCGTCCAGCGCACCTCTGCTCAGGCTCACATCGGGCTCCTCATCATACTCCTTGACCTGCTCCTCCCGCCCGCGCTCCTCTCCAACTTCCTCCCCGCCGGTGTCCACCACGCCTCCACGCACAGCCTCCTCGACCAGGCCAGGGGCTTCCACTTCCGCTCCTCCCTCGTCGACCTCCCCGCCATCTCCGCCACCCGCTCCCTCCTCATCCTCTGTAAACACCCCGCCCGCTCCCTCCTCCCCTCCATGTTAAGCGCGTGCTGTCAATTTCTTGATCTCGAATCGCCATCTGATTTCCTTCCTGGTTACTAATCGATCGCTGTTTTTTCGCGTGTGCAGGCACGTACATGGCATGCGGGGGCGGCGCGGCCTACCTGTGGGTGGCGGCGGCCTGCAGCATCGGCTCCCTCTTCTACGTCCTCTCCAAGGCCGCCGTGGTCTTTGGCGTGGCCGTCGATGGTGCCGCCGGCCTCGAGCTGCATGGCAAGGGCCAGCTCCTCGCCTTGGCCTACCGGGCCAGCAGCCGGGAGAAGCGCCGGTTGCACGTCGTCTACAGGATCAACATCAAAGTAGTAAGTCTCCGCCCCTCGTCCCCTCCATGCCCATCTTCGTTCGCATTAACCACCATGGCCATGTCCAGTTTTTCAGCAGCAGTCAGTGTCACACACGCCAAACCCAAAATCAATTTTGTGTTATAATAGCAGCTAAAATTCAGATCTGGGACAATGATTATACCCTGTAAAATGATTCAATGCCGCTAGTCTCAGGGGTTTGAATTGGCCTTAGCACGTACGAATGGAAGTGATGCATACATACAGGTTATAAGTTGTCCTTTACATATACCTTACCCACACACAATGTTCAGTTGCCAGCCTGCAAGAATGCTATTCATTTTCTAGTATGAGTGTACATTCTCCCTTAGGTCTGGTGTTAGTTTTGTCCTTCCCTGTGTGTGTTCTCTCCTAACGCTACAAGTTCCCATGCAGGCGACCTCCATGGACGACATCGACGATGAAGACAATGACGAGGGGCCTGTAACAAGAACGAGAGCCCTCTTGTTCACAGGGGCGTTGACCCGTGACATGGTCTTTGCCGCGGAGTTCCAGAGTTCAAGGACCGAATCGTCGACACCGTCAGTGACAAGCAGGTTCGACATCTTTCTCGGTTCTTTCCGCTGCATTCCTTTGGTAGCAGCACTAGTAATATATGTAATTTGTGCAGATGCAATTGAAGTGAATTAACTCGGTCCGTTGTAGTTTCATTCAGTTTGTTTTTTTTTGAAATGTGACCGACTTGGATTGGATGGTAGATGGTTTAGTTCATGTGAAGCATCCCTCTTACAGTATCCGTGTGTTCTTCTTGTTCCACAGGAGGCTGTGGCGGTGACCACCTAGGTGCAAGAGGAGATTCTCCGCGAAATGGGGATTAATAGCAGTAACAATGTAGTGCTGTACATGTTATGTTAGTTAGTCACAGTTTTGTCTGTTCATGAAAAATTAAGGTAATGTGGTGCACCTATGACTACTACTCTCCAGTACTTTTAGCTCGGACCACATGAAACTAACATTATTGGTAGTGTCTGTCTTACTACAATAGCAGCCGACACTCGCTGATGTGAGATCCCTTAGTAGTGCAGCTATGATTTTAACCCTGTGGCTGTAAGTGGTGACTAATCAGGAGGAGTACATGTCCTAGTCCTACTTCATTGTAGGACTTCATATGATTATTAGTTATTTTTAACCAATGCTAGTGTGTAGTCTGTGTGATGATGTTCTTTTGATTGCAGCAAGCAAGGACATGATTAGAACATATTAGTATGACATTTGATCTTAGCTTATTGATCCTAGCTATAAATCCATATATCTTGCAATAATATTTTTGTTTGATTTGCTCATATTATTTGCAATCTACAGTAGTAGTGGTACTTGATTTCACTGCAATCTATAGTAGTAGTTTTTATTCTTGTAAAGCTTCTTTGCCATGTATGTGATTGCTCTTCTGGATTCGTGGGAACTGAATCTCGAGTGCATGCTAGAGGCTAGAGCTGCAGGAGGTTCAGTTACATGCTCTTTAGTTTTTTTCCGTCAATGCTATGTTATTTTTTTTGAAAATGAAAGGGGCTCGAGCCACCTTTATATTTCAAAACAGGCCGTAGCCTGAGTAACATACAAACATGAGGCTTGTGGGGTGCACTTTAGTGCAAAGCCACAAGTAAACCTGATAGAAAAGGAGTTGCTCAGACAGAAGAAGAAGAAGAGGAGAACCGACAACCAAAAACCAAAAAAGGCTACATAACTGTGTTTTCATCTATAACTGTGTTTTCTTTAAAGTTTACTCTAGAAGCATTGCTTTTATTCTCAGGTTTTGTTTTTCTTTCATGTTTCCTATCCAACATAAAATCTGTGTTACTGGTTGTAGTCATCGCTTCTAAAGTCAACGCTGCCTTTTCTGCCACAGGTTTACTGGTTTTTCTATTTTTATTCCTATGGCCTGTATTTTTGTAGCGAGCTTCTTTTACGCTTGGTTACCAGACTTATCAATTAGCATGCCTATTTCTCTGCATTGTATAGCCTTTATTATACTATAACTGTAAAGAATGCAGTTTGAGGATAATCTACCAATTCTTCTGTAGTGGATATAAAATAATTAGGCATTTCTAAATTGTCTTGAATTTCCCTGAACTGAAAAATGGATCGATCTACTTGCTACCTGTGCTACTAAACATAAAACTGAAAAACCTTTTACTATACTTTCCATAATGAACTTGGTTTCTGTTCACACACATGTACTGCTACATTATCCTATACATGTTGTCTGAATTATGTGAGAGTAAAATGCTATGAGCAAGAGTAATGCTATGAGTAAATTGAGATTTCCTTGCTTTAGGCATAAAAATAAGCTGATAAGAACAGAATATTGATACTTTGCATGCTATGAGTAAAATGTTGGTACTTTGCCTGCCATATCTGGTTCTTGTTTTGGTAGTAGTTTGCATTGCTTATCGAGTAGTATCAGTAACTGGCCAGCCTGGAGCAGCTTGGTATTGTACATGATGGTGTTAACTGTGAAAATGCCAAGTGTGAGAAAATTAGAAATTCTGCTCCTTACGTTTATAAATTCTACATATGGTTTCTCATCACTTGGTGTATATATAGCACGTTTTGGGCAACGAATTATTCAGTGTTCTATGTTAAAGCTTTCAACCTGGAAATCACATATTTGTTTGGGCATGTGCTATATGTACCATTTTAGAAGTAGTCCACATATTTCTGTCCTGCTATAGTCTTTTTTAAACTTCTTATGAGATTGAAGTATTCGTTCTGATTTCTGGTTTGCTGATTGTTGCAGACAGATGTATGAAACCTCTTAACTGTGGACGACAACTACTTGAGAAGGACCATCATCACCCATCAAGTACACCATTGAGGTAATTCACTAGTCCCTCGAGCACCAACTATCTATTTTCTCTAGTATGCTTAGGTTTTTCATGCTGTTGTGGTAGCCCCATTGTTGTTGCGTTGAATCTCATGCCAGCGCTGGTGCGCCTGTGGCTTGATGTGCTGTGATCTTTATCTGTGTAGGTTTTGTTTGATGATATGCTTAGATTATGATCATAAGCATTGTGGTTTGATGATGCTGAGGCCAGCTGTTAAACCATGATATAGTTGCTGGAACTGAGCTTAATATTAATGTCTGTATGTGTGTGTGTGTGTCGAGTAAAGTTGTGGTTTGTGCTGCTCCTTTGTAACGTGATGAAACAAAGAATGTCCTTTACTCCTTTTTTGAATGGAATGTTCATAATATATTGGCTCCAGTTTTTCTAATTTTTATCAGCTGATTCATGTAACAGGGCGTCCGTGGAAGGCCCAGTCCTGACTCCAGTGAGTCTGGCATTTGATCGCTATTGAAGGAGCTACATGAAGAAGAAAACACTTGTAGAGCTTGTAACTGATTCCCATAGTTGTAGAGCTTGTATCAACTAAGCTTGTATTACGTGTAACTTGTAGAACTTGTAAATGCTACAACTTGTAGGACGTGTCATTTGTAGAGCTTGTAAATAAGCTTGTATATGCTACAACTTGTAGGATGTGTCATTTGTAGAGCTTGTATTGAATCTGGCTATTGTTATTTGAAATATCATGTGTGTTTTTTGCTTGCCAATTTAACTACTGGTTATTTTCTTATTGTCAAATTGAAATATGAAGAATCTGGGCCTAATAGCTAGGACCCACTTATCAGAACCTGACAAGTGGGACCTGTTTGACTAGTGGCCCATTTTATAAAAAAAACTAAAACTGTTGGTACAAAAAGGCCATGACCCATGAAATAAAAAGGCCGAATTGTTGGGCTTGGCCCATGAAGTCTGACCAAAAATTGACATGAAAAAACATATATAAAAGGCTGAATTAATGGGCTAGGCCCATGTAAAACACTCAATTGGACCGGGCTGAATCTTGTGCCACATCAGCTTGCCACGCCGTATGCCTACGTGGAATGGGGAGGTTGCTAGTGACCAAAACGCCACAGTGGACATATTTTGGTCATAAATGTCTTCGACCATTCCAGAAGAAAGGTCGCTATAGTCAGTTTACGACCGCCAGCTTTTGACCTTCTGTTTTTGGTCACAAAAAGGTCGCAAATGAAAAACCATGACCTTCCAGTGACCAATAGTGGTGGTCACAAGTTGACATATTTCTTGTAGTGTGTGTGGCTCTTGAACGAGTGAGTGGACCAGGTGCATTGTGGCTATCAATCATCTTCTCAATCTGTACTTCATTTGCAACACGAGGATGAGCAGGATGAAGATTTTGCTCTTGCTGATCATTGTCATCATTTGGGGATTTGTCTTCAGGCTGAGCATTGTCTTCAGGTTGATCAGGTGCAGAAATGACAAGTTCCTCTTCAGACAGACTCTCAGAGGGTATGATTTCGCCAGTTCCCATTTGCTTGATTGACTCACTAGGGGATAACTCATCTAGCACATTTGGCAGGTGATCTCTTTGCGAGCCGTTAGTCTCATCGAACCGCACATCCACAGTTTCAACCACTTTATAGTGAAAGAGGTTGAAAACTCTGTAGGAGTGCGAATCCTTTCCGTAACCAAGCATAAAACCTTCATGTGCTTTCGGTGCAAATTTTGAAGTGTGATGAGGATCCTTGATCCAGCACCTAGCACCAAATACTCTGAGGTAACTTACATTTGGCCTCTTACCAGTTAGGAGCTCATAGGAAGTTTTCTTAAGAAGCTTGTGAAGGTAAACATGGTTGATGACGTGGCATGCAGTGTCAATGGCTTCAGGCCAGAACTTTCGTGGAGTCTTGTACTCACCAAGCATCGTTTGAGCCATCTCAATAAGAGTTCTATTCTTGCGCTCGGTGATGCCATTCTGTCGAGGTGTGTAAGGAGCAGAGAACTCATGAGTGACCCATGGTATCCAGGTAGAGGTCGAGGCCGGTGTTCTTGAACTCAGTGCCGTTGTCGCTTCTGATGTGCTTGATCTTGACACCATAGTTCGTCATGGCATGGTTGGCAAAGCATCTGAAGACATCCTGCACTTCAGTCTTGTAGAGGATTATATGCACCCAAGTGTATCCAGAGTAATCATCAACAATGACGAAGCCATAGAGGCAGGCAGTAGCATTGAGAGTGGAATAGTGAGAAGGGCCAAATAAGTCCATGTGCAGTAGCTCGAAGGGTTGAGACGTGGTCATGATAGTCTTCGAGGGATGCTTGGCTCTTGTCATCTTTCCAGCTTCGCAGGAGCCACACAAATGATCCTTCTTGAACTTGACGCCTTCGATGCCCATAACATGCTTCTTCTTCGCGAGAGTGTGCAAGTTCCTCATGCCAGCATGCCCTAGCCTTCGATGCCAAAGCCAGCATTCTGAAGCTTTTGCAAGAAGACATACGGCCATCTGTGGACCTGCTGAGAAATCTACCATATACAGATCATCTTTTCGATATCCTTCAAAGACTAGAGACTTGTCAGATTCCATCAGTACAAGGCAGCGATATTTTCCAAATAGCACAATCATGTTTAAGTCACAAAGCATTGAGACAGACATTAAGTTGAAACCAAGGGATTCAACAAGCATCACTTTGTCCATGTGCTGATCCAGATTGCAACTCTACCTAGGCCCAATACCTTGCTTTTACTAGTGTCAGCAAATGTGATGTGGCTCTTGTCTGATGGACGCAGCGTTGAATCCATCAGAAGACTTCGATCGCCAGTCATGTGATGAGTGCATCCACTATCCATAATCCATTCTGAAGCACGAGGTGTCGAGGCCTACAGTGCAGTTTGGGGATAAGCTTCACCAAGAGAGTTCTGAAGCATAAATATTTGACGCACAAGAGGATTATCAAAGCTTAGATCAAGGTTAGGACTGATAGTATGACTGGCAAGCGATTCAGATACGAAATACATAGTAAGACCATTTGGGCATTTTATCTTGCGTCCCATAATGTGTTTTAGGTCTCCAGTAATAGCATCGGATGCCTTTGATTTCCGCCTGGAGACCTTTCCCTGCAAAAGAAAGTTAATTCTTCTTAACCACCCACATCTTCAAGGGTGGCTTAGAAGCAATGAGTCTAAGTGCAGCATCTGAGAATTTTGGCTTTGGAGCCCTAGCAAATAGCCTTGCAGGAGAAGAACGATACTCATATGAATAAGCAGAAAAGTTCTTAGTTCTATGAACATAGCGGTTTGAAGACACACGCTCATATTCATAAGTCTGAGTATGGTTTCCCTGCAAAACATTGGCGTTAGGGTGACTCAGGTGAGTCATGTATCTGTATGAAGCCTTAGGGCCATATGAAGCCATAGGTCTGGGGTTTGTCTTCTTCCTTGGTGGTGTCAGGATGACATTCACAGGAAGATTCTCAATACACTATTTAGGTACCCAGATCTTCTTCATAGGTGGTCCATTCCTGCAGTTAGTCCCAATATACCTGGCAAACACTTCACCATTCTGATCCTTAAATAGTTTATAGTTTGCATCAAAGGATTCATCAATGATAATAGGGTTAGCGCAAGTGAAACCAGATAAGGTGGATGGATCTACTGAAGGTTCCTTTGCAGCAACCCATGTGGTTTTGGGGTACTGCTCAGGCTTCCAGTATGACCCATCAACATTCATTTTCCTCTCGAACCCAATACCCTCTTTTCTAGGGTTTCGGTTCAGAATCTACTTTTTGAGGACATCACATAATGTCTGATGCCCTTTGAGGCTTTTGTACATCCCTGTCTCAATTAGTGTATTCAACTTGGCATTCTCATCAGCAATAGTAGTGGTATCCTCAACATAGGGGTTAGTTACCACATCAGCAGTTGAAGATATTGCAACAGGAGCAGTAGAACATCCAGCAACAGAACCAGCGTTATCACGCTCAATGCATTTTAAACATGGTGGTTCAAATCCTTCCTGAGCGGGACTGATTTTTTGAGCGCGAAGTGACTCGTTCTCCTTTTGAAGATCTTCATGATCCAATCTCAATTTCTCAAGTTCCTGCTTCCTTTGAAGATAATCATAGGAAAGCTTTTCATGAGATGTTGAGAGGGTTTCATGATGACCTTCAAGTTCCTGGTACTTAACATGAAGATTTTTTATGTCTTCAATTAAGGACTGAGTCTAGTCATTTCCGCGTCCAACAGGTCATCGCTTTTGTCTAACAGTTTTTGAATATGTTCCATAGCTTTCTGTTGTTCGGTTGCAATTTTAGCAAGTTTTTTGTAGCTGGGTTTGGATTCACCATCAAAGTCATCTTCACTTGATGTTTGAAAGTAAGCATCGCGAGAGTTTACCTTGGCACCACGTGCCATGAAGCAGTAGGTGGGAGCCGAGTCGTTCTCGTCATTAGTGTTGGTGACGGAGTCATTGTCTTCAGTGTTGAAGATGGACATGGCGACGTAGGCTGTAGCTAGAGCCAGACTTGCGATACCAGAGTCAGACTCCTCCTCAGACTCCACCACTTCCTCCTCAGAAGTAGACTCCTCCTCTGAATCCATTTCCTTGCCAACAAAAGCACGTGCCTTGCCTGATGAGCTCTTATTATGTGATGAAGACTTAGAGGAAGATTTGGAAGAAGACTTTGAGGATTTCTTCTTCTTCTTGTCATCAGAATCATATTCTTTGTTCTTCTTTTTCTTCTTCTCATTGTCCCACTGTGGACATTCAGAGATGTAGTGGCCAGGTTTCTTGCACTTGTGATAGGTTCTTTTCTTGTTGTCATAGGTGGAAGCTTCATCGTCCCTTGAGCTGGATCGTGAAGACTTTCTGAAGTTTTTCTTCCTAGTGAATCTCTGGAACTTCTTCACAAGCATAGCAAGCTCCTTTCCAATGTCTTCAGGATCATCAGAATTGTAGTCAGATTATTCTCCAGATGAGGAAGCCATAGCCTTTGCCTTCAAGGCACAAGTTCGGCCGTAGTTGGGGCCATAGATATCTCGTTTCTCAGATAGCTGGTACTCATGTGTGTTGAGCCTCTCGAGTATGTCAGACGGATCGAGCATCTTGAAATCAGGGCGTTCTTGTATCATCAGGGCTAAGGTGTCTAATGAGCTGTCGAGAGATCTCAGCAGTGTCTTCACAATTTCATGCTTCGTAATGTCAGTTGCACCGAGTGCACGGAGCTCATCGGTGATATCAGTGAGGCGATCAAACGTGAGCTGGACGTTCTCGTTGTCGTGCCTTTTGAAGCGGTTGAAGAGGTTGCGAAGAGTATTGATTCGTTGACCACGCTGTGTTGAGACGCCTTCATTGACCTTAGAGAGCCAGTCCCAGACTAGCTTCGACGTTTCCAGAGCGCTCACACGGCCATACTGCCCTTTGGTCAGATGACCACAGATGATGTTCTTGGCGGTAGAGTCTAGCTGAATGAACTTCTTCACATCAGCGGGGGTGACACCTTCACCAGTCTTGGGAACGCCATTCTTGACGACATACCACAGATCGACATCAATGGCTTCAAGATGCATGTGCATCCTATTCTTCCAATAGGGATATTCAGTGCCATCAAAGATGGGACACGTAGCGGAGACCTTGATTATCCCTGCAGTCGACATAGCTAAAACTCCAGCTGGTTAAACCGAATCACACAGAACAAGGGAGTACCTTGCTCTGATACCAATTGAAATTGCTAGTTATCGACTAGAGGGGGGGTGAATAGGCGATTTTTATGGAAGTCTTCAAAACATGAGAGTTTAGAAGACAAACACGAAAACTGGACCTATAAACATGCAACGGAAGATGAACTACACTAGACACACCATAGTCAAACAAGTATGAAGCTAAAGCATGATGACTGATAGCAGCTAGGTAGTAGGATAAGGATGGAAGATAGTATGAAGCCAATCAAAACAAGTAGTCACACAGTGAAGTCAAACAGGCAGAGCAATCAGGCAATGACTTCACAAAGACAAACTGTAAGTAAGGAGAGTAAGAGATAGAACCAGTGTGTTGTGAAGACAAGGATTTGTTCGACCAGTTCCAGTTGCTGTGACAACTATACGTCTAGTTAGGGAGGCTGAGATTCAACTCAGAAGACCGCGTCTTCACCTTATTCCCCTTGAGCTAAGGACACACACTCCTCACCCAATCACTCTGGTAAGTCTTCAAGGTAGACTTCCAAACCTTCACAGACTTCGTTCACCGGCAATCCACAATGACTCTTGGATGCTCAGAACGCGACGCCTAACCGGCTGGAGGATTCACAGTCCTCAAGTGTAACAAGTCTTCAGATCACGTGGACAGAAAGACTTCAGTGATGCCAAACACTCTCTGGGCTCTGGGTGGTTTGCGCTTTGTCCTCGCAAGGATTCTCTCTCTCAAAGGCTTCGGAGGTGGGTTGCTCTCAAACGACAAAAGCCGCATCTAACTCTGAGCAGCCACCAATTTATGGTGTAGGGGGTGGGCTATTTATAGCCATTGGGCAACCCGACCTGATTTGTCCGAAATGACCCTGGGTCACTAAGGAACTGACACATGTCACAACGGTCAGATTTCAAACACACGCGACAGCTTGACTTGGGCTACAAGTAAAGTTGACATATCCGACTTTGGATAAGATTTGCTCTCATTGTCTTCGCTCGAAGACATAGGATTTTGGTTGAGCATCACTTCGGTCAATCTGACTTTGTTCACTTGGAACCCACTTAACAGTGCGGTGGTTCCTATGACTCAACAAAGAAGAAAAGAAACAACGAAACTATTAAGTCTTCGCGCTCCATAGTCTTCACTCAATGTCTTCTCCTGTCATAGTCTTCAGTGTGAATGTCTTCACGTACCACCATTATCTTCAATGTCTTCATACATTTTTAGGGGTCATCTCCGGTAGGTAAACCAAATCAAGGAGGGACTACTACCTGTGTTATCCTGCAATTCTCACAAACACATTAGTCCCTCAACCACGTTTGTCGTCAATACTCCAAAACCAAACTAGGGGTGGCACTAGATGCACTTACACCAGTCGGGTGTGATCACCAAGACATCCATGATCAAGTCAACCACAGCTGGAATCTCAATCTTTGTCGGGTTGGTTGAACTTATCGGTTGCGGGATCTCTTCTGTAAATGGATCCTCTTGTACTGACGGGGTGTGGAGATGCTCCAAGAACACATTGCTGGGGACAGGCTTCCGAGTGGAACCTATCTTTGCCAGATCATCAACAGCTTGATTCTTGATTCGTGGTATGTGGTGGAGCTCTAACCCCTCAAACTTCTTCTCTAGCTTTCTCACTGCGTTGCAATAACCAGTCATTGCGGGACTCCTGACATCCCATTCCTTCATTACCTGATTAACCACTAAGTCTGAGTCGCCGTAGACCATCAAGCGTCGGACGCCGAGTGAAATGGCCATTTGCAACCCATACAATAGTGCCTCATATTTAGCTTCGTTGTTAGAAGAAACGAAGTGAATCTGGAGGACATAACTGAGCTTATCTCCTCGTGGGGATACTAAGACCACTCCTGCGCTAGAGCCATTTAACATCTTGGATCCATCAAAGAACATGGTCTAATGTTCTGACTAGATTTGAGTCGGTTGTTGTTGTTCTGTCCACTCTGCGAGGAAATCTGCAATTGCTTGAGACTTGATGGCCTTCTTTGCCTCAAACTTGATATCTAATGGAAGAAGTTCAATCGCCCACTTTGCCACTCGGCCAGTTGCATCTCTGTTATTCAAAATCTCTGACAATGGAGTGTCGCTGATGACTGAAACTGAGTGATCAAAGAAATAATGTGCAACCTTCTTCATGGTTAGGTAAATCCCATAAACAAACTTCTGATAATGAGGGTATCTCTGCTTGGACGGGGTCAAAACCTCTGAAATGTTATAGACTGGGTGCTGAACTTTGAAGGCATTGCCTTTCTCTTCCCGCTCGACCGTGAGCACTATGCTGACAACTTGTCCAGTGGTTGCGATGTAAAGCAATAGAGGCTCTTTGTTGACTGGAGCAGCAAGCACCGGTTGGGTGGAAAGCAGGGCTTTGAGCTCTTCGGCTTCGTCATTCCACTCGAACTTGTCATACTTCTTCATTAGTTGGTAAAGGGGCAGTGCCTTTGCACCGAGGCGTGAAATGAATCGACTCAATGCAGCCAAACAACCAGTAAGCTTCTGAACATCATGCACACGCACTGGGCGCTTCATTTGGAGGATAGTGCCAATCTTCTCTGGATTCGCGTCGATTCCTCGTTCGGAAACGAGAAAACTGAGTAACTTTCCACCGGGGACTCCGAATGTGCATTTCGATGGATTGAGCTTGATATCATACCTTCTTAGATTGGCAAAGGTTTCAATGAGGTCAATCAACAGGTCAGAACCTTTGCGTGACCTAACCACTATGTCGTCCATGTATGCTTCCACATTTTGACTGATTTGAGTGAGCAGGCACCTCTGAATCAGGCGCATCAATGTGGCACCAGCATTCTTGAGGCCAAAAGGCATAGTAACATAACAAAAACACCTGAACGGGGTGATGAAAGTTGTCTTGATGTCATTGGGTCCAAACAATCGGATCTGATGGTACCCAGAATAAGCGTCTAGGAAGGACAGTCGCTCGCACCCCGCAGTTGAGTCGACTATCTGGTCGATGCACGGCAGAGGAAAATGATCTTTCGGGCAGGCCCGATTGATGTGATTGAAGTCAATACACATTCGAAGTGATTTGTGTTTCTTTGGAACCATAACGACATTGGCGAGCAACTCGGAGTGGTAAATCTCGCCGATGAACTCAGTGGCCAGAAGCCAAGCCACCTCCTCGCCAATTGCCTTTCTCTTCTCTGTGGCGGACCGACGAAGATGCTCTTTGATAGGTTTTGCCTTTGGGTCGACTCGCAAATGGTGCTCAGCCAGTCCCATGGGTACACCTGGCATGTCAGATGGCTTCCATGTGAAGATGTCCTAGTTCTCACGGAGGAACTAGATGAGCACGTCTTCCTATTTGCTGCCGAGTGTCGTTGAGATATGGGTCAGAGCAGCGTTGGGATCGGTCAGGTGGATGTGAACTAGCTTGGTCTCTCTAGCCTACTGAAATGCAGACTCTGAGGCATGTCTCTTGGCGCGCAGCAAATCACTCGGATCTGCAGTCTTCTGATACTCTTGAAACTCCACAGCTACCATCTGCTCATCTGCTATCTTTGCACCGTCCTGAAGACAATCCTCTTCTTTTTTTCCGGTTACCGGAGACGGTTATCACGCCTTTGGGGTCAGGCATCTTCATCTTGAGGTACACATAACACGATCGAGCCATGAAGCTAGCATAGGCAGGTCTGCCCAAAATGGCATGATAAGCACTCTGGAAACCAGAACCTCAAACGTCAACTTTTCTTTGCAGTAATTCTTCTCATCACTAAAAACCGCATCAAGAGCGATCTGGCCGAGTGAATCGGCTTTCTTTCCTCGGATGACTCTGTGGAACCTCATATTGCTCTTGCTTAGCTTGGACATCGGAATGCCCATTCCTTTGAGGGCCTCAGCATACATGATATTGAGGCCACTGCCACCATCCATCAAAACTTTGGTCAGTCGAGTGCCCCCAACGACTGGGTCGACCACCAGCGCCTGCCGCCCAGGGGTAGCAACTCGTGGTGGGTGATCCGACTGTCGAATGTAATAGGGGTTTTCGACCACTTCAAATACTTCAGTGTTGCCGGAGCAACCATGTTCACCTCTCTGTTAGTGACTTTCAGTCGACTTCTGCTCTCGACATCAGAAAAAATCACCAAGGTGGCATTAACATGGGGATATCCATCTTCCTCTTCTTCCTTGTCTTCCTCCTTATCAGAATCTTTATCCTTCTCGCTGGGCTGACTTTTCTTCTAGAAGCTCTGAATGAGGAGTCGACACTGTTGAGTCGTATGCTTGGGGAGGATCAGATTCCCCTCTTCATCTTTCTTAGTATTAATATGACACAGCAGATCCATCACATCATTTCCATCTTGATATTTTACCTTCTTGGGATTCCAAGGCCCTTTGGGCTTCCCTTTGAACTTTCCTTGATTCAACACTGCTGCCTCAGCAGGACCTGTTACCTCAACCTTTCGCTTCGGCATCCGACTAGAATTTCCTCCTCCGGTGTCCTAGGCGACTGTTTTGTGCTTACCACTCCGGAGTCGGTCTTCCTCTTTGATGTTAGTGTACTTGGTGGCAATCTCAATCATCTGAGTCAGAGTCATATCTCCTGTCTGACCGAACTTCAGATTGAGCTCTCTATAGCAATCACCTTCCTTGAGGGCACAGACTACTTGGTGATCTGACACATTCTCCATTATGTGGTGCAGAGTGATCCATCTCTGGATATAGTCTTGCAAGGTTTCATTTGGTTTCTGCATGCAATGCTGCAACTCTGGCAGACCAGCAGGTCTTTTGCAGGTGCCCTCGAATGTTCTAGTAAACACTCAGGCTATTTCATCCCAACTCAAAATGCTCCCAGGGCCAACTGATTCAGCCAAGCTCTGGCAGAACCTTCAAGCATCAGGGGGAGGTGCTTCATGGCCACCTCATCGCTGCCGCCACCGATATGCACAACCACTCGGTAGTCCTCAAGCCAAGTGTCGGGCTTCGACTCTCCCGTGAACTTATTGACGCCAGTTGCCAATCTGAAGTTATGGGGGATCTTAGCGGCCCTGATGGCTCTTCCGAAACACTCGGGACCAGACATGTGGACCGTGCTTCCGCTAGGCCTGTCTCTGTCTAGCCCTTCTCGGTGTGCTCTGTTCCAGTCGACAAGCCCTGAACAAGGACTGACCTTGCATCGAACCCAGGGTCTCTTGGGTCGACTGGAACTCTGCGGTCATTACCGTATGGACGCCTATCATCATATCGCTGGGGCACGTATGACCCGCCCCTCGAAAGGGGCGAAGGCACTCGATGGTGGTTGCCGCGAGCGAACTCACGATCATCATCTCCATGAGCTCTTCCTAGGTGCCGATCCTGGCGGTGCTCATGAGCTCCTCACCTCAAAGGTGACCTAGGACTATGTGCTGACTGAACGGTGTCCGCCCTTACCGATCAACTGTGAATTCTGTTCCATGACTGGGACACGGCGGAGTTCTGGTCTCCTGCTGCCCGGAGCAGTGCCATGATCTGTTCCAGGCCCCTTCCAGCCTCCGAGCGAGACGGCTGAATGGACTCTGCAATATGCGCAGCAGCCGTGAGATTCTGAATCAGCATATGGAATACCTGAGTTTCTGGTGGAAACAATTGTCATGAATGCTGACTAGATCTGGGTATCAGTCGACGAGCACGCTTGTCGAGAGAATGTTGGAGATTCTCCAAACGAGTGCTCGCAGCCAGCGTGGCCAGGCGCACTTCCACAAAGCCCGAGCCTCGGCGGTTTCCCCAATGATGGGGGTATGGAGAGCCTCCTCGCTGTGGCGGTGCAGCCCCTCCCTATGTTGTGGACTGAGAGGTTGAGGCTGATACTCCTCGTGGCCGAACGACGTACCGTCGCCGTCCATGTTCTCGCCGCTGCGACGGAAACCAGGCAGGTCGCGATGGGAATCGACCATGAGGACCTCCGCCGCGGGGTTACAACTCCCGCTCTCACAAAGTGTGTCTGCTAAGTCAGTCGACGGGTCGACTGGACCGCAGTGATATACATCAGGCTCGATTGTCGCGACTTGGGGGTGAACGTCTGCCGAGCCACCGCGTGCTTCACCCATAACTGGAGTCGTGATCGACCCGACTACTTGCGGCGGCGTCCAACAGAGCGAGAGAACGACACGGGGGTCGACTGGTACGGGGTCGACGACTGTGGAAGGAGGACGCCACGGGCACTCGCATGGAAGTGCGATGAACCTCGGATGGGCAGTGCCTCGACATCGAGGGGGCCTCCTGAAGCCAGGCCGAGTCATCGGCGACGAAAGTGAGCGCGCCGAGTCGGAACTCGCGGACCATGATCAAACTGCTGCCGGAAACCATGTTGATGAAGACTGAAGAAAATGCAACCTCGCCGGAAGTCGCTAAGACGCTTCGCCCCATGGTGGGTGCCAACTGTCATGGTACTAATTCTGACAGTAAGATTAGGGGGTACGTATGAGGAGGAAAGGTCCTAGCTACGGTGAGATTGTACGCAAGTGTTTACGAGTTCAGGCCCCTCTCAGAGGAGGTAAAAGCCCTACGTCTCGGTGCCCTGAGGCGGTCGACTGGATTATGGTGTGTGTTACAAGGGTGCGAACCCTTGTGCCAGAGGAGGGGGTGGCTTATATAGAGTATGCCAGGACCTCGGCCATCCCCCGTTACAAGGAGTTCAATGTACATAAAGATAGGGCGTTACTCATAACGCCAGCTATAAAGTGCTATTAATGCCCTTGAAGACTACGGAGTGAATGCTTGACCATTGTTGTCCTGGCCGACTCCTGGTCTTCAGTAGGTCGAGTGGTTTCTTGTATGGTCGAGTGATCACGGGAAGGAGGGGTATCCGAGTGATATGACTGGTCGAGTGGACTGCAGTCGACGTCTTTAATTGGTACTCCATGTTGTCTCTCGGGTGCCTTTGCTTCTAGGGTAGTGACCTTGGGTAGGATGTATAGGTCAGGCCTATGACCCTACCCTAGGTCTATATCCTCATCATTAGCCCCCGAATGGATTGAGGTCTGAGTGAAAAGAAGGTGGAAGTTAATCTTGCCTTGACTGTTGTGCTCCATTAATACTCGAGTTGGAATGGAGGCCCATGTCGAAACTGCAGCTTCGTTTCAGTTGCCATGATCAATTCAGTAGGTCGTCGAGTGGGTTTGCAACGCCACCCCGTCGAGTGTTACTTTCGTCGCGAAATCTTCAACGCGATTGGTAACATCGTGTCCCGGATCTCGCGGGATTCAAAATTTTGGGGAGGCGCGCGAGGCGGGGCACGCCGTAGTGAGCGGGATGGATAGACAAGGGTGCCTTGATCTCTGCGCCACCTTTTTCGCCACGTACCGAGCGCACGACTGTTGCGGGATTTGACAGGATCGCTCGGGCCCACGCGTCAGCCACTAGGAAGCGGCTCTTTATAAGGCGTCGGGGCCGAGGCGTTCGCACTGTGCGCATCCATCCTCCCCCAATCTCCTCTACTTTTCCGTTGCTCCCTTCTCCTCCGCTCTCGACACTGCCGTGCCGCCACCATGGTGAAGGACAAGACGATGGCGCTGGAACGTGCGAAGAAGGTGACGGGGGCGTCGAAGGGAAAGAAGACGGCTCGGGGGTCGTCGTCAAGGTCCGGACTACCGGCGGGTTGGATCCAGGGCGATTGGATCCGATCTTCGCTCTAGCCAGAGGACTTGGAGGAGCTGGCCGACTCTGGTCTGATTGTCGAGGGAGCTGCGAGGCTGCCAAAGGGGGAGACGGAGCCTCAGCCGCGGCTGGGTGAGTGCGTTTTGCTCGCCACCCATGTCGACCGAGGTTTTTCCCTTCCCCCGCATCCTTTCTTTAGGGGTTTCTTGAACTTTTTTGGAGCTCAGCTCCATCACTTCTTCCCCAACACCATTACTATCTCGTCGCATTTGTGTCCATGTGCGAAAGTTTCCTAGGTTGTCGACCGCACTGGGGTCTTTTCAAGCACATCTTTACAATCCGCTCCCAATCGGTAAAGAAAGCCAATTCGAGTGACGAGAGGATGCACGTGATCCAAATGTGCAGGGGTTTGGGGATCCAGATGAGAAAACGGAGTGCTTTCCCTTCCATGACACTTCCTGAGTCGGTCAGGGGCTCGCAGTCAACCTCGTTCTACTGCCAGGACATTGTGACTCCCGGTCACTCGACCGGTCTTCCTCCCTTCTCTTTAGATCGCGCCCAGCAACCTTCTTCATTGAAAGTGACAGCCGCCGAGAGGGTGGAAACGGACATGTTGGTGGAGAGAGTGGTCCAGTTGATCAATCAGGGTGTAACCTGCATAGACTTGCTGGAGGTGTTTCTCAGTCGACGGATCCAGCCGCTCCAGGCTCGTGACCATCCAATGTGGATGTACTCTGGAGCCAACGACACCGCTCGGGTCCACCCAGAGGAGGTTATAGCCGAGATGGTGGCCGAGTGGCTGAAGGGCATTACAGGGAACAAGGATAACCCCAGAGGGGCCATGAGAGTCGACCCATTCAGCGCCAACAACCATCCAGACAAGGTTCGATCTTTTGCTACCGACTGTACTCTTATATGCCTTGCATCTGTTTTTGAATCCGACTGACGTTTGTTTGACTCTTTGTCTTGTAGATTTACACTGAGATGTACTCTATGCCCAACGGTGCACAAGCTCTGGAGCAGGACCTGGAGGGAGAGGACAGCACGGAAGAAAGTGGTGATTGGCAGTCGCCAGAGGATGACGATGACGACGAAAGCGACGAGTTGGATGATGACAAAGCGGTCGACTCACCACCATGCTCAGAGCATCGATCCAAGCAATCCCACGATCCAGCGGGCGGGCATGGCAAGGCTGCAGCTCCAAGCACTCAAGCACAGAAGCGCACTCGGACTTCGACTCTAGAGCTGACGGAAAAGGTTGCCAAGCAACCCAAGGTTGCGCCCTCGAAGGCTCGTAAGACCTTGCCCAGGATCAAAATGGATGTGCCTGTCGCCTCTGTGTGAGTGCCCTAACTTCCCGTGTTTCCTTCTTCCGACTGATACTTCTGTTTTTACCGAGTGGATTATGAACTTTTTCAGCCCTGCAACTTCTGCGACTGACATGGATGTTGGCAAGGCCCCAGGGGACGAGGAAACCGATGACGCGGCCACTTCCAGAGCTGGTAGGCCCTTTCCAACTTGAATTTGTTCTGCCGATTGATTCATTGGTCGATTGAACTCTTGGGATTGTTTTTGTTGCTGCTCCGCGTGACGTTATTACCCTTCCGTATGACGAATAAGAAGAAGCGCTTCTGAGAGAGAGAAGAAGGAGGGGCAGGGCCTCAAGCGGGAAGGTGACCAAGGGGCAGTTGCTTGAGACAGTGGTCAAGCGATCCAGAGATCTGGCTCGGACCAGTGTCACTTCCGCCAATCCACTGTCGACTGACCGTCCATTGGGGTCGACTGCTCAGGCGCATACCGCTCCAATACAACTGTTGGAGATATGCCCTAGAGGCAATCATGTATGATGATGTTTCCTATGTGTTTATGAATAAAGATAGTCCTTGGACATTATCAATGATGTGTATCAGCGAGTAAATGACTTGTTTGTGGGACTATGCATTGTATGATGACTGTCCTAAATGGTCCCTAGTCGAAAGGGTTGTGTGGACGCGCAGCCGACTAGACTAGCATATGACACGGTCGATGGCTTGGTGTCACTAGCCATGGAGCATTGGATACTAACCGGATAATATGGACTCGGAAGGATCTGGTCGGATTCGACATAGTCGGATCCGAGTCGAGATAAGGTCCGAGTTGGACAGACCCAACTATCAGACGCAGCGATATGTCATCTGTGAGTCTCTAGTACAACATACGTTCTATGTCCTAAGACCTGAGCTGACGCATGTGCTCGGGATGGTGACAGACCTGCTTTGGGCCGACCAAATGCTACTCCGTAACTAGGTAGTTACAAAGGTAGGTTTCAGGCTTGTCCAGACCCATGTTGCGAGACGTGGTCGAGCGAGATGGGATTTGCCCCTCCGATCAGGAGAGATATACTCTGGGCCCCTCGTGTGATCCGACCAGGATAAGCATGGCCATGCGACAAGGATTATGAGATAATCCGGATAGTGGTCGGAATCACTGGAATGAGAAAGAGGTCGGGCTAACACAAGGATGACAATCTCGCCTTGAGCCCGACAACATATATCGTGTGGCAAAGGGAACAGAAGTGTGACATGTTGTACAGGTTCGCCTAACCAGCTTCATAGTCTGCTTGGTGTTCGGCATGCCTTACTAGAGGCCGCTACCAACCGTGTAGTTCGGAGGTGATCCGAATAGCGACCAAGCCGACTTGAACCTAAGGGGTCGCGCGCTTAAGGGAAGGAACCTATGAGGTCGGATCCGAGGACACTGGTCGGATGTGATCCGAGCTGTATTCGGATTGTGGCCGAGTAAACTTGTGGTCTTTAGGGTCCGTGCGAGGCCCAAGTGTTGAGCCCGCGATGGACGCCTATATAAAGTGGAGGTGCAGCACACTCATGGGTTGATCGCTTCGGCGCTGTCACTAGGGTTTGCATGTGTTGCGAATAGCCACCTCCACTGGCTGCTGGTTGTGTGATCGGACCTAGTAGTCCGCTGCACGATGTTCCTCGTGCACGCGCAGATACTGTTAGAGGCGATGCACTTGTGCCGCTTTGGCGAACCTGTTCGCGGTATCCGATCGGCTACGTGGGAGACTGGCAAGGAGGAGACGACTCTGGGAACGCGAGGCGACTCCGGGAACACGCTGCCTCAACTCTACTTCCGCTGCACGGCACTGCGCATCTAGGGGTAACATTCTATGGTCTATCTCCCATAGCATGTTCTTGGTTGTTCTGCGTGTAGGAAAATTTTAATTTGCAGTCGACGCAACCTACCGTAGAACCCGACAGTGGTATCAGAGCCTCTGCTATAGGATTTGGGTTCAGATCGTATGCATATTAGATATGTGGAGACGATAGATGAGATCTGTTGTTGTTTCTGAAATCGGCTATGTGCACGGTTGATGAGATCAATTGCACATGGGGATTGAAGTAGCTATGTTTTCTAATGATCGGAGTCGATGAGGTCGTGACACAACCTGCCCCTTCGAACCCCGCCCGCTAACCGGCTAGCGGGACTGCCGTGTGTGTAGCGCCTTGTATTTCGTACGCGGTCACTCAAACCGGTGGAATGCGAGTAACTCTGTTTTGCAGGTTTGATGTGAATAGTATGGCTCATGTGTATGTGATGCATGTGTGTAATTTATACATGGCCTGCTTGTCATGTTTGTCAGCCGGCAGGAGCCAAAGTCCTGTCATTATAATGTATAATGACATGCGTGTCAACTTGTGATTCTATGTAAATTCATTACTAGTTGTAGTAGTTGGATAACAGAGATCAGGTTGATGGCTTGGTGTCCCGGCATGACAAACAGGATGGAGTTCCTAGATGGTCATCGGAGTTGGAGCCGACCTGGAAGAATGTCCATGAAGGAGCCATACTATTTCACAATATGTGTTTATTTGTGATTGTTATGCTTCTTTGTTTCTATGTATGTTAGAATGGTAGAAAGATCCCTCACGAATATCAAGTAAATTTCCATTCCCGATGTTGCACCTTCGCACATCAAGTACGTCTAGTAGTGGGCTCATAAAATTGGGGTGCTGCTAGGTGTCCTTGAACTGAAGGGTTCATGTCGGACACGGACATACACTGCATCAAGTTAACTTGACAAGGCTATCAAAACGGTTTTGGGCCTTGTGGCAAAGAAGGTTGGGAGCCGGGGTATAAGATACCTTCCCGGCCGACAGGAGTCGTATAGAGATGCAATTAGCAAGGAGTTGCTTACCGGATAGGTATGTTGGCTAGCAGTGATGCTAAAGCTCACTAGTTGCATGGGCTAGTCGGATCTGAATCACTGAGAGTCTGCGGAGGGATGCTGACTTCAGTGGGAGTATTTCTATTTAGGCTAGAATTACTCTACATAAACACATTGCTTAGTGATTGCATATTTTCTGTTGCAGATCAATGGCACCACCTGCTCAACCCAACTTTGCATTGAAAACAATTCTGGAAAAGGATAAACTGAATGGAACAAACTTTACCACCTGGTATAGAAATCTGAGAATTGTTCTCAAGCATGATAAAAAGGAACATGTTCTAGAGGATCCACTTCCAGAGGAACCTGCCAATAATGCTAATGCCACAACTAAGAATGTCTACCAGAAACTCATTGATGAATCAACGGAGATCAGCTGTCTGATGATGGCTTGTATGGAGCCCAATTTGCACCATCATTTCGAAAATGTTGAGGCTTACGATATGATCGAGAGTCTCAAGAGCATGTTTCAGACACAGGCTAGGACTAAAAGGTTCAATGTCTAGCGATCCTTGATGGATTGTAAGCTAAAGGAAGGTGATCCACTGAGCCCACATGTGATCAAGATGATCGGATATGTGCAAGCTTTGGATTGGTTGGGCTTCCCGCTCTTGGATGAGCTTGCTACAGATGCAGTTCTGGGTTCTCTTCCGCCCAGCTATGGGACGTTCATCTTGAACTATCATATGCATGGCATGGATAAGAAGCTCACTGAATTGCATGGGATGCTCAAAGTGGCAGAGCAGGATATTAAGAAAGGCACGCATCAAGTGTTGATGGTGCGGAAATCGGCTAAGTTCAAGAAGAGTTGGTCCAAGAAGAAGGCTAAGGCAAAGGGCACGGATATAGTAACCTCCGTCGCTGCGCCGAAGTCTGGACCGGACTCAAAGACCGTTTGCTATAATTGCAAGGAGACCGGTCACTGGAAGAGGAATTGTAGCAAGTGGCTTGCAGAGCATGGCAAGAAGGTCGGAAATGCTTCTTCAGGCAAAGGTACACTTGTTGCATATGTTATAAACATTTACCTTGCTGACATACCGAGTAGCTCTTGGGTATTTGATACCGGATCAATTGTTTATATTTGCAACTCGATGCAGGGGCTGGTAAGAACTAGGCGTGTGGCACAAGGGGAGATTGACATCAGGGTCGGCAACAAAGAAAGAGTTGCTGCGTTGGAGGTCGGCACGATGCAGCTCCAGCTTCCTTCTGGATTTATTTTAGAATTGAATAATTGTTATTACATTCCTGCACTTAGTCGGAACATTATTTCTGCCTCATGCTTGATGAGTCAGGGTTATGAATTCAATTTAAAGGACAATGGTTGTTCGATATTTTTGAATGGCATGTTCCATGGCTATGCACCCATTGTTGATGGGCTATTTATATTAAATCTAGAAACGGAACCGGTCTATAACGTGAATGTCAAGAGGCATAAGCCTAATGAGATAAATCCGACATAGTTTTGGCATTGCCGGCTTGGACACATTAGTCTGAAACGCATGAAGAAGCTCCATGATGATGGGCTCCTGACTTTGTCCGACTTCGGGTCGTTCGAGACATGTGAATCATGCTTGCTAGGCAAGAAGACTAAGTCTCCTTTCGCAAAGAGTTGTGAGGGGGCGTCCGAGTTGTTGGAACTGATACACAGTGATGTGTGTGAACCAATGAGCACAACTGCCAGAGGCGGCTATTAGTACTTCGTGACTTTTATCAATGACTTGAGTAGATATGGATATATCTATTTGATGAGGCACAAGTCAGAAACTTTTGAAAAGTTCAAAAAGTTTTAGAACAAGGTTGAGAATCAGCTCGGCAAGACTATAAAACTTCTGCGATCTGATCATGGAGGTGAGTACATGAGCAAAGAGTTTCATGATCATCTGAAAAGTCGAGGTATAGTACCTCAGCTCACACCTCCGGGTACGCCACAGAGAAACGACGTGTCGGAGTGGAGGAATAGGACCTTGTTGGACATGGTCTGGTCTATGATGAGCAAATCGGATTTACCCTTGTCATTCTGGGGATACGCTCTAGAAACTGCAGCTTTCACACTTAACAGGGTACCATCAAACTCCGTAGACAAGACACCACATGAGATGTGGACCGGGAAGACTCCCAGTTTGTCTTTTCTAAAGATTTGGGGTTGTGAAGCATTTGTCAAGAGACTTATGTCAGATAAGCTTACATCCAAGTCAGATAAATGCATGTTCGTGGGATATCCGAGGGAAACCTTGGGATATAGCTTCTACAACCGGGAAGAGAAGAAAGTGTTTATTGCTTGGAAAGGGGTTTTCCTTGAGAAAGAGTTTCTCAGTCGAGAGGCCAGTGGGAGGACGGTCTGACTCGAAGAAATTCGAGGACCACTCGGGGACGGCTCGGCTGGTGATGAGATCATACTGGAGTCAGTCAGGGAACCCGTAGTGGAAGCGGCACCGGAACCATGGAGGTCGGAAAGATTGCGTAGAGTGCGTGATGTATTGTTGCTAGAAAGCGACGAGCCGGCTACATATGCAGAAGCGATAGTGAGCCCAGATCCCGAGGCATGGCTGGAGGCCATGAGATCCGAGTTAAAGTCCATGGATGATAATAAAGTCTGGGACTTGGTTGATCCGTCGCCTGGCGTAACAGTCATTGGCTGCAAATGGGTCTTTAAGAAGAAAACCGATGTGGATGGAAATGTTCAGATACACAAAGCTCGGCTTGTTGCTAAGGGTTATGGACAAGTTCAAGGAATTGACTACGATGAGACTTACTCACCGGTAGCGATGCTGAAGTCGGTGAGGATCGTACTAGCTATAGCTGCATATTTCGATTACGAGATATGGCAGATGGATGTCAAGACGGCTTTCCTTCATGGAAATTTAATCGAGGACGTGTATATGATACAACCAGAGGGTTTTGTCGATCCGACTAGCGCTGGTAAGGTATGCAAGCTCAAGAGATCCATTTATGGGTTGAGGCAAGCATCTCAGAGCTGGAACATTCGTTTTGATGAGGTCATCACTGGTCTCGGTTTCATCAAAAGCGAAGAGGACACTTGTTTATTCAAGAAGTTAAGTGGGAGCTTAATAGTCTTTTTGATCTTGTATGTGGATGGCATACTACTAATCGGAAATGATGTTTCAATGTTGAACACGGTCAAGGAGTCATTGAATGGCAAGTTTTCGATGAAGGACCTTGGTGAGGCAGTCTATATTTTAGGCATAATGATCTATAGAGATAGATCGAGGAGGCTGCACGGCTTAAGCCAGAGCACGTACATAGGTAAAATGTTGAAGCGGTTCAACATGAGTGAGGCGAAGAAAGGGTTCTTGCCACTCTCACATGGTATACGGCTAAGAGAGACTCAGAGTCCTTCGACATCTGATGAGCGAAGCAGGATGAGTAGGATTCAGTATGCCTCGGCAATCGGTTCCATAATGTATGCCATGATATGTACAAGGCCTGATGTTGCTTTTGCAATAAGCCTAACAAGCAGATACCAGGCCAACCCAGGCGGGAGTCACTGGGCAGCGGTAAAGACTATTTTGAAGTACCTGAAAAGGACTAAATAGATGTTCCTAGTTTATGGAGGTGAGGAAGAGCTCGCCGTAAGGGGTTACGCCGATGCTAGTTTCCAAACCGACAGAGATGATTGTCGATCACAGTCCGGATTTGTGTATGTCATGAATGGAGGGTCAGTGAGCTAGATGAGTTCCAAGCAAGAAACGGTAGCCGATTCTACCACAGAAGCCAAATACTGTGCGGCTTGTGAAGCTGCAAAGGAAGGTGTTTGGATTCGGCATTTTCTGGATGATCTTGGTATTTTCCCAGCCTCGGTAAAACTGTTGGACCTTTATTGTGATAATTCTGGCGCCATCGCACAAGCCAAGAAGCCGAGGAATCACCACAAGGTCAGACACATAGATCGGAAATATCACCTAATACGAAAGATCGTAAATAATGGTGATGTAGACATATGCAAAATTCACACGGATGCAAATGTTGCAGATCCATTGACTAAGCCGCTTCCACAACCCAAGCATGAGGGGCACGTTAGAGCTATGGGCAGTCGATGTCTATTTGATTGACTCTAGTGCAAGTGGGAGACTGTTGGAGATATGCCCTAGAGGAAATCATGTATGGTGATATTTCCTATGTGTTATGAATAAAGATAGTCCTTGGACATTATCAATGATGTGTATTAGTGAGTACGTGACTTGTTTGTGGGACTATGCATTGTATGATGACTGTCCTAAATGGTCCCTAGTCGAAAGGGCTGTGTGGATGCGCAGCCGACTAGACTGGCATATGACATGGTCGATGGCTTGGTCTCACTAGCCATGGAGCATTGGATGCTAACCGGATAATATGGACTCAGAAGGATCTGGTCGGATTCGACATAGTCGGATCCGAGTCGAGATAAGGTCCGAGTTGGACAGACCCAACTATGAGACGCAGCGATATGTCATATCTGAGTCTCTAGTACAACATACGTCCTGTGTCCTAAGACCTGAGCTGACGCATGTGCTCGGGATGGTGACAGACCTACTTTGGGCTGACCAAACGCTACTCCGCAACTGGGTAGTTACAAAGGTAGGTTTCAGGCTTGTCCAAACCCATGCTACGAGACGTGGTCGACCAAGATGGGATTTGCCCCTCCGGTCAGGAGAGATATACTCCGGGCCCCTCGTGTGATCCGACTAGGATAGGCATCGCCATGCGATAAGGATTGTGAGATAATCCGGATAGTGGTCGGAATCACTAGAACGAGAAAGAGGTCGGGCTAGCACAAGGATGACAATCTCGCCTTGAGCCCGACAACATATATCATGTGGCAAAGGGAACAGAAGTGTGACATGTTGTACAGGTTTGCCTAACCAGCTTCATAGTCTGCTTGGTGTTCGACTTGCCTTGCTAGAGGTCGCTACCAACCGTGCAGTTTGGGGGTGATCCGAACTTCGACCAAGCCGACTTGAACCTAAGGGGTCGCGCGCTTAAGGGAAGGAACCTATGAGGTTGGATCCGAGGACACTGGTCAGATGTGATCCGAGCTGTATTCGGATTATGGCCGAGTAGACTTGTGGGCTTAAGGGTCCGTGCAAGGCCCAAGTGTTGAGCCCGCGATGGACGCCTATATAAACTGGAGGTGCGGCACACTCATGGGTTGATCGCTTCGGCGCTGTCACTAGGGTTTGCATGTGTTGCGAATAGCCACCTCCACTGGCCGCCAGTTGTGTGACCGGACCTAGCAGTCCGCCGCACGATGTTCCTCCTGCACGCGCGGATACCGTTAGAGGTGGTGCACTTGTGCCGCTCCGGCGAACCTATTCGCGGGATCCGATCGGCTACGTGGGAGACCGGCAAGGAGGAGATGACTCCGGGATCGCGAGGCGACTTCGGGAACGCGCTGCCTCAACTCTACTTCCGCTGCACGGCACTGCGCGTCTAGTGGTAATGATCTGTGGTCCATCTCCCATAGCATGTTCCTGGTTGTTCTGCGCGTAGGAAAATTTTAATTTGCAGTCGACGCACCCTACCGTAGAACCCAACAACAACTTCATGCATTCGATCATGTGGCTGCTCCGACTGTGTTGCCGTCATCGCTCTTCGCTGCATATCAGACAACAGATGATCCGCCGAGTGCTGCCAGGGAGGCTCTTCTCCTGGTGAACCTCGTGATGGACCAGATGAAGATGGTGCATGAGGCCAGTCAGGTTGCCTACAACGCCACTACTGCTCTACAAGCGAACGTCAAGGTTAGTTGGTTTCCGAATGATCTCTTGAGTAGTGATAGTTGCAACTGTCGCTTCACTGCCCATACGATGTCCTTAGATGAGCGTTTTGGAACCTATTATGTGCATCTATGAGTCTGCATTTCTCATCCAACCACCCACTAGGGTGTTTTTGTAGTCAAACTGAATAGCCTTTCCACTTGAGTCGACTAGGTTGATTCGAGTGTTTTTCTGAACCAGTGGGGGCAGGCATAGTGCACCCACTGGGTGTAGTCCCCGAGTCCACGGTCGACTGCTGGTAGTGGGCTGGGGTCTGAGAATCGCTCCTTTTTTTACTCATGTTGGGCAGACCATGCCGAGTGTAAGAACCGGACCAGTGGGGGCACGCCAAGTGCACCCACTGGGTGTAGTCCCCGAGACTACTGTTGAATGTTTGATTCGGCGGTAGTCTTAGAGCAACTTTTACTGAGACTGACTTTTGTTCGTGTCGACTGACATATCCCTTTTGCTAACTGTAGAAGTCTTGTGATCTTGGGGCTCAACTTTCTGAGCTAGATAAGAAGCAGATCAGCATCAACCTTGATCTGGAATTGGCTAAGAAGAACCTCAAAAAGGCCCACGACGAAACAACTATCATGGGAGGTAACCACTCGTCAACCTTTCACCTTATGATTTTCCCTTTCTTTTTTCCAGTCTCTTCGAACCGAGTGATTTCACTCGAACAGATGTGCATAGTGAAAACCGTCAACTTCAGGCTCTTCTGAAGAATGTTATTTCTTTAGAGAAAATGAAGCAGGCTCTGGAGCAGAAGGATCTGGATCTTGCTATGGCCCAGAAGGAGGCGCAAGAGAAAACAGCACTTGCGGACAAGAAGTTGGCTTCAGTCGACAAGTTGGAAGAGGAGATTGCGCAACTAAAGAAAGACAAGGAGATCTTGACTAATGAAGTGGGGAGCCTCAAAGCCAAGAAGGGCGAGCTGGAGTCTTATCTGGGCAGCTTGCTGCGAAGTTGGTCTTAAAACTTGAAGGTATTTCCTCTTGTTCGACTGATTTGTGATGTCGACTGACATGCCTTGTTAAACTGTCGATTCACTATTTTTCCGACTGCGCAGAACTTTGCCGAGACTTCAAAGCAGAAATTGGGCGGGTCAAGACAGGTCTCTATCCCATAAGCTGTCTTGTCAAAGACGACATTGCGATGAATGTGTTGCGGTTGGAGTCTCGCCTGGACAGCGCCGTGGACTACCTTGCTTGACTGAAGGCCGCGATGACACAGGTTGATGCTGAACTCTGGCCTCAGGCGGAACTCTCGCAGGATCTTGAGTCTCTGATGGCTCGACTGAACCAAATCCCCGGTCGATTGCAGGAATGGAAGAAGTCATCTGCTTGCTGTGGTGCTGACGTTGCTCTGTCGTTGGTCCGAGTGCACTGCAAGGACATCAAAGAAGACAAGCTTGCGGCCCTCAAGGTTGCCAACACAAAAAGCTCACTTTCCAGTCTTTCATGGACACCTTCCTTGACGCTGCTACTTGCATCGCAGACAGCATCAACCTTGACAGTTTCTGTGATCCAACGAGTCCTTCTCCGGCTGAGTGAACGAAACATTATGCCGCAGCTTTTATTTGCCTCGGGATGCCGAGTGGTTATATAACCATTAAACTCTTTCGGGATTGATGCCTATGCACTTCTGCCCATCGCGGTTCTAAACTTTTGCGGGATTTATCCGAACTTTGTTTTCCTTGAATATCGTGGCTCTTTCTTTTGTTGCTTCTGAATGTTTTTCGATTCTGAACGAATTTGTCCTTTTCACTCAACGACGAGTGGCTCTGACAATGTGTTTAGTCGACACCTCCTCGTCCTTGCGGATCGAGATGGAGCACACATTGTACTTGTGACGTAGCTCAGACGCGGTGTTCAGTCGACACCTCGTCGTCCTTGCGGATCGGGATGGAGCGCACATTTTATCTATGGTGTAGCTTAGACGCGGTGTCCAGTCGACACCTCGTCGTCCTTGTGGATTAGGGTGGAGCGTATGTTGTATTTTTGGCATAGCTCAGACGCGGTGTTCAGTCGACACCTCATCGTCCTTGCGGATCGGGATGGAGCGTACGTTGTATTGTGACTTAGACGATTACGGGGTCACAGCTAAGCCCCCGAGTGGGAGGATTGCTCTCCACTTGGAACATTTTTAACTTAGGCGATTACGGGGTTGCAGCTAAGCCCCCGAGTGGGAGGATTGCTCTCCACACGGAATGTTTTTAACTTAGGGGATTACGGGGTCGCAGCTAAGCCCTCGAGTGAGAGGATTGCTCTCCACTCGGAAAGTTTTTAACTTAGGCGATTACGGGGTCGCAGCTAAGCCCCTGAGTGGGAGGATTTCTCTCCACTCGGAAAGTTTATAACTTAGGCGATTACGGGGTCGCAGCTAAGCCCCCGAGTGGGAGGATTGCTCTCCACTCAGAATGTTTTTAACTTAGGCGATTACGGGGTCGCAGTTAAGCCCCCGAGTGAGAGGATTGCTCTCCACTCGGAATGTTTTTAACTTAGGCGATTACGGGGTCGGAGCTAAACTCTGAGTGGGAAGATTGCTCTCCACTCAGAATGTTTTTAACTTAGGCAAATCAGATTCACGACTAAGCCACGCACTGGGGGATTTGGACACGGATGATTATGGGGAATCAATCATTAAGATACTGTAAAAGTCATGTCTTTGGAAAGCAAACTAAAATACTCTTATTACAGCTCGTCGGGTCGAGTGATCTATGTGTAGAAGTGGCGGAGCAGCTCTGCATTCCACGCACATGGCTTGTCCATCTTCTTGGGTAGGTTGTAGATGTGGTAAGATCCATTATGAAGCACTTTGGTGATGATGAAGGGACCTTCCCAGGCCGGAGCAAGCTTGTGAGGCCGTTTCTGATCCACTCGGAGCACCAGGTCTCCTTCCTGGAACGCTCGACCTCTGACATTTTGGGCATGGAATCGACGCAGATCTTGCTGATAGATGGTCGATTGAATCAAGGCCATATTGCGTTCCTCTTCTAGGAGATCAACGACGTCTTCTCGTGCTTGTTCTGCTTCGGCTTCTGAGAATAGTTTCACTCGGGGAGCATTGTGTAATAAGTCACTCGAAAGTATAGCCTCGGTGCCGTACACCAAGAAGAATGGGGTTCGGCCAGTTGACCGATTCGGTGTTGTTCTCAGCCCCCACAAGACAGATGGGAACTTAGTCACCCTGGCTTCAGCAGCGTGCTTGAGGTCGCGCATTAGTCGGGGCTTTAACCCTTGGAGGATCAAACCATTCGCCCTTTCTGCTTGTCAGTCGACTGCGGGTGTGCGACGGACGCATAGTTCACCGGTGTGCCTTGGGACGCACAGAACGCCTTGAACTCATTGGAATCAAAGTTGGAGCCGTTTTCTGTGATAATGTTGTGGGGAACTCCATATCTGAATATCAACTCCTTGATCAAATTGACGGCAGTGCCTGCGCCAAGGTTCTTGATGGGCTTAGCTTCAATCCACTTGGTGAACTTGTCGACTGCTACAAGCAAATGGGTGAAACCACTCGTGCCGGTCTTGAAGGGGCCAACCATATCCAATCCCCAGACTGCAAACGGCATGATGAGTGGAATAGTCTTCAAGGTAGACGCGGGTTTGTGGGACATGTTGGAGTAGAACTGGCAGCCTGCACACTTGTCGACTATATCTTTTGCCATCTCGTTTGCTCGAGGCCAGTACAATCCTACTCGGCATGCTTTGGCCATGATGGTCCGAGAGGACGCATGGTGACCACAGGTCCCCGAGTGGATATCGTTTAGCATCATTCGACCTTCTTCTGGGGTGATGCAGCGCTGAGCCACTCCCGTGACACTTTTTCTGTAAATTTGTCCTTTTATTACTGTGAATACTTTGGATCAACGGACTATCTGGCGGGCTTCATCCTCATCCTCCGGGAGTTCCTTCCTGAGAATGTACGCAATGTACGGTACTGTCTAGTCGGGTGTGATCACCAAGACATCCATGATCAAGTCAACCACAGCTGGAATCTCAATCTCTGCCGGGTTGGTTGAACTTATCGGTTGCGGGGGCTCTTCTTTGAAGGGATCCTCTTGTACTGACGGGGTGTGGAGATGCTCCAAGAACACATTGCTGGGGACAGGCTTCCGAGTGGAACCTATCTTCGCCAGATCATCAACAGCTAGATTCTTGATTCGTGGTATGTGGTGGAGCACTAACCCCTCAAACTTCTTCTCTAGCTTTCTCACTGCGTTGCAATAACCAGTCATTGCGGGACTCCTAACATCCCATTCCTTCATTACTTGATTAACCACTAAGTCCGAGTCGCCGTAGACCATCAAGCGCCGGACGCCGAGTGAAATGGCCATATGCAACCCATACAATAGTGCCTCATATTCAGCTTCATTGTTAGAAGAATCGAAGTGAATCTGGAGGACATAACTGAGCTTATCTCCTCATGGGGATACTAAGACGACTCATGTGCCAGAGCCATTTAACATCTTGGATCCATCAAAGAACATGGTCCAATGTTCCGACTGGATTTGAGTCGGCTGATGTTGTTCTGTCCACTCTGCGAGGAAATCTACAATTGCTTGAGACTTGATGGCCTTCTTTGCCTCAAACTTGATATCTAATGGAAGAAGTTCAATCGCCCACTTTGCCACTCGGCCAGTTGCATCTCTGTTATTCAGAATCTCTGACAATGGAGTGTCGCTGACAACTGAAACTGAGTGATCAGAGAAATAATGTGCAACCTTCTTCATGGTTAGGTAAATCCCATAAACAAGCTTCTGATAATGAGGGTATCTCTGCTTGGACGGGGTCAAGACCTCTGAAATGTAATAGACTGGGTGCTGAACTTTGAAGGCGTTGCCTTCCTCTTCCCGCTCGACTGTGAGCACTATGCTGACAACTTGTCCAGTGGTTGCGATGTAAAGCAATAGAGGCTCTTTACTGACTGGAGCAGCAAGCACCGGCTGGGTGGAAAGCAGGGCTTTGAGCTCTTCAAAGGCTGCTTCGGCTTCGTCATTCCACTTGAACTTGTTAGACTTCTTCATCAGCCGGTAAAGGGGCAGTGCCTTTGCCCCGAGGCGTGAGATGAATCGACTCAATGCAGCCAAACAACCGGTAAGCTTCTGAACATCATGCACACGCACTAGGCGCTTCATTCGGAGGATAGTGCCAATCTTCTCCGGATTCGCGTTGATTCCTCGTTCGGAAATGAGAAAACCGAGTAACTTTCCGTTGGGGACTCCGAATGTGCATTTTGATGGATTGAGCTTGATATCGTACCTTCTTAGATTGGCAAAGGTTTCAGCAAGGTCAATCAGTAGGTCGAAACCTTTGCGTGAGTTAACCACTATGTCGTCCATGTATGCTTCCACATTCCGACTGATTTGAGTGAGCAGGCACTTCTGAATCATGCGCATCAATGTGGCACCAGCATTCTTGAGGCCAAAGGGCATAGTAACATAACAAAAACACCCAAACGGGGTGATGAAAGTTGTCTTGATCTCTTCGGGTCCAAACAGTCGGATCTGATGGTACCCGGAATAAGCGTCCAGGAAGGACAGTCGCTCGCACCCCGCAGTTGAGTCGACTATCTGGTCGATGTGGGGCAGAGGAAAATGATCTTTCGGGAAGTCAATACACATTCGAAGTGATTTGTCTTTCTTTGGAACCATAACGACATTGGCGAGCCACTCGGAGTGGTAAATCTCGCGGGTGAACTCAGCGGCCAGAAGCCGAGCCACCTCCTCGCCAATTGCCTTTCTCTTCTCTGTGGCGGACCGACAAAGATGCTCTTTGACAGGTTTTGCCTTTGGGTCGACTCGCAAATGGTGCTTAGCCAGTCCCCTGGGTACACCTGGCATGTCAGATGGCCTCCATGCGAAGATGTCCCAGTTCTCACGGAGGAACTGGATGAGCACGTCTTCCTATTTGTTGTCGAGTGTCGTTGAGATATGGGTCAGAGCAGCGTTGGGATCGGTCAGGTGGATGTGAAGTGTCTTGGTCTCTACAGCCTACTGAAATGCGGACTCCGAGGCAGGTCTCTTGGCGTCCAGCAAATCACACAGATCTGCAGTCTTCTGATACTCTTGAAACTCCACAGCTGTCATCTGCTCATCTGTTATCTTTGCACCGTCCTGAAGACAATCCTTTTCTTTTTTTTCGGTTATCGGAGACCGTTATCACGCCTTTGGGGCCAGGCATCTTAATCTTGAGGTACACATAACACGGTCGAGCCATGAAGCTAGCATAGGTAGGTCTGCCCAAAATGGCATGATAAGGACTCTGGAAACCACAACCTCAAACGTCAACTTTTCTTTGTGGTAATTCTTCCCATCGCCGAAAACCACATCAAGAGCGATCTGGCCAAGTGAATCGGCTTTCTTTCCTGGGATGACTTCGTGGAACCTCATATTGCTCTCGCTTAGTTTGGACATCGGAATGCCAATTCCTTTGAGGGCCTCAGTGTACAGGATATTGAGGCCACTGCCACCATCCATCAGAACTTTGGTCAGTCGAGTGCCCCCAACGAATGGGTCGACCACCAGCGCCTGCCGCCCAGGGGTAGCAACTCATGGTGGGTGATCCGATTGGTCGAATGTAATAGGGGTTTTCGACCACTTCAAATACTTCAGTGTTGCCGGAGCAACCATGTTCACCTCTCTGTTAGTGACTTTTAGTCGACTTCTGCTCTCGACATCAGCAAAAATCACCAAGGTGGCATTAACATGGGGATATCCATCTTCGTCTTCTTCCTTGTCTTCCTCCTTATCGGAATCTTTATCCTTCTCGCTGGGCTGACTTTTCTTCTGGAAGCTCTGAATCAGGAGTCGACGCTGTCGAGTGGTATGCTTGGGGAGGATCAGATTCCCCTCTTCATCTTTCTTAGTATGAATATGACATGGCAGATCCATCACATCATTTCCATCTTGATCTTTTACCTTCTTGGAATTCCAGGGCCCTTTGGGCTTCCCTTCTTGATTCAACACTGCTGCCTCGGCAGGACCTGCTGCCTTAGCCTTTTGCTTCGGCTTCCGACTGGAATTTCCTCCTCCTGTGTCCTGGGCGACTATTTTGTGCTTACCACTCAGGATTTGGTCTTCCTCTTTGCCGTTAGAGTACTTGGTGGCAATCTCCATCATCCGAGTCAGAGTCATATCTCCTGTCCGACCGAACTTCAGATTGAGCTCTCTATAGCAAACACCTTCCTTGAAGGCACACACTGCTTGGTGATCTGACACATTCTCCACTGTGTGGTGCAGAGTGATCCATCTCTGGATATAGTCTCGCAAGGTTTCATTCAGTTTCTGCACGCAATGCTGCAACTCTGGTAGACCAGCAGGTCTTTTACAGGTGCCCTCGAATGTTCTGGTAAACACTCAGGCTAACTCATCCCAACTCAAAATGCTCCCATGGGCCAACTGATTCAGCCAAGTTCTGGCAGAACCTTCAAGCATCAGGGGGAGGTGCTTCATGGCCACCTCATCGCTGCCGCCACCAATATGCCCAGCCACTCAGTAGTCCTCAAGCCAAGTGTCGGGCTTCAACTCTCCCGTGAACTTACCGACGCCAGTTGCCAATCTGAAGTTATGGGGGATCTCAGCGGCCCTGATGGCTCTTCCGATACACTCGGGACCAGACACGTGGACCGTGCTTCCGCTGGGCCTGTCTCTGTCTAGCCCTTCTCTGTGTGCTCTGTTCCGGTCGACCAAGCCCTGAACAAGGACTGACCTTGCATCAAACCCAGGGGCTCTTGGGTCGACTGGAACTCTGCGGTCATTACTGTATGGACGCCTATCATCATACCGCTAGGGGGCGCATGACCCGCCCCTCGGAAGGGGTGAAGGCACTCGACGGTAGTTGTCGCGGGTGAACTCACGATCATCATCTCCATGAGCTCTTCCTAGGTGCCGATCCTGGCGGTGCTCACGAGCTCCTGGCCTCAAAGGTTACCTAGGACTGTGTGGTGACTGAACGGTGTCCTCCCTTACCGATCGACTGTGAATTATGTTCCATGACTGGGACACGGCGGAGTTCTCATCTCCTGCTGCCCGGAGCAGCGCCCTGATCTGTTCCAAGCCCCTTCCAGCCTCCGAGCGAGGCAGCTGAATGGACTCTGCAATATGCGCAGCAGCCGTGAGATTCTGAATCGGCGTACGGAATACCTGAGTTTCTGGTGGAAACAATTGTCGTGAACGCCGACTAGATCCGAGGATTAGTCGACAGGCACACTCATCGAGAGAATGTTGGAGATTCTCCAAACGAGTGCGCGCAACCATCATGGCCAGGCGCACTTCCTCCAAAGCCCGAGCCTCGGCAGTTTCCCCTATGATGGGGGTATGGAGAGCTTCCTTGTTGTGGCGGTGCAGCCCCTCCCTCAGTTGCGGACTAAGAGGTTGAGGCTGATACTCCTCGTGGGCGAATGACGTACCGTCGCCGTCCCCGTTCTTGCCGCTGCGACGGAAACCAGGCGGGCCGCGATGGGAATCGACCATGAGGACCTCCGCCACGGGGTCACAACTCCTGCTCTCGGAAAGTGTGTCTTCTATGTCAGTCGACGGGTCGACTGGACCGCAGTGATATACGTCGGGCTCGATTGTCGCGACTTGGGGGTGAACGTCTGTCGAGCCACCGCGTGCTTCACCCATCACTGGAGCCGTGATCGACCCGACCGCTTGCAGCGGTGGCCAGCGGAGCAAAAGAACGACAAGGGGGTCGACGGCTGCCGAAGGAGGACGCCGCGGGCACTCGCACGGAAGTGCGACGAACCTCGGATCGGCAGTGCCTCGACATCGAGGGGGGCCTCCTGAAGCCAGGCCGAGCCGTCGGCGACGAAAGTGAGCGCGCCGAGTCAGAACTCGTGGCCCATGATCAAACTGCCGCCGGAAACCATGTTGATGAAGACTGAAGAAAATGCATCCTCGCCGGAAGTCGCTAAGACGCTTCACCCCACGGTGGGCGCCAATTGTCGTTGTACTAAGACTGACAGTAAGATTAGGGGGTACGTATGAGGAGGCAAGGTCCTAGCTACGGTGAGATTGTACGCAAGTGTTTACGAGTTCAGGCCCCTCTCGGAGGAGGTAAAAGCCCTACGTCTCGGTGCCCTGAGGCAGTCGGCTGGATTATGGTGTGTGTTACAGGGGTGCGAACCCTTTTGCCAGAGGAGGGGGGTGGCTTATATAAAGTACGCCAGGACCCCGGCCATCCCCCGTTACAAGGAGTTCAATGTACATAAAGATGGGGCGTTACTGATAACGCCAGCTATAAAATGATATTAATGCCCTTGAAGACTACGGAATGAATGCTTGACCGTTGCTGTCCTGGCTGGCTCCTGGTCTTCAGTAGGTCGAGTGGTTTCTTGTATGGTCGAGTGATCTCGGGAAGGAGGGGTATCCGAGTGATATGATTGGTCGAGTGGACTGCACTCGAAGTCTTTAATTGATACTCCCTGTTGTCTCTGGGGTACCTTTGCTTCTAGGGTAGTGACCTTGGGTAGGACGTATAAGTCAGGCCTATGACCCTACCCTAGGTCTATATCCTCATCAACCGGCACTATGCAGATCTAACAACCTCCGCATAATATCGATCCCAAGACTCCACCTTCACAAAACATACATGCGAAAATGTGCACGCTATGTGGTGAAGTGTTAGTATCACACCACGGATTACAAATACTTCGCACACAAACAACAATAATACAAATATACAACAACTCATAAAATCAGGGTTTTTTAATCAAAATCCAACTCATACAATGGAAGTGAATAAACCTTATATAGGTAAGATTGCAAATTCCCTTAAGAAGGCTCAAAGTAAAGCAAATGGTGTCCATGACCCTGCCCAGACCGAGTGCAACCAAGCTAACATCGTCCACACCATACTTGTTCGGACGAAGCTGCAATGTTGGTTGTGGAAGGGTGAATACAGGGGTACTCAACAATTTTCAAGAAGGGAGACGACACACATGACATGAGCCGTCATCGCTGAACTTTCGCTTGAAACCAAGAGTCCCCGACAGTCGTACCCTGCTCGAGAGAAAGCTCTACGACGACGCCTTCAACAAGGAAGTATTGTCATGGAGACCACCATAGCCAAACTTGGAAAACCAAATTAGGATTCTCGAGGAAACAAGCCATGGGTAGGCTAATGTAGAGCGCCCATGGCCAGAGCACAGGAGCTTCCCCACCGGCGCAACACCGCCGATCGTGGGGCCTGAAAGCAAATCACTGCATCGAGGGACCATCCCTGAAGGCGACGACGAGCGACAACCTTTGTTGAGGGAGCCAACAGCTAGCACAGCCGTCGTGCATCGGCCCGGAGCAGAGGAGGGGTGATGTAGTGGAGGGAGGTGGCCGAGAGAGGAGTTTGGGGTGCGTCCTCACTACCGCCGTCCGTCGACGGGGCCTAGAAGGCCTCCTCCGGTAAGAGTGAGGTGAGGACGGGTGGCAACGGTGCTTTACTGGGTGGTGGCAGGGGTGGCCACAAGAGTGGAGAGAGCGACCCGACGGGTAGGCTAGGGTTTTCGGTACTGATTAACAAAATGTAAGAAACAACATCAGACACTTTCAGATCTTAGTACAAGAACTACTATATTATTTTTCGGGGTTGATCAAATAATACTTGAGGGATTTGATTAAGATATAGAAAGAAACATGGACAGTATTTTTTTTCAACATTTCGATGAACACACAACTATTATTTAAGGATATTTTAGGTTTGATCAGGCATATTTTTGTAAGGATTTGATTAAGATATAAAAGAAGCATGGCATGATTTTTCATTCCAGCATTTCGACAAAGAAGCATAGAAAATAAGCAAGAAATGGAACATTTCTGCATCTCAGTAGCAACAAGGACAGATAAGGAATTGCACTTGAATTCACTTTGCAATTCACATCATAGCATTAACTGAGCTTGATAAACAAAACGCAAGAAACATCATCAAACATTTTTAGATCACAGTACAGGAAGATTCAGATATAGAAAGAAACATGGGCATTGAATTTTCATATCTCAGTAATCACATATGCAGACCATGCCTCAACACATCAATTGTTATTTTAGGAAGACTTTCAGATCTCAGTACAAGAACTATTACTTCAAGATCATTCAGAGTTAACCAAAGACATTTGAGAAATTTGATTCATATACAGAAATAAGCATGACACTGATTCCATTCGAGCATTTCGACAAACACACAGCAGACTGCATCTCCGATATCACACCTGAACCGCTACAGCCACCGAACTGACAAAAAGAACAGAAATCCATCAGTGCTTGGACCTCGGCGAGGTCCTCCTTGCCGCCGGCGCCTCCGCAGCCTTCCTCTTTGGTGAGGTCCTCGCCGCTGTCACAGCCGCCGGTGCCACCGCCTTCCTCTTGAGCGACTTCTTTGCCGGCGCCTCAGCGGCCGGAGCAGGAACGGCCGCAGCACCAGAAGCCTTCTTGCTCAGCGGCGCCTTGGCCGGAGCCGCGGCCGCAGGCTTCTTCTTCCCGCCGCCCTCCAGCTGCGCGGCGGCGATGCGGTCGAACTCGTCGGAGAGCTTCCTGACGCGCTTCCTCTTGGCGGCGGCGGCGATGGTGACGAGCGGCACCCCCTCGCCCTCCGACTCGCCGGACTCGGAGTCCTCATCATCCTCCACGACCTCGCGCCGCATCGCCTTCTCCTGGGCCGCGACCTCCGCCTCGTCCTCCGAATCGTCGTCGTCGGAGCCGAGCGCGTCGTCGAGAGTGGCAGGGGCGGGCCCGTGCCCGACGGCGCGGACCTTGGCCTTGGAGGACTTGGCGGAGACCCTGGCGTCGCGGCGCGCGGTGCGGCGGAGCTTGACGAGGTTGCCCTCGATGCGGCCCTGCAGGCGGAGGCGCTTGGCGGCGAGGCCGCCCATGGACCAGTGAGCGTCGCGGGCCCAGCAGAGGAGCGCGTCGGTGACGGGCGCCGGCGGGTCGACGCGGTCGCCGGGGAAGACGCGCGGGCGCGGGAGGCCGCCGCCGTAGAACCTGCCGGGGCCGAGCGCGACCACCATAGTGACTTGAGACCCGGCTGGCTGAACTGTCTTCTTCCTCGGCCTGATGCTCCGGCGATCTCTCTGCTGCTCTGTGGATCTGGATGACGGTGGGGAGGGAGGATTGCGGCGGAGGGGGTGGATGGGAGAGAAAGGGGCCGGTGAGGGCGTTTATAGGTGGAAGAGAGGCGCGCGTGGCAGAGAGAGGTGGGATTGGCGCCACAAAATGGCGGTAAAAAAGCTTGGCGCCAAATGGAAATGGCGGGAGCCCCCTTGTATTCATTTGTGGTAGACAAAAAAAAATGTTTACCTTTACTTTTTTAGTCTCTACTCCTAATGCACGAGTTGGTGAATCGTCTCAGCGGTTTATTTTCACTGGTTTTTTTTGTCTCTCCTCCCACCACCCCCTCTCGCCCTGGTCCGCGGTTTATTTTCGCTGGTCTTTTTCGTCTCTCCTCCCACAACCCCCTCCCACCCTGGTCTATCGGTTTATTTTTCTCTCCACTCTTTATTACAACCAGAACTTTCCTAACGTATAATAAATCACGGATCTAACTTCCTTAAATTATGCAAATCAATCGACTCCTTTTATTGGTTCAATTTGTCTTGAGAAACAAATAACAGATTTTCAGGAAACAAATAATATATTTTAATCTAACTTTCTTAAATTATGCAAATCAATCGATTCCTTTTATTGGTTCAATTTGTCTTAGGAAACAAATAACAGATTTTCAGGAAACGGATAATACATTTTAATCTAACTTTCCTAACTTATCTAAATCAATCGATTTCTCTTATTAGTGAAATTTGTTTTAGGAAATAAATAACAGACACGTCACAACTTTCCTCCTAATAAATAGTTTCTTAACATTTGCAAACTTTCCTAATCAGACACGTCACAAACGGGCAGGTACTGATATCACGTTACCACACAATAAAACCCCATTTGCATAGAAATCAGTTCAAAACTCCTAACTTTTCTAAATTTTTACATTTCCTTGATAACAACCAATATTTTCTATGTTTTCCACCTATTGAAAGAAATCACCCCTACATCGATATTAGCATATTTTTTTGAACTGGGATCTCCGGGTTATGATTTTTTTTGCGATTCTTTCCAATTGTGACCTCTCCTTCCACTCCGGCTCCTTCTCGCATAAACACCTCCACCACATCCAGGTGAAACCGCCCCAGACCTCCTGCCTCTCCACACCTTCTCCGCCACCTCCTTCTCGTACTTCATTAACAATCCCTCCGCCACATTTGTCCACGGCGGTGTCGAGGGCATGGCGCATTAGCGTACCAGCGGTAGAACAGCGCATAGCAGCAGGAAGCAACACGCAGCAGGCGAGGCGAGCGGTCGACGGTGGAGGGCAGAGATGCGGCCGACGTGGCTGAGGGGGCGGCCGGCAAAAGATGGCCACGACTGGAGGCGGCACGAGGCAGGGGCACGACAGCGGGGCGAGCGAAGGATAGGCGGCAGCAAACAGGGCGAGCGCAGCCAGCGAGAGTGTGGCGCGCGACCAGGGTGTGTGTCGCGCGGGGGCACAATGGTGCGGTGGTTGCAAGCGCGACGGCAGCGGCGGGTGCGACCGACGCGATATAGCACGGGCGTGCGCATGGAGAGGGAGTGGTCCCGCGGGCGCGAAAGAAGAGCGGCAGGCTCGGGCATGGGCGTGCATAGGAGCGGGCATGTGCCACGGGGTCACTCCGAGGAGCTCGGTGGCTACCCCTGCAATGGCCATGGCGGACGGCGGTTCTCGGCCATGGCGAAATACCTAACGAGAGCAAACGAGAGGGGAAACAGGGGAAAGGCAAGAGGAGATCATGGCGGTGTCAATGGTGCCCTAGGGGAAGACATGGGAGCTCGGGGCGGCGTGGATTGAACGACAATGTCGTGGTGGCCCAAGGTTGAGGAAGACGGCTGCGACGTCGATGCGGGGGTGCTGGACTTGATCTCATTGGCGCAGACGAAGTAGCAAAGGCGTTCAGAGCTGCTCGATAAGCTCCTAGCCCGCAGGGAGGGCAGTGGCCATGTGGACGGGGTCGGTCATGGTGGCCGTGGCATCTGACTTCGTCCAGATCGACGGGATCGAGCGAGCGAGAAGGAGAAGTGGATTTGGGAGGGGACGTCGAGGAGGAGTGAGGCCATGGGGGCAGGGAAAGAAGGGCGTCACCCTTATCCATTCCCCTTCGATGCCAGCGAGGTGGTCGGGCGGGAGCCCGGCTCTGTAGCGACGCGGCTCGGGGAACAGGAGAAGACGACCGCGCGGGGACTGGACCCCTGAGCCAGTTCGGTGGCAAGGCTCGGGGGGCAGGGCGAATCCCCTTTTACATCGTCCTTTTGGTTCTTCAATGTATTCTAATCTGTTTCTCCTTTTTAACACCGTTTTCTATTTATTCTTATCAACTAAATGATCTCTACTCCTAATGTCTCAGTTGGTAGTCTCCGTTCCGGGTTTATTTTCGTCCCACCTCCCGAGTGAGGGAGAGGGGGAGAGAGAGTGAGGAAGAGGGAGGGAGAGGGTGTGTGTGAGAGAATTTGATGGTAAAAAAGGTCGTCAATATCACTTAATATGTATGAGAATATTAAATGTAATATTAACAGAATTGATATTGAACTTTTAAAGTTAATATGGCCCGTTGCAACGCACGAGCGTTCTTCTAGTTACTAGCAAAATGCGCGTGCGTGGGGAGAAATAATTGATATGTCTATCAAAACATGTATTGGTGCGTCATGACAACATCGGGAGAGATAATTTTGAAGTTAATTCTCCACCATGTCTTTCTTTCTATTCTTTTATTGGCATGTGCAGCATTGGGCATCATGATTTGTGGAGTTGATTTCTCCATCGGGTCTTTTTTCTTTTACACGCATATTGTAGAGTGGATTCCTTTATTTCTTGAATAAACTAGTAAATGTGTATGTGCAATGCACGTTGATATTAGATATATTAATTACACATAAATGTTAGATAGAATGTTATTTGCGTATTAATTATGTAATTAGCATTGGCATTAATATTTGGTATGATATTAATTGCACATTAAACATGTTGAGCGCTTATCATTGGAGCAACCTGGGTCGTTGGATTGACCTGATTTGACGGCTGGGGTTTGTTGGATCTGCCCCTTTAGGTCTTTTTATATTGGTACAGATATAGATGAGCCACACTTTACCCTCTTATGTAGTTGGCTTGCTGATGTTTAGGCAACTCATGGATGTATATAAATTGGAGCTAAATGGTAATTTAGTTATATAAGGAGCCAACTATCAACCAAGAGCATTGGCTGGCTTACGTGGTTGGATGCGAGTTCGGGAGTTCAAACCCACCTTGAACGAGTTTTTTCTAGATGGAATTTGACGGGAAGATAAGTGCAATGTAATGGTTATGTGATGTTTTGAGGGGATTGGGGGGGGGCATTCATAAGAGGGGGTTGGGGGAACAAGTGAGTAGTTTTGAAGGCACCAGTTCAGGTGATGTTTTGAGGGGATTGAGGGGCATTCATAAGAGAGGGTTTGGGGGAACAAGAGGGTAGTTTCGAAGGCACCAATGCAGGTGATGTTTTGAGGAGATTGGGAGGGCATTTATAAGAAGTGATTGGCAGGAATAAGAGGGTAGTTTCAAAGGCATCAACGTAGGTGATGTTTTCAGGGGATTGGGGGCATTTATAAGAGGGGGTTTAGGGGAACAAGAAGGTAGTTTAGAAGGCATCGATGTAGGTGATGCTTGGAGGGGATTTGGGAGGGAAAGCAAACTCATTTAGTGATGCGGATTTTGGGGGAAAATTTGTGTGTTCTTGTGTTCAGTTTGTAATTTCAGATAATGGAGTGACATTTATTCAGTTATATGCATATTGGCACCGAGTGGATTTTGATTTTGATTATTATTTTGTTATAATATGAGAAAAGAGTGGATTTAGTTGTTGTAATATGAGGAAAGAGTGTGTTTCAGGTGATGCTCAATGCATGGTTCAGTTTAGTGCTTTTGTCAGTGCATTGTGAGTTATGGAGATGCGCAGTTCATATCGGAACTGGATTTTTGTTTATATATCTGTTGACCGCATTGTCAGTTATAATAATTTGCAATTCATATGTTTGAAATATGCTTAGTGCATTTTCATATGTTGATACATTGTAGTGTTTTACAAGAGATGTTGGGGTACATGTTCATATGTTCATATGTCGAGCACATTGTAAGTTCACAAAGTGGGCTTTGTTGTAGTGATTTACATTACATGTTGCACTTAGAAGTAACCGTTATGTGAACTAAGAAGTGCATCTTCCCAATTTGTGCATTGCCTAATGGAGAAAAAAGACATATATTTTTTTAGTTGAGTTTGAGCATAATGAACTTTTCATAGGACAAGGGACAAACAAATCATACATTAGATGCCCACATGATGTGTTTGAATACTGTCATGCAGAGACATGGTCAGTGGGGACAGTTAAGGTACTTGTCTAGGTTAGAATATGACCCTACATATCACTTAATCAAGGTGTACTGGTGCTTGCTTGGGAAGGACATAGTCGATGGTCTTGTATGTGTGGACAATGTTGATGCAATGGTTGCAATGGTGAGTGCAAGCTCGGAAGTCAATGATGGCATACTTAATGGGTATCTATTAATGCCAAGGGTTATGACACTTAGAAAAAATGCCAAGGTTTTGTCAAGCTGGAGAGGGAACTTCTTACGGCAATGGTGTAAATGCAAGCGAGACAGAGGAACTAGGGGATGCAGAGGAAGTGGTGGAAACATGGGAAGGAGGAGAAGCAGCGGGAACAGAGGAAGTACAAGATGACAGTGTAACTAACTCAGATTTGGATTTCTATTACAGTGACTATGATTGTGAAGATGGGGATGATGACCTATTTGCTTAGAATGTGGATGCAATACTGAATGATAAAAATGAACAACAAAGAAAATATATTTGAGGAAGATGAGCCCTTAGATGATAATGACCTAAACCTTTCCAAAGAGGAGCTTGAGAAGTTGTAATGTAGATCCAAGGCATTTAATCCAGAGATGCATAGCAGTAACCCAATCTTCATGGCAAGGTTAGTATTTGGATAAATGAGAAAGTTAAGAGATGCACTTGTTGCATACATAGACAAAAACGAAGTGAAGATTTACATCCCAAGAAATGAGGTAGAGAGACTGAATGTTGTGTGTCAAGAAGATTGTCCTTGGAAGCTCAAAGCTTCAAAATACAATAGAACTGGAAGCATTGTTATAAGGGGGTACAATGGAGAACACACTTGTTAGTTAGATATCTCACAGAAATGTTTCTACAATAATTCAAAGATAATAAGATAGTGGATTTGGGAACATTTGGAAGGAAATTTCAGAAGCAGTTCAATCTCTATCTTATCATAATGAAGCTAGGCAGGGCTAGGAGAGCAACACTGAGGAAACACGGCATATTATGTTATTGTGTTATGGACAGGAATTGAGGAGAAGCAATCTAGTGAGCAAATTCATTGCTTACACAACCAAGACAAGGAAAAGGCCGACCCAGTTCCAAAGGATCACATGACATCATAATATTGGTCCTATTATGCTTGAAAAAGAGGTTTCTTGGAGGGACACATGCCAATTATTTGTGTTGATGGGTGTCACCTGGAGAGCAAGTACAAAGGTGTGTATCTTATAGCTGATGCAATAGACCCAAATGATTGCATCTTCCCAATTACAATGGGTATGGTAGAGGTGGAGTCCACATTTTCTTGGCATGGTTCCTCACTACTCTCAAGCATGACCTGAACATCATTAACACATCACCATTTTACTATCATGGGTGATAAGCAAAACTGCAAAAGGTGCGTGCCACTTGTGTGTAGCAGCATCCATGGGAGGATCCGGTGTGGGGGTCATGGGGGTCATGTCCCCCACAAAGATTTTGTAAAATGTTTCTCACTACTGTATGCATATGCTAACATCCATTATACTAATTCTGGTACAACCTAATTACTTCAAAAACCTCAACACTTTGTATTGTTGCCCCCACATTAGTCGAATTATAGATCTGCCAATGGCTGCATCTCATTACATGAACTGTTTGTGCTAATTGGTGTGTGCCAAGTTCTCTATCTTAATAAGTGTTTTAATAAATTTATAGGGTTTAAACAAAGCTCTTGAGATGGGTTGGCCAGATGCAGAACACATACTTTGTGTTAGACATCTATATCAAGACTTCCATCAAAAGTTTAGAGGTGAGATAATGAAGAATCTTTTGTAGGCCATCGCTAGGTCAACAAATTTGGATAAGTGGAACTTGAACAGGGACATGCCCAGTGTTGGGGAACGTTGCAGAAAATTAAAAATTTTCCTACGGTTTCACCAAGATCCATCTATGAGTTCATCTAAGCAACGAGTCAAGGGAGTGAGTTTGCATCTACATACCACTTGTAGATCGCGTACGGAAGCGTTCGAGGGAACGGTGATGATGGAGTCGTACTCGCCGTGATTCAGATCACCGATGACCAAGTGCTGAACGGACAACACCTCCGTGTTCAACACACGTATGGTACGGGCGATGTCTCCTCCTTCTTGATCCAGCAAGGGGGAAGGAGAGGTTGAGGAAGAAGGCTCTAGCAGCAGCACGACGGCGTGATGATGGTGGAGAGGCAGTACTCCGACAGGGCTTCGCCAAGCACACAACGGAGGAGGAGAGGTGTTGGGGAGGGGAGGGGCTGCGCCTTGGCTTGGGTGTTCAGCCCTCCCCTCACCCCTCTATTTATAGGGGAAGGGGCAAGGGGGGCCGGCCCCTCTAGATGGGATCTAGAGGGGGGCGGCAGCCAGGGAGGGGAACTTGCCCCCCAAGCAAGGGGGCGCCCCCTCTAGGGTTCCCCCCCCAACCCTAGGCGCATGGGCCCAAGGGGGGCCGCCCAGCCCTCCAGGGGCTGGCTCCTGCCCCACGCGGCCCATGTGGCCCCCCGGGAAGGGTGGCCCCTCCCGGTGGACCCCCGAAACCCTTCCGGTGGCCCCGGTACAATACCGATATGCCCCCGAAACCTTCCGGTGTCCGTATGGCAACTTCCCATGTATAAATCTTTACCTCCAGACCATTCCGGAACTCCTCGTGACGTCCGGGATCCCATCCGGGACTCTGAACAACTTTTGGTAATCACATACAAGTCTTCCTAATAACCCTAGCATCGCCGAACCTTAAGTGTGTAGACCCTACGGGTTCGGGAGATATGCAGACATGACCGAGACGGCTCTCCAGTCAATAACCAACAGCGGGATCTGGATACCCATGTTGGCTCCCACATGCTCCTCGATGATGTCATCAGATGAACCACGATGTCGAGGATTCAATCAACCCCGTATGCAATTCCCTTTGTCAGACGGTATGTTACTTGCCCGAGACTCGATCGTCGGTATCCCAATACCTCGTTAGTCTCGTTACCGGCAAGTCACTTTACTCGTACCGTAATGCATGATCCCGTGACCAAACACTTGGTCACTTTGAGCTCATTATGATGATGCACTACCGAGTGGGCCCAGTGATACCTCTCCGTCATACGGAGTGACAAATCCCAGTCTCGATCCGTGTCAACCCAACAGACACTTTCGGAGATACCTGTAGTGCACCTTTATTGTCACCCAGTTACGTTGTGACGTTTGGTACAACCAAAGCACTCCTACGGTATCCGGGAGTTACACGATCTCATGGTCTAAGGAAGGGATACTTGACATTGGAAAAGCTCTAGCAAAACGAACTACACAATCTTGTGCTATGCTAAGGATTGGGTCTTGTCCATCACATCATTCTCCTAATGATGTGATCCCGTTGTCAATGACTTCTAATGTCCATAGTCAGGAAACCATGACTATCTGTTGACCAACGAGCTAGTCAACTAGAGGCTCACTAGGGACATGTTATGGTCTATGTATTCACACGTGTATTACGATTTCCGGATAATACAGTTATAGCATGAATAAAAGACAATTATCATGAACAAGGAAATATAATAATAATCCTTTCATTATTGCCTCTAGGGCATATTTCCAACACCCAGGGATCAAACCTTAGAAGCTTACAACCGGTTGGATGGCAAGGCCCCAAACTTGTGGACGAAAGCATTTTTCTCAAATTTCCCCAAGTGTGACATACTTTTCAATGCTTCCTCTTAGCTAGGAAGGCATTGATCCCCCAAGTACAAGGGTTTCACTACAAAAAAAGACACATCCGTGACATTTTGGGCCGAACGAAATTTTTTTCTGTCATACATATGACACTTCTATGACGATAATTATGACAAAACCCGGTATCATCATAGATGTGGTGGGCTCCTACTTCTATGACAAAAAATCATGACAGAAAATGGGCTTTTCGTCCTGGGCAGGCCGGAGACGCAGCTGCATGACATTCTTTGGGCCGTCCATGACGGAAAAAACCGTGGTAGAAGCGAGGGGAAGGAAAATTTCGGGGAGCTGTGGGTACGGTGGGAGGTCGGGGGCCGAGCGATGCGCGTTTCTCTCGTACACGTACGCGCGTGTGTGTGAGGCGTTGGCTCTAACTGAACCCGAGCGAGGCGTTGGGCTCTAACTGAACCCAAGTGATTGCACTGCAGGCTACGCATTACTGAACCCGAGCGATCGATCGATGGCTGTTAACTGAACCCGATGGAGCAATTCCTTCGCTACTGCTGCTAACTGAAGCCGATCGATTGGATGAACAGTGAGCGTTGCTGGGGGGGTGGATGTACAGTGAGCGGTGGCGTTGCCTCTGGATGAACATGACCCCATGGTGTGGAGGGCTGGATGAACAGTAGACGATGGAGGGGTGGCCATGGAGGGGTGGTTGAATAGGATCCCGTGGTGTGGAGGGCTGGATGAACAGTAGACGGTGGAGGGCTGGATGAACAGTAGACAGTGGAGTGGTGGTTGAATAGTAGCCAGTGGAGTAGCGCGCGGTGGAGGCTGGATGAACAAGAGACCGTGGAGGCTGGAGGAGGTTGACGGTGGAGATGAACAGTATCCCGTGGAGTCCCGTTTTGCGGTACGCCACACCCCTCCCGATCAACAGGATCCCCGTTTCGACCGTAGGAGGTCCGTTTCGTCCGTTTTGCGGTACGCCACACCCCTCCCGATCAACAGGACCCCCATTTCGACCGTAGGAGGTCCGTTTCGTCCGTTTTGCGGTACGCCACACCCCTCCCGATCAACAGGACCCCCGTTTCGACCGTAGGAGGTCCGTTTCCTCCGTTTTGCGGTACGCCACACCCCTCCCGATCAACAGGACCCCCGTTTCGACCGTAGGAGGTCCGTTTCCTCCGTTTTGCGGTACGCCAGGTCCCTT
>NC_041386.1:712707830-712725213 GCF_002162155.2 Triticum dicoccoides | reverse complement strand
GGACCCCCGTTTCGACCGTAGGAGGTCCGTTTCCTCCGTTTTGCGGTACGCCACACCCCTCCTGATCAACAGGACCCCCGTTTCGACCGTAGGAGGTCCGTTTCCTCCGTTTTGCGGTACGCCACACCCCTCCCGATCAACATGACCCCCGTTTCGACCGTAGGAGGTCCGTTTCCTCCGTTTTGCGGTACGCCAGGTCCCTTCTGATCAACATGATCTCGTTTCGAACGTGGCCGGTCGAACACAAGGCCGTTTCCTCTGTTGTGCGGTACGCCAGGCCTCGTTTCCATCGCCTGTTCCGTCCAAGCCCTCCCGTTGAACACGACCACGCATTCCGTTCTGACCCAGCCGGTTGGCTCCCCATGAACACGATGACGACGCTGTTTCTCCGTTCCGACCCAGCCATGTACGTATGTGCGAGTAGGCGTTCGAGACCCTGCCCGTATGTACATACGTGGCCATATTTTCTTTCTTGCACCCTCGCTGCTGTACGTACGTGTACATGCTACATGCGCACCTCTACTACAACACATGCGCGCCTCTACTACGACACGTGCGTGCCTCTACATCGACCAGTATGTACGTACACTTTCGCGACCAGAATGACAACACTACGTACGCTTCGACCAGGTGGGTCCCGACTGTCAGGCACTTCCTTGCTTGCGAAGATGTAGTTGGTGGGTCCCAGCAGTCGGGGGGCGAATTGTTTTGGTTTTTTTTGCCCGAACGCACTTCCTTGCGTGCGAAGGTGTAGCTGGTTGGTCCCAGCAGTCAGGAGGGAAACATTTTTTTCGCGAAATACAGTGGTCGTCCGGTGGGTCCCTGCTGTCAGGTGGAGGAATCATTATTTTCCGCGTAATAAGGAGGCACTTCCTTGCTGCGGCCGTGGACCCAGCTGTCAGCCTCTCGACGTACAGTCCACGTCCGATGGACGTCGTTCCTTGATCACGTTGACCACGCCACGTCGAGAGCACCAGGGCGGTTGACGACGGCTAGGCCTAGGAAAGGGACGATGCGGAGCCGGTGAAGACGCGGCAGTGGATGCCCACGCGGAGAGGAGTATGAGTATTCACTCGTTCGGCTGTAGTGTGAGGCTGCCGTCACCGCAGGGCCTGGCCTAAGGTGGGAATAGTAGGGGGCGGTGAGGCCTCCGCGGCAGCACAGCCGGCCACGGGAGGCAGGAGCCGGCGACATGACCAGCGCTACTTTGGGCGGCTGGAGCAAGAAGACCAGAGGTTGAAGAAGCACTACGGCCGTTGGATGGACATCGTACGGTCACTGGAGCTAGAATCGTTCATATTGACTAAGTTGACAAAGCCCTCTGTCCCCGTCAACTTAGTAGGCCCACAAGTCAGCTTCCCACCAAGGTGAGTCCCAACTAGCAGGGGGAGTATTCATTTTTTTGTGCGTAATAAAGAGGCACTTCCGGTGGGTCTGAGCTGACAGCGGGGGGAACGCTTTTTTCGCGAAATACGGTGACCCGTCCGGTGGGTCCCAGCAGTCAGGGGGGAAACGTTTTTTTCGCGAAATAAAGTGGCCCATCCGGTGGGTCCCTGCTGCCAGGTGGAGGAATAATTATTTTGCATGTAATAAGGAGGCACTTCCTTGCGGCCGCCGTGGACCCAGCTGTCAGCCTCTCCACGTACAGTACTCTTCCGATGGAAGTCGGTCGTTGACCATGTTGACCACGCCGCGCCGAGAGCACCAGGGCGGTGGACGACGGCGATGCCTAGGAAGGGGACGACGTGGAGCCGGGGAAGATGCAACAGTGGAAGCCCGCGCGGAGAGGAGTACGAGGGTTCACTGGTTCGGGTGCGGTGTGAGGCTGCCGTCGCCGCAGAATAATAGGGGGTGTGGGTGAGTGGAGGGATGGCCTGGCCAGTGATGGGAGTAGTATGGGGGCGGTGAGGCCTCCGCGGCAGCACAGCCAGCCACGAAAGTTAGGAGCAGGCGGCACGACCGGTGCTGCTTTGGGCGGCTGGACCAAGAAGACCAGAGGTTGAAGAAGCACTGCGGCCGTTGGATGGACATCGTATGGTCACTGAAGCTAGAATCATTTATATTGACTAAGTTGACAAAGCCCTTGGTACGCTCCAACTTAGTAGGCCCACAGGTCAGCCTCCGAAACGGTGCGCCCCAGATGTCAGGCGGAGGAATCATTTTTTGGGCGGCCGAAGCTAAGAATATCCAAGATTGAAGAAGAAGCACGGCATCCGTTGGATAGATATCCAACGGCCACTGCTGCTAGAACCGTGTGTTGACTATAATAAGTTGACAAAGCCTTGCATACGCGTCAACTTATTTTTTTAGGGGACGCGTCACTTAGTAGGCCCACAAGTGTGTGGCAGAGAACTTATAGCCCATTTGCGTTTTGTAAGAATGTACAACCCATTTTTGAATTCTAATGGAATTTACAACAGCCCATTTACAGTTTGTTAAAAATACAACCCATTTTCTAGGTAGGACAATGATTAATAATTTCAACCAACGTTGAAGACAGAATTCAATAAAATTTCCCACATTTTGATGGGATCCGAAATATTTTTATCCCGAAATTTCTAGTCAGATTAAATATAAATTTGTATTACGTAAAAATCCAACGAAACATTGCGCGCGCAACAGTGAAAATTTAAGATTTTCAAAATCCATAAATAATATTTTATAAACTAATTTCGTGTTTGGTGCATTTTTTTATAGTTACTGCCCAATTTTTATAATTACATCCCATTTATTATTTTTAAAGCCCATTTTCCTGTTAAGCCTAATGCATCCCTCCTAGGAAAGATTTGCAGCCCAGCGGGGCGGAGAATAACAAGTTGACCTTGCCTAGGTATTCCTCAAAAAGACATATAGCTGGGCTAGCAATTTTCATCTTGAAAAAAGTAGTATCTGGGCTGGATATCTGGCCTGGGCTAGACGGGCCACAGCCTGCCCAGTTAATACCCTGCTCTCCTCTGACCAACAACGAAATCATCGCCAAGAAAAACTCTGCAGTGCTCACGCCTCAAAAACACAAATACTGCTCGAGCTGCTTGGTCCCAGCTGTCGGCCGCACCTTGTGCAATTATCTCGTTTATATTGACTACATAGGTTGACAATGGTGTGGGACGATGATGTCAAGAAACCAGGAGAAAGCAAAAAATATATATAGTTGTACATAATAAGGAGGCACTTGCGTACGTATGGCTATGGCCCTAGTGGGTCCCCAGTGTCATCCAGTCAAAATAAAGTCATCACCTGAATCCTCATGTTCGTTGACCATGTTAACAATGTTCGACGCCATGGCGAGCGCAACAACTCGAAGGACAACGGAGAGGGCCTCGCGGGCCCTACGGAGGTCTGATACAGCGCCCGCTGCTCATTCAGGAAGCCAGGATCATCGGACACCTATGAGCACCTTCGAGAAACTGAGACGGCATGAAACGGTAAAGCCGCGCTTGGGAGCTCTGGTTTATTTCAAACCTGTATTAACATACAAGTGTAATTTACTCGTCATCGGAAGGCCCGAGGTCTGTAAGTAAAACCGGCGGGTTACGCGTGTAATTTGAGAGACCAGTGTATATTTTACGAACACTGCTATATGGACAACATTACCAGACGATACATGCACGACGTGCGTATCATGCCATCCATGGGCAAGGCTGAAACAGCAGCTAATGGCTGGATTAGCAATCGTCCGAGTGTCGTTCAGCATTTTTATCGTGTGTGAAGTACTTCCGATATTTTACTAGTCGAAATCGACCAACCAAGCGCCTTCGCCCAAGACCATCTGCTTTAATTTACGAGCGTCAACTTTACAAGCGGTTTGGGTTGGAAAACGACGATCCAATCACGTCCTAATATCATGAGTTGGTCGGAAGATCATATGGTTTCACGTCTAACCTACCCGACATGTCGTATAGGCTATGAATGAAACATGAGGCGATGAACTTCTTACACAGGGAAACAACAAAAGAGGATGATCTTCTTAACAAGCAAATCACTGGCATTAGATCGACATGCAAAACAATACGAAGCATTATTCTCAGGAGGCACGGTGAACAGCTCGTGATGCCGCATGCCACAATATTCCAAGCTCAACTTTGCAATCAAACACAAGGCCTGACATTACCTAGACAATATTCAGAACAAACTCTTAACACAGGAATACCTCAGCAGAGTAACTATTTACTTCTAAACTGAACACAGGAATAGGAAAAAACACTCGACGTTGCTCACAGTAAGGGCGTCCCACTCAAAAATATCAAATGCATGTCTTCTGGCTAACATCAATGAGCAAATTTTGACAAGGTTTTCCAATTCCAATATATTAAACTAACGTCTTCTTGCTAACATCAATGATTAAACTTTGACAAGCTTTTCCCATTCAAAATATGTAATGCCTATGATCGTGTTCTGTCGTAGCTTCTTGTACTTGTTTGGGTGCCCAGGGCACTCCACGTGTTGTTAAATTGCCAATGGTCTCTGCAGACTAGTCATGTCACCGGTGTCTAATAATACTCTGTAAAGCTTCTCGGACATTCCTTCTGTAATGTACCGCAACCAGTGACTGCTTCTTTCTGCAAAGTGGAACGACCAACTGGACCCAGTAATGCAGCAGTTTGCCTTGGACACATTGGCTCCTTTTGTGCAGTTCAACTAAAATCAAAGTCGGAATAAAACCGAGCTTTAATTTTGATATCCCTGTAAGCAACAATAGGTATAAGCGAAACAATTACTGAGAAATAACGGTTGATGACTTGTCTTAATGGGAAACAAAGCATGAGAGTAGCAATTCTCCATCAGTGCGATTCATTCATATTGATTGAGACATTATCTTAACAATGCCTTGTTTCAACATGTATAAAGAACGACAAAGCAGAAAAGTACCATTTCTAAAACAATGCAACTGATTCATTTTTAAAGAGACATTATCTTAACAATACCTTGGTTAAACATGTAGAAAGAACTACAAAGCAGGATAGTACCATTCCTAACAAGTGTTGCAGTTTTGAACTAAGATTCAGTAGTTAATTAATTCTGAGAGTGGCATTGCTTAATTTTACTAGCGGCATTAGATTAACGAAAAGCATAAACAGTTCCAGGGGAGAGTGGGCGCAACAACAATATGTGCTTCCATCTACTTATAAAGGGGGTGATGCAGAGTTTGTTGTAACAAAGCAAGAAGCATCATGTCTGGGTTGGTCCCATTTTTATTCACTACTTAATGGGAAAAGATAGCAATACAATAGCTTCAATTCAACATTTATTTAAAACAGTACCAATACAGGTAGCACAACATCTCAAAGTACACTGCACAATCACATGGATGAAGGCCTGTACTGACCTTTCATGAGAACGCGAGGATAAAATACAAATCAGCTAACACGAATAGGAAATCCAATCTCCGTTTGTGCAGTTGCACTGAAATCAAGCAAAGTGTTTTGCGTAGCGAAGCAAAATGTCGCAATAGCAACAAGTTGAATAGATATCATGTGGTTGAGACCAAGATTTGAAACAATTCGACAGGAACACTGGAAACAAATCTCGGATCTCCTTTTGTGCAGTTCCACCAAATTAAGCAAAGTCACCGGTGTGACATTCAAGTTGAACTGCACAAAACACTCTTAAAACAAAAGTGTTTCGAGTAGCGAAGCAAAATGTCGCAATAGCAACAAGTTGAATCGATACCCCTATTTTAACAGAGGCAAAAAAGGAAACAATTACTTGCCGATAAAGGAGGATGAAACAAACGGTGACAGAAAGAAGCATCTAACTTATCTTGGATGGAAAACAAAGTAGGATAGTAGCATTTCTAAAACTGTTGCATTGATTCATATTAACAGAGACACTCTCTTGAAACAACATTCATTAAAAAATGTAATTTACTTTTAACAGTGGCATTACTTTAATTTTCCGGCGGTATTCTTAGATTAACAACAACAAAATAGTTGTATGGGACATGCTAGCACCATGTGCGTCCACACGTATAAATGGGTGATGCAGAGTATGTAGCCAAGCAACATATCTGTGTTGGTCCCATATTTGTTCTCTTTGAACTTTTTTCCTATGTGAGGGCAGAAATCTAGTCCTGCACAAACTACCCGACCCCCCCAAGTTTCTTTCCCTTTTCAACAAATAGATCGGTTCCTTATAGATGTGTGTACTGGGTTACCCCCTTTTTCCCTTTTCGACCAACAAAGCGGCTGGATAGCCAGTCTATACTACTTTTCCTCCCTCCTTTCCTCATTCAACCACGTCCTAGATTCATGCTCCACCCAACCGCACCTTTCTTTCCTCTTTGAACCAAGACCTAGATTCGACTACAGATCGAAAAAGATCCACATGCAGCTAGAGCAACGACGGTTTCAGAGAAATTTATACCTTAGGGTCATCGGGATGTGGCAAGGTGTGCGGCGGGAGGCCGGATCTGCCCACACTACGTACGACAGCGAGGATGAAGGGGTCGGTGGCCCTCCCGCACAGACGCTGGGTGAAAGAGAATAGTGCAGCCAGCAGTGGATTGCCTCCCTCACCGAAGGCGATAGAGTTAACGTTGCACCTCCTCCTCTTCCCGGTGCGACGGGATACAGACGCATCCTTCACCAGCTGTGAGGGGAGAGAGAGAGACAAGAGGCCAACGCAGTCTTGTTTAGATCTGGTGAAGAGAGGGTGAGAGACTGTGAATATAGCAAACCCTAGCAAATGAACACTAAGCCTCCAGCGTGTAACGTATATATATTGCGGCGAGTGTGTGGAGAGTGCAAACCCTAGCAAACAAGCGCTGAGGCTCCCACTTATATATATACTAATGTAGTACGGACTGAGCTCCGGTGCCTTCACTCCATCTGCTTTTGGCTGTATGACAGGTGAGCCAGCCACATTTTGGGCTCACCTGTCATAAACCCAAAGGCAGGTGCACTAAGTCAATGAAGCTGCGTCCATATAGTACTCTTGTGTGTATACGACTAATATATAGTGGAGTGGTTTTCTTATTCTCTCCATAACAATCGTTTTAAATTGTGTAAGTACGAAACGAAACTCTTTATTTAATGTACAGCGAAGAAAACTAGCACTACTTCCGATGAACTAACGATCCACGCCCACGCGTCCTGGTCGCACTTCCCGTCCTTCAGTGTGGTACACTACCCTCCCTTAAGTGAACAACCACACATGCACCAAATTATCGGAAACGTGTGAGAGTATTACAAAGTTTGACTTCAGTGAATTCTAATATGCGGAGTAAATAAAAATGGAGGGCTACTACGTCCATCCGGGTTTTTAGTCCACACCATTTTTTAAATCAAAGTTAATAGCTGGACAAATAAAATTACAGGGGAGCTGGAGACAAAGTTGTGAGAAGGCTTAGAAATCAATATAAAACTTATGATCTTAGTACCAACGTCGATCCTTCTTCGAGGAAACATTTGGTTCATAGCCAATTGTGTGATAAAATTGCACCAACGTGAAAGACGACTGCGTCTCCAACGCAACCAAGGTGAACTGATGAAGGATATCATCTTTGTGCGTAACAAGCAAAGAGCACTGATGGAAGACGGCTTGTTTTTCATTGAAAATCGATCAGCTTCACCAGCCGATGCAACCATGAGGCGCAACCATGAGCATTGATAGGTCATCATGGTGATGCATCATCCATTTGGCATCAAGTTTGGGTGAGGCACCTATGAAGTTCGACAAATCCTCACTATAGTCTGTTTCTTCTCAGTAATCAAGCTCGAGGAAGGAAGAACCACGTGGCAGAGGACAGTGAGGCGGAACAACAATGGCCATCCAATTTTGTGCAGTTCCACTAAAATTGAGGAAGACATGCCCGGGTATGGAGACACGCATCGCTATTTCCAAAAATATAAAAAAGGGTTAATGAAAAGTACACCAACAAACAGAAGCATCATAGTTATATCTTGATGGGAACTAAACCAGGATACCCGAGAAAAAAAGCATTTCTTCATTTAACCAGTGATAGTACTACCACCATATGGACAATGACCGCACAACCACCATGTACTTTTTGTCGAAACAACATGTATACGTCCACCAAGGCATAATTCATGACAACTTTTCGAGTTGCATTTCCTCTATAATAGTACTAGTAGGTGAGTTGGACCAGCCGACGAACCCTAGCTACTATGCATGGGGAGCTGGGGAGTAGTCGCATAAAAGAAAACCCGCACGCAGCGACCTGGGGAGCTGGACCAGTACAAGAAGTTATACCTCAGGTGGGCGAGATGTCGTTTAGGCCAGCGGGCGGGATCTGCCCACACGATGGCAGTGAACAAGGGCGCAGAGGATCTTCGTCCGCACCAGTGTCGGCTCCGAGAGGACGGTGCGCATCGGCTCCCTCCGTCGCTGACAGCGACAACATCAACGCTGCACCTCCTCACCTCCCGCAGCGGACGGGATTTGGCCGGATCTGTGACCACCGGTGAGGAGAGAGATAGAGTGGACACTGTCATCTTGTTTTGATATGGAGAGGGTGAGAGAGCGAGACGGGAGAAACTCTATCAAACAAGAGGCTATAATGGAGTAAAAAAATCTCTCCATAGCAGTGGTTTTAAATAGAATACGCGCGTTCCTGGAAAAAAGAAACGAAAACTGGCGGACAATTTTTTAAGGGTCTCTCTAGGACATATCTAGATGTCTAAGTTGATGTCCACTCTGTTTGTGGTCTATTTTTTTGTCCTAGTTTTTTTTGTTTCTTGTTGCTACATTATATACTTGTGGGAGCTTAGATGCGATATCCTTAAATAACATCTAGATGTGAATTAGACAAACTGATTTTCTAACGTACCAAGAAAGAAAACTCGATAAAAAAACACGCCCCCGCTTCCAGGTCGCGAGAGTCGTTGCGCACACACACATAGACATAGACATGCATATCCGTGTTTACGTAAAATTCCATTTCCATCTCCATCTCCAATCATATTTGTCCAACTGGCACATTATTTACATTGTTAATTATGTATGCAACAATATTAACGTATAACATCTCTTGTTTGCGCATGTCCGGACCGCTGCCACGGCCGGTCCTGACCAACCCGAACCCTCTTCATCACCCGCGCGTGCCTCCCGCCCGGAACGGTTAGTGCTGCATTCATGCCCGGCCAGAGCGGACGTGACCTCTCACTGGCTCCGGCATTTAAGCGGCGCGCCGACAGAGAGAGCGTCGCCCGCGCCGCTTCCGGGTGCACGCGGCTGCTTCGCGTTCAAAGGTCGCAATAGCCGGCTACAACATGCATGTAAAAAGTTCTTGGGAGTCCGTGCTACAGCTACGTGTCCTCCCCCAACTCGTCAATCTCTTCCAGTAGTGCTAGTAGTACTCCATGGCGCGATCCATCGACAAGCAGGCGGGAAAGTTATCGTATACTCGGTTTGCGGTGAGTGGCATGCCGAGCGACCGTGTGGGGTCGAGCCGTAGAGGAGGGTGAGACACGAACACGACAGGCGTGATTTAAACGTTAGTTTTGCTCGATGGAGCGATCCAACGAAATGAAACGTTGGTTTCTCTCCTTTCCATTTTTTCTCTGGAAAAACGGAAACTTCCACTCCATTTTCATTCCTATTCCAAGGTTGCCCCATTACAACATTCCATCAAATACAAAGGAAAACTAACACGCATGCTGATGCATCTCAATGATTCATAGATCATAGCCAATATTTACTTCACAACTAAAGGAAAAAGTTGTGAGAGCGTGTACGAAAGAAAAACTACTAATGGGGTCACTACGACTTAAACCCTAAACCCTAAACATGATTTAATTCCCTGGCCAGGAAGAACCTGTCGAAGGAAAGATGGCTGGCACCCTCGGATCATACGATCCTTTTGTGCAGTTCCACTAAAATCGACCTGAGCATCCCTGATGGCAAAGATATTGAAGAAGTGTGATTAGAATAATAGTACTGGCACTAGTTCATGAGACATAAACTCATCACAAGTAGAAGCCGGTAGAAGTAGAGAAAGATCGACATGGAGATGGAGCTACGGCAGTGGAGCAAGCCGGCTCCAAAAGGAAGATGGACTACCTGGGACGTCGGGTTGTACCTAGAAGGGCGGTTGGGACGCGACATCGGCCCATACTGCGGTGACCCCCGATTGGGACGCACCGACTATGGGTTTTCTCCCTCGCCGATGTCGACCGCGTCTACGCAAAACATTGTTCCCTTCCCCCAGCTGCGGGATCAGGCCCGTCGTTCTATGCTTGTGAAGAGAGCAACCTTAGCAAGCATGCTTGTAGCTTAGGCTCCTGCTAGTGTATATATAGTGGTTTTCTTTTTCTCTCCATATCAACCATTATATTGCGTACGTGTCATTCAAGAGTGAAATGATGGTTGCTTCTTTCGACTAACTTACTGTGTGATTTGACTGCTCCTTAGTGGCCCCTACACGTACTCCCCCTACGTGTATGCAACAGTCACACGTACACATGGACGCAAAAACGCGCGTGACTCCCTAATGCATGCATGTCCGAGCACACGACGGAACACACACGGTCATGCTAAGTGCTCAACCTACACGTGCATGCACACACATACTCAGTCAGGGTGAGCTAGTGACCGTATAAACATCGGAAAATATATATATTGAGCGCAATGAGCGTATTATGAAGTCCACTGACCGTATTTTTACAAATATACAGTGACAGATAGTGTATTTATCTCGTTTGGAATTAATCCATATTAACCGGAGAGGAGGCAGTATGGACTAGCATTACTTGCGCGCGGTGGCTCGCAGGACAAGGAGAAACTTTTGACTAATGCAAGCTCTCCCTCGCTCAGGCGGTGGACGTGCAACAGTTAATTCGGTGTCAGATTGCTAGAAGCATACACTATACTACGTAGCAGCATCACGGGTTTTAGGCCTACCAGTAGCGCGGGCAGGAGCGCTACTGATAAGGCGCTACAGCTAAAGCTTACCAATAGCATGCCTAGACCCACACTACTGCTAAATTGACTTAGTAGTAGCGCTTTTCCAGAAGAGCGCTACTGGTAATTAGTAGTAACGCTTCTCCTTGCCCGCGCTACTACTATTATTTAGTATTTTATTTCTTTTTTATTTCATGTTGTATTCATACACCTTTACACAAGTTTTCATACAACATGAATTTAGAGATTGTTTTTACATCATAATGAGTTATTACATCACGGGGTGAAAGAACCATGGACTAGTTTCAAGTGGATGCCCATCCACTTGAAACTAATCCGCGGTTCTTTCACCCAATGATATAATAATATCATCATCATCATCATATCATTAACAACTTATCATCATAATACATCATTGTCATATAACACCTCCTCAAGATCAACTTAGCAAATTGGTCACTAGTCGTAATCACAAGCACTCCTCACTATCAACTCTAACACATTACCACAAAATAAACATATTGTACCTCATAGGACCTACTACATTCGATTAAGACCTACTACATTTTCTAAGGTAAAATAGCAAAAAACAAGATAGCCCCTGACTCTCCATTATGGAGAATGGAGATTAGCCTATCTCCAATTCTTGCCTTTCGCTGAATGTTACTTCCAAGAACCTCCTTGCGAATGTCCATACATTTCTTCCATTCTTTGATGAACATGTGTTCACCGGTTTTAGAAATCCGATATGCATAGGTGAGCTCCCTAGATTTACCTAGCAGTATGTTCAGAACTGTAAGGCGACCATTCAGATACATCAAATGAGGCACAGAATCCATCGGGAGTTTCTGTTGAAAAACATAGTAATAACTTCGTAGTTAGCAATGATGTACTAGTTTTAGAAGTATGCAAAAGATGCACGGATGTCGTAATAGTAAAAAATCTTACAAGGGTATCTCCAGAGAAGTTACTGTGGTTCAACACGTGCACTAGTGGCATGTATTCACCATAATTTGGAGGAGTTCGATAATAGTTATTGTAATCCTTAAGAAGAGTACAAAATGCGATCAGATGATTTTTCTCCTTATAAGTTAATTCGGAGCCATCGGTGTAGTGGGTTCTGTCTACCATCTTCCGCACAGTCTTTGAAGAATCAAAATAAGCTGTCAATGGAAATAAGTTGTCAACTATTTTGAAATAAACAATATAAATTAGTTAATAACTATGTTTGAGAAACTCACATAGCGGTACAATCAGAAGTGTATCAACAAGGACCCAAATGTCCATATTGTCTTGCTCGATGTCAGGATCACCAAGATCCATGGTGACAATCATACCCTCATAAAAACCATACATTTTGCAAAGTGCTTCCCAATTTCCTATGTTCATAATTCAAAGATTAAACTTGTACATATTCTAGCACAAGTCATGCCAGAATTCACGGAAAAATCCGGCATGACCTTTGCTAAAAAAGGACATATCGAGCGCCCGAAATTTGCCGGAACGGAAATTAATCAACACTTCGGCAAAACATAGGCCACTTGGAGGTGTAACCAAAACATGAAATAATTGCTTAAACTAAAAAAAACAACAAATATGACATGTTCAACTAGTTCTATTAATTCAACTAGTTCTTACTAAATATAAACTTACTATAAATAGAAAAAAAACTAGTTCTTTCTAAAAATAAAGTAGTTCAACTAGTTATTAATTTACTTACTAAACTAGTTCAACTAAAACTAAACTAGTTCAACTAAAACTAAACTAGTTCTATTAATTCAACTCGTTCTTACTAAATATAAACTTACTATAAATAGAAAGAAACTAGTACATCTACTACTACTAATTAACATCTACTACTACATCTACTACTAATTAACATCTACTACTGCTAATTATACAACTAGTTTACCATCACTACTACTAATTAATATCCACTACTGTAGTAGTAGCGCTCGTTTCACCTAGAGCGCTACTGCTACTTAGATATTAGTAGCACTCTTTTCTGAAGCTCGCTACTGCTAATTAGCAGTAGTGTCTGTTTTTAAACCACGCTGCTGCTAAGATTCTGTGTATAAGGTTTTCCCTAGTAGTTACTAGTGCTACTATTGTTCGACTTCCCGAATAGGCGAACAGCCAAGCGCAAAGTTTACTAGTACTAGTACTACTAATATAGTCTATAAAGGTACGTACTATACTAGTACTAGGAACCGGATGGAGGAGCGTCTGCACTCTTATTATAATTTTAAAATGTGATAAAGCAATCTTCAACACATTTGGTTCTCTTTGAGGGTTCTCGCATGTGATAATGGAAGTTGATTGCATGGAACACTCGCCACAATTCTCGCTTAATTCTGGCTCATATCCTGTTACAAATAGTAGCGCTCGGTAATATTTCCTCTTTTTTTGTTATTCAGCATGTAAACAGGTCAGCAAACCTTGCGGCGCATCTTCGTGCGAACCGTGCTTGCTAAACTTTGAATGTGGCCGAGAGCTGGCTTGATGAAACACCTCGCTTCCTACTTCTTTTTTGCGGGGTACCTCGCTTCCTAGTGACCAGTGTCTTGGCTGATCGTCCTAAGAATTCTTATATATGAATAAAGCTCTCTCATTTACCCACAAAAAAGATTAAGCCAAATTAACCGGAAAGGAGGGAGTATGGACTAGCACTACTTTTTGGTGTGTCCCGTCAACTCGCAGAACAAGGAGAAGCTTGCAGGACAAGGTGAAGCTCGCATACGCCTTTTGACTAATGCAACCTACCCTCGGTGGACATGCATCAGTCCATTCGGTGTCAGATTGTCAGAGGCATACACTGTAGTACCCAACATGCGGAGTACCATCATTGTTCGACTTCATGAAGAGGCGAAGAGCCAAGCGCAGTAGTACGAGTCTAAATCAACAAGGCATGTTGGGAAAAAAGTAGTTGTCTGGAGCATGCAACATTCCGATCATTTTGTGCAGTTCCACTAAAATAGAGCTGAGCGTCCCTGTTCCAAAGATATTAAGTGTGATTACGATAATAGAGGACTGCTGATGAAACAATAAACACATAAATAGAAGCCGGTCACCTTTGCAGTCTCTCTTAAGACTAACTAGTTGGAGAAGATTAGGCTCAGAGTTGGATGAGGAGGATAGAGTAAAACCAATCTCCCTTTGTGCAGTCGCATTGAAATGTACAGACGTTGCCCATGTGACATTTTAGTACAACTGCACAAAACACTCTTAAGAAAAAAGTGATTTGTGCTGTTCACCAAAAGGTCGCAATTGCAACGAGGTGAAATGGATAGCCCTGTTTGCAAAAAAGAGGTAGAAAGGAAACAATTACTGGCCAATAACAGTTGATGACACATGCGACAATAAAAAAGAAGCATATTCCTTGACCTAAAGGAAGATAACAACACGGTTGTGTTTGTCTAAAACGATGTGAGGACGAGAATGCAATATGAAAAGTACGCTGGACGAGCTATGTTTTGGGCAAAGAACTATGGAAGATCCACATGCAGCGACGTGGGAAGACGGGCAGTGGAGCAAGGCCGGAGGGGATACCTGGAGTCCTGGATATAACATATATATAGAGGGGGCGATCCACGAGAAGAGAGTGGAGGTATCATCGGCTTGAGGTGTCCATAGAATCGAAAAGAGGGATGATGTGTGCGTGTGTGCGTGTGCGATCGATAAAGAGTGCCATCAAATTTGTGTGTGCCCACGTCAAAGATATAGAGTGGCTGGCCTACTGGAACGTGAGAGGGGACATGTGCAGTTTGTCTCTGTGGCATGGATACCTACCTGCAGCGCTCGACTATTGGTGTGTGGTGGGGGAAGAGGGAGGCCCAATTAACTATAGAGGTACAATGGCTGGTATATGTGTGGAGGAGGAGAGAGGCCTACCTCATGTATTAAGGAGATCGATCTGCCTCATGTATTAAGGGAGATCGATCGACATCCATGCATATGTGCAGGAGAGGAATAAGGTTGGGAGAGAGACAGAGCTAGAGTGTTGGAGGGGGTGGTAGTGGAGTTGCTTCTAACAAATGGTGGGATAGGCTTGCTAGACAAACGGAGGGCATGCCCGCAATATCAATAAGAGAGGAGATGGCTGCTTGTTGTCTGTGCACGTGCGTGTGAGAGACGGGTCAGGAGGCATGCACGAATGATGAGGGAGGACGATGTGGTTGTGATAAGCAGACATAACTACATAGGAAGATTAATCGCCCTTTGTTAGAGAAAGGAGAGACATAACTTGTGAGGTACGTCGATCGATGGGGGGGTAGTTAAAGTTGATCCAGGTATATGTTGGGAGATCGATCCGTATACATGCATGTGTGTGTTAGAAGCAAACGAGGCATGAGGAGAAGGATAGAGATAGAGGGATGCATGTAGGAGGTGGTACGAGAGGCATACTATATCGAGCGGGGAGGAGTGTGCGAGTACGAGAATGATGAAAAGAGTGGTGGGAGTGAGGCATGGACGGTGACAAGAGAAGAGGGGAAGTTTGTGTTTGTTCTAGGCACACCTGGCTAGAGAGGCATATCGATCGATGTGTGCCGTAAAGAAGGAGCTGGGGGGCCTACACACACCGTGGGTGAACGACCTAAAGTGAAAAGACAAATTTGCACGATGGAGCTAGAGAATGCTGAGGGAGGGTGAGAGGGATGCGTGGGCGTGCATGCACAAGAGAAAGTTAGCACTAGCTACAAAGATAAGAGGGTTGTGTGGGTGTAAAATACGAATAGAGATCATATATACTTCATTATAAAAAGCGAATTAGGATATTTGAAGAATTTATCATAGTGTTTTAAACCGACACATGTGTGAATATATATAACGGTGATACACATGGTGTGTTTATGAACATGTTATACTATATTTAATATATTTTATCTCTACTCTTATAAAAAGACGGAGTTGTTGATGATGGTGTGCCTGCCATCCTGCATTATAGGCCGTCCGATTTATATCTGGCGGATAGCAAGGAAACTATGATGGTTGAAGTTGGCAACAATCATGATTGTAGATTCTTATTGAAATAGAGAACAAATTCAAATTTAGTTCGAATTGCAGTGGTAGTATAGACATTTGGAATGCACTAAAATGTTGGTATGAGTAGGTTACATGCATTATACAGCAAGCGAAAAAATTTAATCGGACATAACATGGATTCATACTCCCTCCTTCCATCTATATAGGATGTAATGAGATTTTTAAGACCGCCTTTGACTATTGACAAGATTAATAGTACATGACATGCACAATGTGAAAATTATATCATTGAAAGAACCTTTCGCAGACGAAGTTAACGGTGTGCTTTGTGTAAGTTGCATGTCATATATCATTACTCTAATATTTGGTCAAAGTTAGCATCGAAAAATGCATTAGGCCCTATATAGATGGAAGGAGGGAGTAGCTTTGAATAACATTTGTATAGTAGAACGGGGCAAGACTCTCTCTTTGTGTGGTGTGAATAGTTTTATTTTTTTCGTTTTCTTTTTGGTTGAGGGAAGTGCGAATTGATTTGGTACGTACAAGTACAATATTACTACACGTTAGGCTTATCCCTAAAATTCAACCCGCGTCTTGTTATATCCCGAAAATTCAGATATCATGCTCCCAAAACTAGCGCCTTCACAACCCGCGCCTTGCTATCCTGAAATTACAACACGCGTGAAAACTCCCTCCAGCTGCCAAATCCCGACACGTGAAATCCCCCTTCTAACCCTGAGCCGAAAGGGCCGCTAGTTCAAATCGCTGGGGGGGTACTTTTGTAACACACCCTACATTTTGGACAAAAGCGTCCCTAAGTCATGCTTCACCCCCTCCCATCGCCCCCTTTTCGCCATTCGAAATCCCAGGCCGCCATAACCTCTCCGCTCCAGCCGCGAAACCCCGCCCTCCTCCATCCGCCATGTCACCGCTGCCCAGCCGGAGCCTCTTCCCCGATGATGTCGTCCATTGCAAGAGCTCGATGTTCCTCGTCCACCTCCCCAGATGAGGATACGTCGTCCATCTCGCCGTCCAGCCAGTTTAGCCGCCCCGTCCTCCACCTCCAAGGAGCTGCTCCGACGATCGCCTCGTCTATCGCGGCTGCTCCATCCCCACAGCGCCGCCTTAACCTGCTCCACCGGAACCGCAGCATCCTCACCGACTCCTCGGACGAAGCCGAGGCCTACTCGGCGCCACCAAAGCGGTTGTACACTCATCGCATCGCACCTTCTCCTTACCTCGACCTCCCGGCGCCGACGGTGCTCCATCCCGCACCCCCATGGAGCAGCTACCTTGAAGCCGGCGCCGCGGGCGACATCTCCACGACGGCTCTCCCCCAGTGCGAGGCCCCTTCGGCGGCGGCATCCATACCAGCCGGATCTGCTACTGCTGCTCCGGCTCTCGCTCGCTCGCTCGCGCTGCTGCTGCTGCTTCGGCTCTCGCTTGATCGCTCGCCCAGCTGCTGCTGCTGCTCCCCCCCTCGCTCGTGCTGCTGCTTTGCTCCGATTAAGCCACACTTCAGTCGACTGAATCGACTTTT
>NC_041386.1:712691499-712707266 GCF_002162155.2 Triticum dicoccoides | reverse complement strand
CCGGAGTTAAGGAAGAACCACCTGCAGCGGGGACGAGGGCTCGCCGGAGAGGTACCCCACTATCTATCTTAGGGTTCAGGGTGGGGGGGCGGGGGGGCCTAGAGGGCTGGCCGGGGCGGCGGTGGCGAGTTGTTTCTGGGCAGCGAGGCGGCGCTGGGGCCGGCGGTTCGGCCGGTGGTGGGTGGTGGCTCAGGGGGGTGCAGGTTGAAGATGAACTGCAGGCCCTCCCTAAAATACATGTCAAGTGCCTCTCTGCTACCATTGCGTTCAGTTTCGACATTAGCATTCAAATTCCACAGTAAATTTCAGTTTCGACAGTTAAGTTCAGAGTCAATAGTTTTTACCTCATCTGTTGTAGTCAGGTGGTTTTTGGTGATGTTAATTTTACATCCATTTTACATCATCTATTGGAGATGCTATTAGAATCCCACTTGAGATTGACGATGTCTGTCTTGTGCTGCTCCAGCCTTGACGTCTTACGGCTCACCGGAGCTGCTCCAACGACAGAATGATCCACCACAACAGAGTAGTGCCCTGGACGCCGTCTACAGATTCCTCAGATCTTCCTCCACACCTCCGAAAGCCACCTCTGCCTCAACTGCTTCAGCGACCAACCCAATGATGCTGAGGTCGACACGGCTACGGCAAAGAGGTTGTACACTTGTTGCATCACTTATTACTATACATTCATGTCGATCCATTAGGGCTATTTTGGTTTAACAGAAAAACAGAGCAATAGGGAATTTTCCAATGGCACTCTACTATTCAATTATTCATGCATTTTGTTGAAAGGAATGAAGCAAAACATCCACCTGGACCTACTTTTCAAAATCCTATGCATGAAAACAAGACCAAGTGCATTAGTGCCAGAATAACATTCTAACTGCACACGCTTTCATATGGTTTCTCTTTATTTTGGCCATGTTTATTTGCATTCCTCTGCTCTTCCAATTCTTGTAAACCAAACACCCAAGTTGACAGAAATCCTATGTTTACAAATGCTCTGTTTACCATGTGCATTTTCCTATCCTATTCCGGTGTTTTTCCTATCCTTGCGTTTTAAGAATCATGCAAGCCAAATGACCCCTTACAAAATTACTTCAGTTACAGGTACATGTCGAAGGGAACTTTGTGTGGTTTGTCCTGCTCTTGCCGCGACGTCCTCCACCTCACCTGAGTTGCTCCATCGACAGAAGCATCCACCAAACCAGACATCACAACTCCTGACCGTCTTTCGCCGCCTCAGATCTCCTTCCCTGCCGCCGGCACCCACCCCAATGACATCACCATCATCGACTCAGCAGATGAACCTGAGGAGTACACGGGTCCACAAGAGAGGTCGCACTCTTTTTTTCTGCTTATGTTATGCATTGCTTAAACTTACCTGCTACTTTATCCTCCTGTTCAGCTCTTGGACTCCCAACTCAGGTCCAAATTAATGTTCAAACTTGAGTTCTAAATTAGTTGTGGGGCACATATCGAGGAAGCAATGAATAGTATGTCTGTCTAATATCTAGTTCACCTAGGGTATGCCTATGTTGTTCATCTTGGGTGGTAAACAAATAGTAAAGCAATCATCATCTGCCTTTTTATTAATTTAAAGCAATCATCAGCCTGCTATCATTATTTTTGGATCCATCCACTGGTTGTTACCATCACTCTAAATTTCTGCATGCTCTCCTTACATAATCTCACCATATTTTTTCGTATGCATGTCAGATATTGTACACAGTCATGCTGAATATGTAGAGAAAAAGAGAAGAGTTTTGCGCGGCAATACAATGTCATGCAGACATCGCTCCATGGTGGGTTCAATGGCAAACCCTCCCCACCCCTCTCTAGATTGTAATCCATAGGAAGATATCCATTCTGAGGCGGACTCAGATGCCGCTGACCACTCATATTTACCCCCCAAGGTGTTTGCTCTACCTTGGCATGATGATGTTATTCATATCATGCACATGTTGCTTGCAGTGCCTACTTTTGACATCATATATGTCATCTGCTTAGTTTAGACATGTTCTGTAATGCCACCTGTTTAGTTTCTATATCATATATGGGAATTATGCAGTCTCATGTCTTTTAACCAGCCATAATATATGTGAAATGTGCAATGCCATCCTGTTTAACCAGGCATCATATATTTGAATGATATCTTGCCCATCCTTTTCTTCATTACATTTCCATTTGTCGACAATGTTTGTACGCTAAACTACTCTTCCTATGGATCAGCCATTTGGGTGGGAGATGGAAAAATCTGGATTGAAAACAAGGCCTTCAGAGCAGACAATGCTACTTGTCGAAGCAGATCTCTTGTTGGGTCCCGATAGCTCCTCAGAGATGGATTCAGAGACAAATGACCAGTCCTATTCCCCTACTGAGGTGTATGCTCTAACTTGGCATGGTTATACTATTGATATCATGCATACGGTGTCTTGCATTGCATAGTTTAGACATCATATACACAATATTCAACACCATGTTCTTAGTTCAGACATCATATCGAATGCCCTCTATTTAGCATATAAATCACATATGTGAATTAAATGATGCGATCCTGATTACTTAGATAACATGTAGGTGAATTATGTCATGCGATCCTGTTGAGTTATTCATCATATCTTTGAATTATGTTATGCTATGCTATCTAGTTTAGATAGACATCATATATGTGAAATTATGTCATGCTATCCGTTTTAGTTAAACAATATACATGCCAACTATTTCATGCCCTCTTTTTTTTCCACACAATCTATTGCATCTGTCTCTCATACAATGTCTGTACATTCAACTATGTTTCCTGTTTATCGGCCATTTAAATTGGAGCGGGTGATGCCAGTATCTAGCGGAATAAAAACACGGTCTTCAAATAAAACAGTGCTACCTCTTGGTGGAGATAGCACCCCAGTTGTACATGCACAAGAACCAACCCTACCACACATAACCCAAACTCTCGCAGATTGTACCCCTACTGTGATGGACAGAGAACCAGCTTCACCCAATCTAACCCCAACCCCAGCCGATAGTAACCCAGTTCCTGTTGACACAACACCATCTCCACCACAGAGCTCCCAAACAAGAGCAGTTAGTAAGGCAGTTCTAGTGCCCAAAGGGCCAGTACTATCACGGCGAACCCCAACTCCACCAGTTAGTACGCTTATTCCTGTGGAGGAAGCACAACCAGCCAGTCATAGTTTAGCATCTATCGCATTTGATGTTGTTAAATCATATGTGTGTATCTTCCCATCTTGGAAATATTATACTGAAGATGAAGGAAAATGCCAGTTGCAGGTGTTTGTACAGGAGTTATGTGTAAGTAATGTTATTCATGGCAATTACTTTGCTTCGTCCCATACATCCTACCTCCATGATGGTTATAATACAACAAATTTTCCCATATTTCTCTATAGAGTAGGACCGATTTGGAAACTCAGGATGAGGTAACCTGTGCTAATACCTCTTCTATCTTCAAGAATGCTTGGTGGCAGTATCGGAATTACCTGAAGAAAACGTCCTTCACCGGCAAAGAAACTCATCAAATTCCCTTACGTTCTCCTGAGACACATTTACTGGACGATGACTGGGAACACCTTGTTCTGTACTGGTCCCGAACCAAGAATGTGGTAAGGTCTATGAGCTCATTTTCTATTTTTAAGTATTATATTCTTGCGTCTTACTATACTCTGTTCATGTAGAACAAGTGCCTAAACCTAAAGAACAAATGTTCTAATTTAAGATTCCATTGCTATCATAGTTCAAAAAAGTGCTAGGCGTTAATTGTGCGTTTTGCCACCGCCTTGCACTTTACTAACCAAAGTGCATGCTTATGCGCAGTTATGCACAAATTAAGCATAGTTATGCGCAATGCGTTTTGCCAACGCCTAGAGCGTAGGCGCGCTTAAGCGCTCGCTTAGGCGCGCCTTTTTTAATTATGATTGCTTTGCTCTTGTATCACTGTATTTACTGATACAAACTTATTTTTAAATTGAAGGATCCAATCGAAACTCCAATGGCACAGCAGGTATGTTCACGCATGTTTCTTTAATAGGTTTGCTCTTATCAATAGCTCTTTTGATTTTAGTTTCAATTGTGTATATAGTTGACTTTCATATCATGCACATTAGTAGCATCACAACAGAGCCAATAGTGTTGTTGTAAATGTAGACCCGTGGTACCCATATGAAATCTTGTTGTGCCGTGTAGTTTCCCACGCTTTGTATTCTTTCACTGCTGCTTTGTCTTGAACTGATATGATTTGAACTGTGTCTCTATTTTGATTTGGCAAGACAATGCAGTGACCATAGGACATAGATATATGTTTGTTTGATGCTTTTATTATGTACTAGTATTTGGCAATAGAAGACTTGGTAGTTTAATCCTGTCCACCTTACTAATGAACTGGTTCACCGAAATGAGTTTCATATACTAGTACATGCTAAACTTGTTATGTGTCTGCTTGTTTCTTCTTTTAGAATGCTGACAGAATATTGGGGAAGGGTGCCTTATTAAGCAATGGTAAGGGAAGTAATGCAAATAAGGTTCAGGATAGTGACACATCCTTGTTGGTCTCCAACAAAGCCGATAAAACAACTAAGGAAGACTATCTTGAAGACAGCGAGACAACCCCAAAGTCCTGTCTTGGTTTAGTGTTCGAGTTACTGGCCACTACCGCTTGCACAAGCTATTCAAACTCACTGTCTGAACCAGTTCGGTTTCTTGAGTCTCAACTACAAGCTGAAAGACATCGATCAGCTGTGCTGCGACAAGAAGCGGAAGGACTGCGGAAGTCCCTGGAGCATTCAGATGCATACTTTCTGCTGCAACAACAAGCGTTGGAGGATTTTAGCACCAAACAGGACAAAGCTAATCAGCTTGCTAAGCTTATTGCCAGCATGGTGGATACCCAGGATAACGTTTCTTGAGCTCTTCTAAAGTTGTTTCAGTTATGCTCTTGTTTTGCTGCCGTGTTTATTTGCACTGGTGGCCAATTTTGACGGCCAGTGTATGTAATATGCTGCTTTGTTCCCTATATTTGCACTGGTGGCGAACTTTGATGCCCAGTGGATGTAATATGTGTAATAGCGGTAATAGGCTAGCCTTAATTGCTTGCTTATTTATTTCCTTATTGTCTTGTTTAGTTGTTTTCTTGTAGTCACTGCTGTTCTTTTTCTGTGTTTTTCTAGTGGCCACAATAGCCTATTTTTGGTAACTAGGCCAAAATAATCATGGCAACACACGGACTGTTTTAACCATGGGCCTCCTGCAGGCCGTATGATCCATGGGCCTTCGTTCGGCCGTTTGACCATTGGCCTTCTATACGGGCCGTAGAATCCATCGGCCTTCTATACGGGCCTTAGGGATCAATGGGACTTCTACGGGCCGTAGGGTCCATGGGCCTTCTACGGGCCGTAGGGTCCATGGGCCTTCTACGGGCCGTACGATCCATGGGCCTTATACATGTCGTACTACCCATGGGCCTCATACGGGCCGTAGGATCCATGGGCCTTCTACGGGGCGTATCATCGTTTCGCCATTCATGGGCCGTACTATTCATGGACCATAACGGGTCGTTAATAGGCCGTATTTGATAACTATATGAGAACAACCCAACGGGTTTTTTTACATGAAAACGGCCCAACGTATTAACGGTCCGCAAACGGGCCGACTGTAACGACGGGCTGAATTTGGTCCACAAGCAGAAAATGACAGTAACGGGCCGTATGTAACCGAATGTTGCAAGTGAGCCCAAGAATCAATGGGCCCTGAGAAGGCTGAAAGATAACTTGGGCTGGAAACGACCCAATGGAATAACGGGCCATTAATGAGTATAAAGTGATACACTGTTCATTACGGGCCAGTTTCACCACGGGCCATTAATGGGCCAAGAGTTACAAAGGTCCTCATATGGTCCGAAAGAAGTCATGGGCCACACATGGGCCGGAAGTTAAAACGGGTTGAATCATATTGGACGGCCCATATGACGCTACTGGGCCTAATTCAGATAAGGTGTAATGGGCCTTGGGTTAGCGGGCTGTAAATGGGCTATATGCGAATAGGCCGTTAACACGCTTTCCGTGGGACGGCCCGCCACCTTTTGACCAAGTCAAACGGGCCGGTCTTTTCACAGGAATGGGCCTCTGTTGGGCCGTGCCACGTGTTGCCATATCATAGGCGCCTTCGGTCCAATGAGCGGATGGCATTTGTCCCAACGGTGAGCCGACACGTGTTTCCTCCAGCCAATGATGATTTTACACGTGGAAAATCCCCATTGGTCGGGGCTGTTAACGGGTTATCGGATCCAAAACCCGACCCGATAGCTTAACGGCGTTCCGTTACGGTGGATGCCACATGTGGGTCACCCTTGACGAAAGAACTTCTGTGACGCGCGATTTATCGTCATGGAAGTGGACACTTCCGTGATGATAATTTTGGTAATGTCATGGAACACTTCTACGACAGCACAGGTATGACTATCTTGATTCTGTCATAAATTTGTCATGGATGTACATGCATGACAAAAAACGTGACTTACTGTGACAAACACGTATCATCACGGAAGTGTATTTTTTTGTAGTGTTTGTAGCAAACAAAAAATCTCCCTCAAAGTGGATGATCTTATGGTTTATCGAGCGAGTAGGAGTTTTGAACTATAGGTGATGACAAGTATTTGCACACACAAATACAAAACATGTATTGGCCCTGAACAAAACTAGTAATATTGTGAGTCTTACTAGCCTTGCTAGTTACAAGGATTAAAGCAACTTGTGTTTGAAACAATAGGATTGAAAGGAAAACAAATAAACGAATTGAAAAGAAAGTACAACAAAGTTTTCGAGGTTGAATGCAATGGGAAAAGAATAGACTGGGATCCATAGGTTCAGTAGTGGTTTCTCTCAAAAAGAATTAGCAAGGTGCGGTGAACAAAATACACTTTTAAATCAAATAAATTAAAGTTTTTATGATTATGACTATACATAGCATAATTGCATATAGGCATCATGTTCGGACATCCATACATCGTTAATCCAACTGCATCTATAGCTAATACTCCACCCCAATATTGCTATCCATCATGCATCTCAAAGTATTAAGTAAAAAATGAGAGTATTGCATTAAGCATAATGGTATGATGTTGATAATATATTGTCTTCATCCTGCGTTCAAAGGACAACTACGCAATCATCTTTTTGTCGTAGCGGCAACAACACAACACAAGCCCTTTTCACTTTCTATCATTAGGGTACATTACTCGCAAGATTGAACTCAACCAACATACACAACTCTCTCTTGGAGACCATCCATCAAACTTGTCCAAAGAAAGACAAATAGACTGAGAGATTTGTAATCGTTTCTAACAAGACTATAGTTTAATTCATGCAATTTTAATTATACCACCAAAGCATACATATTATTTTTATCACCAACATATTAAACATTGCCAACTATCAATTATTATTCAACTCTAAAATATATAAGTGAAGCAAGAGAGTTCTAATCGTTTCTGACAGGGCTAACACAATACTCTAAAAAGCATAAGTGAAGCAATAGAGCAATTCTAATACAAGGACAAGGATAACTCTCTATGCACATTTATCATGGTGTCATGATTGATCATGACCAACAAACAAAATCACATGACACTACAAGAATAACACATGTCATGTGTAGCACCCTGAGATCGGTGTCGTGGTACAAAGACTGACAGTAAGATTAGGGGTACGTATGAGGAGGCAAGGTCCTAGATACGGTGAGATTGTACACAAGTTGAGGGAGTCCCGGATTAGGGGGTGTCCGGATGGCCGGACTATAACCTTTGGCCGGACTCCTGGACTATGAAGATACAAGACTTCGTCTCGTGTCCGGATGGGACTTTCCTTGGCGTGGAAGGCAAGCTTGGCGATACGGATATGTAGATCTCCTCCCATTGTAACCGACTCTGTGTAACCCTAGCCCTCTCCGGTGTCTATATAAACCGGAGGGTTTTAGTCCGTAGGACGAACAACAATCATACCATAGGCTAGCTTCTAGGGTTTAGCCTCTCTGATCTCGTGGTAGATCTACTCTTGTACTACCCATATCATCAATATTAATCAAGCAGGAGTAGGGTTTTACCTCCATTGAGAGGGCCCGAACCTGGGTAAAAACATCGTGTCCCTTGTCTCCTGTTACCATCCGCCTAGACGCACAGTTCGGGACCCCCTACCCGAGATCCGCCGGTTTTGACACTGACATTGGTGCTTTCATTGAGAGTTCCTCTATGTCGTCATCCTTAGGCTCGATGGCTCCTCCGATCATCAACAACGAAGCAGTCCAGGGTGAGACTTTTCTCCCCGGACAGATCTTCGTATTCGGCGGCTTTGCACTGCGGGCCAATTCGCTTGGCCATCTGGAGCAGATCGAAAGCTACGCCCCTGGCCATCAGGTCAGGTTTGGAAGTTTGAACTACATGGATTACATCCGCGGGGACTTGATCTTCGACGGGTTCGAGCCACAGCCGAGCACGCCGCACTGTCATGATGGGCATGATCTAGCTCTGCCACTGAACAGTGCCCGGGAGGCCGCCCCAGTGTCCGCTCCGACCCTTAGCTCGGAGCCGACTGCGCCAATCAAGGATGGGTGGCTGGACACCGCCTCGGGGGCTGCAATCTCTACGGCGATCGAGCCAAACACCAGCCTTGTCCTTTGCAAAGCTCGTGACTCCAAGGTGCCGGACTCCTTTCCGGAATCCGAACCTTCCGCGCCCCTACCGATCGAACCTGATTGGGCGCCCATCATGGAGTTCGCCGCCGTGGACATCTTTCAGCACTTGCCCTTTGGCGACATTCTGAATTCACTAAAGTCTTTCTCTTTATCAGGAGAGCCCAGGACGGACTATGGTCAGCAAGGTTGGGATGCGGACGACGAAGAAATTCAAGGCCCACCCACCACCCACTTCGTAGCCACTGTCGATGATTTAACCGACATGCTCGACTTCGACTCCGAAGACATCGACGGTATGGACGCCGATGCAGGAGAGGACCAAGAACCAGCGCCTATAGGGCACTGGAAGGCCACCTCCTCATATGACATATACATGGTGTACACCCCAAAAGAAGGGAATGGTGATGGAATAATGGAGGATGACCCCTCTAAGAAGCAGCCTAAGCGCCGGCGTCGGCGGCGCCGCTCTAAATCCCGCCAAAGCAAAAATGGTGATTCCGGCACGGGAGATAATAACACCCCGGACAGTGCCGAAGACAACCCACTCCAGCAGGATTCAGCACAGGAGGATGGAGAAGCCAGCCCTCATGTGAGAAAGGCAGACAGAGAGGTAGAGGACGATAATTACATGCCTCCCTCCGAAGACGAGGCAAGCCTCGACGACGACGAATTTATCATGCCTGAGGATCCCGTCGAACAAGAGCGTTTCAAACGCAGGCTTATGGCCACGGCGAGCAGCCTCAAGAAAAAGCAGCAGCAGCTTAGAGCTGATCAAGACTTGGTAGCCGACAGATGGACTGAAGTCCTTGCGGCCGAAGAGTACGAACTCGAACGCCCCTCCAAGTGCTACCCAAAGCACAGGCTGCTACCCCGATTAGAGGAGGAAGCACCTAAACCTACATCACCAGCGCACGACGCGGCCGACCGGCCACCCCGTGGCCGCGACAGAGATGCCTCTCGACCATCCACTCAAGCCGCACCCCGGAGTCGCTCCAAAAATACCAAGGCACGGGGAAATGCGCCAGACCTGCGAGACATATTGGAGGACAAGGCAAGGCAAGCAAGATCGATCTATGGATCGCGTGGGCGCCCCACGACACGTGACGATAACCGTCATGCCGGATATGACAAATACGGCTAGGCCGAACACAGCAAACAAAGCTCATTTGAGCTACGTCGTGATATAGCCCAGTACAGAGGCGCCGCACACCCACTATGCTTCATAGATGAAGTAATGGATCATCAAATCCCCGAGGGTTTTAAACCTGTAAACATCGAATCATACGATGGCACAACAGATCCTGTGGTATGGATCGAGGACTATCTCCTTCATATCCACATGGCCCGCGGTGATGATCTACACGCTATCAAATACCTCCCACTCAAGCTTAAAGGACCAGCTCAGCATTGGCTTAACAGCTTGCCAGCAGAGTCAATTGGTTGCTGGGAGGACCTGGAAGCCGCATTCCTCGACAATTTCCAGGGCACCTATGTGCGACCACCAGACGCCGATGACCTAAGCCACATCATTCAGCAGCCAGATGAATCGGCCAGACAATTCTGGACACGGTTCCTAACCAAGAAAAATCAAATAGTCGACTGTCCACACGCAGAGGCCCTCGCAGCCTTCAAACATAACATCCGTGACGAATGGCTTGCCCAGCACCTAGGACAGGAAAAGCCGAAACCCATGGCAGCCCTCACAACACCCATGACCCGCTTTTGCGCGGGAGAAGACAACTGGCTAGCTCGTAGTAATAACATGACCAAGAGCCCTGGTAATTCGGATACCAAGGACAACAATGACAGGTCGCGTCGCAATAAACACAAGCGCCGCAATAACGGTGACAATGCGGAGGATACGACAATTAATGCCGGATTTCGAGGCTCTAAACCCGGTCAGCAGAAAAAGCCATTCAAAAGAAGTACTCCGGGCCTGTCCAATTTGGACCGAATACTAGATCGCTTGTGCCAGATACATGGCACCCCCGAAAAACCAGCCAATCACACCAACAGGGATTGTTGGGTGTTCAAGCAGGTAGGCAAGTTAAGCCCCGAAAACAGAGACAAGGGGCTGCATAGCGATGACGAGGAGGAGCCCCGGCCGCCGAACAATAGGGGACAGAAGGGCTTTCCCCCACAAGTGCGGACGGTGAACATGATATACGCAACCCACATCCCCAAAAGGGAATGGAAGCGTGCACTCATGGACGTATATGCGTTGACGCCAGTCGCCCCAAAGTTCAACCCATGGTCCTCCTGCCCGATCACTTTTGATCGAAGGGACCACCCCACTAGCATCCGCCATGGCGGATTCGCTGCATTGGTTCTAGACCCAATCATTGACGGATTTCACCTCACTAGAGTCCTTATGGACGGCGACAGCAGCCTGAACCTGCTTTATCAGGATACAGTGCGAAAAATGGGCATAGATCCCTCAAGGATTAATCCCACACCTTTAAAGGCGTCATACCAGGTGTAGAGGCCAACTGTACAGGCTCAGTTACACTCGAAGTGGTCTTCGGATCCCCGGATAATTTCCGAAGCGAGGAGTTAATATTCGACATAGTCCCGTTCCGCAGTGTCTATCACGCGCTGCTCGGACGAACCGCATTTGCAAAGTTCAATGCGGTGCCGCACTACGCATACCTCAAGCTCAAGATGCCAGGCCCTCGAGGAGTCATTATGGTCAATGGAAACACCGAACGCTCTCTCCGAACGGAGGAGCATATGGCGGCCCTCACGGCGGAAGTACAAAGTAGCCTCTCAAGGCAATTCTCCAGTCCGGCTATTAAATGTCGGGACACCGTCAAGCGCGCCCGAAGTAACCTACAGCAAGACCGCCTGGCACGTTCTGAGCAAGTGTAGCAGTGCGGCCCCAGCCCTTGCGAAATTGCGAAGCCAGTACTACGCATACATAATTACGCTCTGGAAATACCATGGGCACGAGGGGAGGGGCGCAACCACGGCACGCCCACAATACGGCTCAACCGCACTAGGGGCTCCCGATTTTGTCATTCTTTTTTTTACTTTCAGGACTCCACTATTCGGAAGGCCTGTCCGGCAGTACAATCGCCGAACTCACGGTACAACAGCCAGGGAAGCAACAAGCTACGTCGAACGTCCAGGTGGTCTCTATAACGAGCTAAATTCCTGTCTTACATAAAGTCTCGCAGCTTGCCCCTGGTGGGGGACATGTCAAATAATCCCATCTCTTGCTTATCGCACTATTTGTATCGTTCTGCTTTGTCAGGACCCCGGCTCGATGCCACATCGATCTAGCATGTAACACCTCATATCACTTTGCGGCCTCACGCACGGTATTCCCACGGGTGTCGCCTTACCTTTGCCCGGGACCGTTTGCGCCTTTTGGCACACGTATATGACAGTGTCGCTAGCATCCATATGATAAGGAGCCCGGGCTGACATGGCTAGTCGTAAACCCAAAGCGGCACAGACTTACAGGGACAGGCATCCATGACCCAGCATCGAACGTGTCGGTCATCAGCGAGTGAATCCAGGCTGTAGCACTGGGCTAGCAGGACTCCGGTGAACCGGGCTGTAGCGGGCTAACAGGACTCCGGTATTCATCGCGTGACATTTCCCCGAAGGGACAGACACAGGAACGAAGAAGGACACATGCCGGCCAGCCTAAGTGTTCCGGAGCAGTAGCAAGCTACCATGGCTCGGTGGAAACACTAGGAGACATTTCCCCGTAAGAGAGGCTACTAAAGATAAACAACTAGATGGTCAGATCCCACACATACCAAGCATTTCAATAACATACACACAATATGCTCGATATGTGCAAATACAACATGGCATCACAACATGACTCTACGACTCAAGTAATTTATTCAATAGGCTCCGAGGAGCGCGATATTACAATCATGGGTCTCATGACCCAACAATCAGAGCATACAAGTCAAAGCACAAGCGTAAGCTATCATGTCTGAGTACAGACATCTATAAATGAAAAAGGCTGAGAAGCCTGACTATCTATCAGATCCTGCCGAGGGCACAAGATCGTAGCTGAGGTATCAAGCTAAACTTCGAAGTCCACGTGGAACTATTAGTGAGACCGAAGTCTCTCTGCAAAAACATAAAATAGGCAAACGTGAGTACAAATGTACCCAGCAAGACTTACATCAGAACTAACTACATATGCATCATTATCAACAAAGGGGATGGTGGGGTTTAACTGCAGCAAGCCAGCTTTGACTCGGTGGCTATCCTAAACTACGACTGCAAGCGACTCTTTTGAGGTGGCGCACACGAGTCCACATATTCACCATATCAATACACCACTATGGATCCGCTCCCGTCTCCCTACGAGAACGCCATCCATAGCACTCACGCTTATCTTGCGTATTTTAGAGTATCCACTTTCACTTGTCTATGAACTGATATAAGCAACCCAGAAGTCCTTTTCCGCGGACACGGCTATTCGAATAGATTAGGTTAACCCTGCAGGGGTGTACTCCTTCACACACGCTCTCACCACTTACCGCCGTTTACACGACATGTACTCGGCAACCTTCAAGCGGAAACCCAACGTGGGTGTCGGCCACGGCCTACCTAAACACTCAAGTCTCTAGTCCAGGTTTATCGCCTATTCGGGTTCCATCCATGAGGAGATCCGGCCGGAGTTTCGCTCACAGCCCCAAACGATGTGAACAGGGTTCCGTGACACCAAACGGGCGCCCGGTTTACCCGGCCACGTGCCTACCGCATCACAGCCCACCCCTACGGTCAGCGCTGCCCACGGCCTCCAGCATACTACAAACACCAGAAACTATTTGCAACTCCTGGACAGAGGACAAGGGTGATTAAGAAGCCGAGAGGGTCCATTGGTTTCGGGCCCAATGCGTGGTAGTAGCTGAATCATGGATCACAAACACAGAACTCAGTTCCTGAGGACGGCTGCAATGAGACAACCCACCATGTACTCCTACATGGCCTCTCACCGCTACCTTTACCAAATCGTGTTCACACACTTAGCTCACACACAGTAGCACATGTTCACACACCTCTGATTCATCCCGGATGAATCAGACCTGACACAACTCTAAGCAGTAGCAGGCATGACAAACAAGCATGAATGAGTAGGCACAACAGGGCTCAAACAACTCCTACTCATGCTAGTGGGTTTCATCTATTTACTGTGGCAATGACAGGTCATGCAAAGGATAAAGGGGTTCAGCTACCGCAGCAAGTAACAAATATGTCGTTGTTGTCCTAATGCAGTAAAAGAGAGCAGGAGCGAGAGAGTGGGATTTTATCGGAATGAACAAGGGGGTTTTGCTTGCCTGGCACTTCTGAAGATAACATTGAGTCTTCATCAGTGTCAACGATCACATCATCGGTACACGTCTATCGAGAGGGGACAATTACCGGCAAATACAGAAAAACACGATCAATGCAATGCACAATATGATGCATGATCATGACATGGCAAAATGAATGTGTTTTGGGCTAATGCAACTAAAACCAGATTAAATGAAGTTGGTTTGAATATAAAATTCAAATTCAAACTCCATATGTGAATATTCAAATGCCTTTTAGTTGATTTGTGCTAAACAGCAGCTATAAGTTGTTCTAACATGCATGAAAATGGTACAGATGGATTCCTTGAATTTTTTTGATAATTTTTCATATATAAATTATTTAATTTGGAGTTACGGTTAATTTTCTATGATTTTTAGAAGTTTTAGGCATTTTCTGGAATTTCCTGAATATAATTAAATCCAGAAAATACTTTATGACATCAGCAGTGTGTCATGCTTGCATCAGCAAGTCAACAGGGCTGCCCCGGGTCAAACCTGACCAGGGGGTCCCATTAGTCAGCGTCACAGGTTAACAGGGGGGGTTTATTTTAGTTTAATTAAGGATTAGGGCACTAGGGCCCACATGTCAGTGGCTCTAGGGTTAGATTAGGTGGTGATTAGCTTAAGCTAATCACCTGATGGCGGGGGCCCACCTGTCAGTGTCAGTAGAGGGGGGGTAGTTAAAATAAAATAACTAAACTAATTAACAGGGGGGGCTGGCCCCACCTGTCATCGACCCAGAGGGGGGGGGTGTGTCCCGCCGTGGTCAACGTGGTCAGACCCACCGGCGGCTTGACGCCGGCGAGGCCAGACGCGGTGGTGCGCGTCGGAAACTCACTACAGGGGCTCTTTTGGCGCGCAGGGAGCAGCTACGGGGAGAGGGTGGAGTGGCGCATCCAACGGTGGCGGTGGCGGAGGCTGGGGTGGCCGGAGCTGCCGGCGGCGACCTCTTTTGCGGCTGCCGGAGCTCGGGTGTTCGCGGGACCGGCGCTGCAGTGTGCAAACAAGACGGTGGTCGCGCTAGTTTTACTCTACGGGACGCAACGAGTGCAACGGACGCAGGCGTGGGACCAAAAGGTCACCGGAGCTTCACCGGCGACGAGCCCGTGCGGCGGAGCGTCTCGGCTCCGGTAGAGGGGGCGGCTAGAGCTCAAAATCGAGCTTGGGGTTAGGGGGAAACGGAGCAGGGACTCACGGGGATCGTGCAGGGAGGGTCAGCGAGCTCGGGGGCGCGCCGGAGTGGCCGAATTCGACGGAGAAGATCCTTGGCGGCCGGCGAGGGGGAAAACGTCGGGGGCGGCGTTCCGGGGCTCTTCTGGTCGCGTGAGACGACGAGGAGGACGAGGGAGGACTTGCGGAGCTCTGGGAGGCGTCGGGGAGGCGAGAGGGGGATGGTGGCCGCGGCGAACGGCGTCGGTGGCGACGGCTGTGTTCGGGTTCGGGCGAGAGAGAAAGAGCAGAGGGGCGGGGCCTCGAGGAAGAGTGAGAGGGGTCCGAGGGGGCTGCGTGGCGTCGCGGGAGGGAACCAGGGGAGGAGGAGGCAGCCAGGCAGGGAGGAGGTGGCCGGGGCGCGTGGCCGCGCGCGCCGGGCGCGTGCCCGCGTCCTTCTGGCGAGGGAAGAAGACGACAGGGGGGAGTAGCGGTGGCGAGCTGGGCCAGCGGGAGGAGCTGGGCCGGGCAGGTAAGCAGGTAAGTGGCCCAGGTGGCCGTCTCCCTTTTTATTTTTGCTCTGTTTTTTTT
>NC_041386.1:712660884-712691014 GCF_002162155.2 Triticum dicoccoides | reverse complement strand
CTCGAAGATCGAACAACTCAAGATTAACTTACGGAATGAGACATAGAACCATCTTTCGGGTTGAGACACGAGATACACATCAATAGGGGTGGAAGAAACAGATGACGAAGGTTCACTAGGTAGACAACAATTTCATACCTAAGAAGGTGGTAAACGATTGTCAACGTAGCGAGGAGTTGAGTTGCCATGATACCATAACGATACACCTTAGGGAAGGTGACTCGTAGAGATATCCCCTTAAGTGGCAAAAAGAATTACTTTTGATTCAGAGATCATTGAAACTCTTTAAACCAGCCTAAGGCAATTCTCGAGCGATCGTTTGGAGGGGGTCGGTAGAATGGCATACTCGGACTTGGATGATGTGGATTACCTTGTTGAAGACAACGTAATGGATGAATTTGCTTATCACCGGAAATGGAAGAGACCCATGGTAGAATGGCACATTGGCGGTGCAAGCTAGGAACAAAATGCAAATGCTAGGAATGAATCTGGTAACTGGGGAAGAACCCAACAATAGAGAGTGAATTCACTGGTTGAAGAGGTCATAGCATTGCCGAGGAAACTGAGAGTAATCCCAGTTAGAGCCGATGATAACACGTAACGCTTGTGCGTGCTCTCAAGAACTTGAGCATTTCCATATTCATCAAGGTTTTACCAACATCCGTGTCAAGGGTCCGGCAACACAACTTGCTACCATGATGAATGATGATGGAGGATGTAGATGCAAAGAAAGATAACACCTTCTCAGATTTCATCTTAGCGAGGCCAAGGAAACAAAATCTGGATGATCGACCGAGAAACATTTAGCACTCCGCTTCTAATGTTCTCCTTGATGTGCTAGTGTAACCCATTCATAGAAATGGTCTGGTATCTAGGACATCAAGTAAAAGGTCGGACTTCGGGATCTCAAAATCCATAGGGGCAACTAGGGAGTAAATCCTACGAAATCCCTATGGGGAGGTGGCCAACTTCCTCAATCAAGATATTATAATAACAGGTCTTCCGGCTGGGTGTGTGGCCACGACATCCACTTTACCGGTTATCGAGGGACCAATATTATAGTTCTTGGAGAATGTTCCAACCATCATATCTGCCTGAGATTCAGATCTGGTTGGTGTCAGGATATCCCAGACTCATCAAGTCTAGAAAAAAAAATGAAAGTTTGCAACACAAATCGACGAGATGACGTTGCGAGATTCTCGGGAAATGAACTACGATAGTAAGCTCCAAAACATGAGCTGGTTCTGCTACAAACATGTGAACACGTTGTCCCGGACAAGCATGACCACGTGGTAGTCTTACAATAAAACACTACCGAGTTCTGGTTGGGAACCATCACCGTGGATAACGAAGTCCTTGCATAAGTCATATGATTAGCTCTTATGAAGGAACTTCTTCCCCTTGAACAAATCAATCAGTGGCTTGGTGTGCTCGGGACACATATGGAATGAAGGTTGCAAGTCTCCAGACCACAGAATACTTCGCACGTGTGCATGACTAATTTGGAATGATTCCAGGGAAACAAAACAATCTTCCTCAAATTCATGGCGGCAACTTGCATCATATGCACATGAATTAGGGAAAATCACTACTTTCATTCAAACATATGCTTCATGAACGAAACACGAAGAAATGCTTACACAAGTTTCCAACACTAGGTTGATGTTCAACATGATTCATGGGGGGAGACAAATGCTACTGATGGGCTCAACAGCAACTCATCGGAATTTCCATATCACTGGACTTCCACCATCATGTGAACACGGTGATAGCATTGGTCAGACCAAAGATGTAATGGTGTATGCTCGAGGGATCAACCACGAGTAGGACAACATTACGAGCATCGTTGGTACTGATTTGATTTGACGATAGCCCACACTCAAATCAAGGGATTGATAAGACAATAGGTCCAGCAACTGATCACAGGGACCAATCGATGAAGATATCATCTTTCTTCAACACACACTACACAAGAATATCCCTTTGAAACGAACTAAGTCAGACAAGTTTTTATCTTCCAACTCTCCAAGTTGTTGTCCAGCTTAACCAACTAGCTCAGGGATATCTAACACCGATTCTTGGAAGGAAGGTGGTTCATAAGAAACCAACTTGATCACGGGCTCAACATAACGGTCAGGTGACGACCTGGTAGTACTTCCGAGAAGATCTTCGGAAAATCACGAACCACCGATATGTTACTAAGCTCGAGAACAATCTTGCTTTTCAGGGCAAGATGATATGATCAAATGAGCGAGGACTTGACAAATCCTAACTCATCAATCAAAGAGTGCACCAGGAAATAAGGACTAGGTAGCACGATAAGTTGTAGAAGGATGATTCAAAAACCAACATGCTAAGAATGAAATTATTATCCTTTAACTACCAAGCAACGAGGTTGCTGGGAGTATTGATTTCACACATCACAATTCATTTGTCGGTATTCCGGTTGCATCAACACGAGGGCCGAGGAATGAACAGTGATGGCAAGAAGTATCACTGTACCAAGAGTTCATGGGATGGTGTGCAATTCCTATAACAATCCCGATATAAAGATGGTAATACTCCAAGGTAGAACAGAACAAAAGCTGGATTAGCAATTTGATCTGCGGAGCACAACTTCTTTGACCCAATCCTGGATATGGAAGAGGTACTGGAGTTTGTTTCTCCTAGTCATTCTGCGATAGAATGGCTTGACGGACCACAAGAGTAATAGGCATCGATAAACGAACGCACGCATACTCTTGACTATCAATTGATAGACGAAGGTCAGTAGACAACTAAAGAGGGACAACTCAAAGGAACACACGATTTTCTGAGTTGTGGATGCATGGTTTGGCATGTCGAACGAATTCAACATTTCTTCCTGATAACCCATGCAGAGAGGTAGGACTGGCAGAGTCACGATTTATGAATGGAGATCTCCTCAAGAGTACTCTAATTGTGATCTTTTGATCCAATAAACATCTGCCATAAGCGGTTCATAGTATTTGAAAGAAGGAAATACCACGGACCTCGAGGACTATCGCAAAGTTACTAATATCCTGAAGGAACTAGCAAACACTATCAACATGAAGTAAGTAGAGTGAATCTCAGGTTCAAGAACCCAGGAACAGAATACCTATTACTAAGTAGCATCACGGGATGCTTTCGAGAATGATGGCCAGAATCATCACACTGGGAACACAAATCATGGCTAAATTACTAGATGATCCCCTGAGACACCTAGGGTCATAATAATTATTCCAACATAAAGGTCGAGGCAGTAGAATACCTCAACTCAACAATTAGTGTGATTGAGCTGGCATAAAGGAGCATCGAAACCAGAGGGAAAGGATTTTGCAAATGCATCAGACTATTTAGAAATCTGGAATGACTCGGACAGCATAACGGCTGTAAATGCTCAGAAAAGATTTGAGACATTCACAAAAATGGTGGCATAACCACTCAGAAACACAATATCAAGGTTTCGAGATCAACAATTAACATACGGAAGTAGTAGGAACTGAACTGAGACTTAAATCCAACAATCTTATAAGTCCACTGATTAGTAACACGTGATCCTAATAGAAAGAAGGGATAGCCTAGTTCTTAATCCCTGCAGGAAAGATAAGATGACTCAGATCAGAAGGGCATGAGGTATAAGGAGTAAAAAGAGCCTTACGTTCCATCCCACAATCAATTCCCTTATATAACTAAAGAATTTCTAGCCTCAACTTCGACCAGTTTGGCTTGGTAATCCTACAGACAGTCAAGCTCTGATACCAACGCTGTCAGGACCCCGGCTCGATGCCACATCGATCTAGCATGTAACACCTCATATCACTTTGCGGCCTCACGCACGGTATTCCCACGGGTGTCGCCTTACCTTTGCCCGGGACCGTTTGCGCCTTTTGGCACACGTATATGACAGTGTCGCTAGCATCCATATGATAAGGAGCCCGGGCTGACATGGCTAGTCGTAAACCCAAAGCGGCACAGACTTACAGGGACAGGCATCCATGACCCAGCATCGAACGTGTCGGTCATCAGCGAGTGAATCCAGGCTGTAGCACTGGGCTAGCAGGACTCCGGTGAACCGGGCTGTAGCGGGCTAACAGGACTCCGGTATTCATCGCGTGACATTTCCCCGAAGGGACAGACATAGGAACGAAGAAGGACACATGCCGGCCAGCCTAAGTGTTCCGGAGCAGTAGCAAGCTACCATGGCTCGGTGGAAACACTAGGAGACATTTCCCCGTAAGAGAGGCTACTAAAGATAAACAACTAGATGGTCAGATCCCACACATACCAAGCATTTCAATAACATACACACAATATGCTCGATATGTGCAAATACAACATGGCATCACAACATGACTCTACGACTCAAGTAATTTATTCAATAGGCTCCGAGGAGCGCGATATTACAATCATGGGTCTCATGACCCAACAATCAGAGCATACAAGTCAAAGCACAAGCGTAAGCTATCATGTCTGAGTACAGACATCTATAAATGAAAAAGGCTGAGAAGCCTGACTATCTATCAGATCCTGCCGAGGGCACAAGATCATAGCTGAGGTATCAAGCTAAACGTCGAAGTCCACGTGGAACTACTAGTGAGACCGAAGTCTCTCTGCAAAAACATAAAATAGGCAAACGTGAGTACAAATGTACCCAGCAAGACTTACATCAGAACTAACTACATATGCATCATTATCAACAAAGGGGATGGTGGGGTTTAACTGCAGCAAGCCAGCTTTGACTCGGTGGCTATCCTAAACTACGACTGCAAGCGACTCTTTTGAGGTGGCGCACACGAGTCCACATATTCACCATATCAATACACCACTATGGATCCGCTCCCGTCTCCCTACGAGAACGCCATCCATAGCACTCACGCTTATCTTGCGTATTTTAGAGTATCCACTTTCACTTGTCTATGAACTGATATAAGCAACCCAGAAGTCCTTTTCCGTGGACACGGCTATTCGAATAGATTAGGTTAACCCTGCAGGGGTGTACTCCTTCACACACGCTCTCACCACTTACCGCCGTTTACACGACATGTACTCGGCAACCTTCAAGCGGAAACCCAACGTGGGTGTCGGCCACGGCCTACCTAAACACTCAAGTCTCTAGTCCAGGTTTATCGCCTATTCGGGTTCCATCCATGAGGAGATCCGGCCGGATTTTCGCTCACAGCCCCAAACGATGTGAACAGGGTTCCGTGACACCAAACGGGCGCCCGGTTTACCCGGCCACGTGCCTACCGCATCACAGCCCACCCCTACGGTCAGTGCTGCCCACGGCCTCCAGCATACTACAAACACCAGAAACTATTTGCAACTCCTGGACAGAGGACAAGGGTGATTAAGAAGCCGAGAGGGTCCATTGGTTTCGGGCCCAATGCGTGGTAGTAGCTGAATCATGGATCACAAACACAGAACTCAGTTCCTGAGGACGGCTGCAATGAGACAACCCACCATGTACTCCTACATGGCCTCTCACCGCTACCTTTACCAAATCGTGTTCACACACTTAGCTCACACACAGTAGGACATGTTCACACACCTCTGATTCATCCCGGATGAATCAGACCTGACACAACTCTAAGCAGTAGCAGGCATGACAAACAAGCATGAATGAGTAGGCACAACAGGGCTCAAACAACTCCTACTCATGCTAGTGGGTTTCATCTATTTACTGTGGCAATGACAGGTCATGCAAAGGATAAAGGGGTTCAGCTACCGCAGCAAGTAACAAATATGTCGTTGTTGTCCTAATGCAGTAAAAGAGAGCAGGAGCGAGAGAGTGGGATTTTATCGGAATGAACAAGGGGGTTTTGCTTGCCTGGCACTTCTGAAGATAACATTGAGTCTTCATCAGTGTCAACGATCACATCATCGGTACACGTCTATCGAGAGGGGACAATTACCGGCAAATACAGAAAAACACGATCAATGCAATGCACAATATGATGCATGATCATGACATGGCAAAATGAATGTGTTTTGGGCTAATGCAACTAAAACCAGATTAAATGAAGTTGGTTTGAATATAAAATTCAAATTCAAACTCCATATGTGAATATTCAAATGCCTTTTAGTTGATTTGTGCTAAACAGCAGCTATAAGTTGTTCTAACATGCATGAAAATGGTACAGATGGATTCCTTGAATTTTTCTGATAATTTTTCATATATAAATTATTTAATTTGGAGTTACGGTTAATTTTCTATGATTTTTAGAAGTTTTAGGCATTTTCTGGAATTTCTTGAATATAATTAAATCCAGAAAATACTTTATGACATCAGCAGTGCGTCATGCTTGCATCAGCAAGTCAACAGGGCTGCCCCGGGTCAAACCTGACCAGGGGGTCCCATTAGTCAGCGTCACAGGTTAACAGGGGGGGTTTATTTTAGTTTAATTAAGGATTAGGGCACTAGGGCCCACATGTCAGTGGCTCTGGGGTTAGATTAGGTGGTGATTAGCTTAAGCTAATCACCTGATGGCGGGGGCCCACCTATCAGTGTCAGCAGAGGGGGGGTAGTTAAAATAAAATAACTAAACTAATTAACAGGGGGGGCTGGCCCCACCTGTCATCGACCCAGAGGGGGGGGTGTGTCCCGCCGTGGTCAACGTGGTCAGACCCACCGGCGGCTTGACGCCGGCGAGGCCAGACGCGGTGGTGCGCGTCGGAAACTCACTACAGGGGCTCTTTTGGCGCGCAGGGAGCAGCTACGGGGAGAGGGTGGAGTGGCGCATCCAACGGTGGCGGTGGCGGAGGCTGGGGTGGCCGGAGCTGCCGGCGGCGACCTCTTTTGCGGCTGCCGGAGCTCGGGTGTTCGCGGGACCGGCGCTGCGGTGTGCAAACAAGACGGTGGTCGCGCTAGTTTTACTCTACGGGACGCAACGAGTGCAACGGACGCAGGCGTGGGACCAAAAGGTCACCGGAGCTTCACCGGCGACGAGCCCGTGCGGCGGAGCGTCTCGGCTCCGGTAGAGGGGGCGGCTAGAGCTCGAAATCGAGCTTGGGGTTAGGGGGAAACGGAGCAGGGACTCACGGGGATCGTGCAGGGAGGGTCAGCGAGCTCAGGGGCGCGCCGGAGTGGCCGAATTCGACGGAGAAGATCCTCGGCGGCCGGCGAGGGGGAAAACGTCGGGGGCGGCGTTCCGGGGCTCTTCTGGTCGCGTGAGACGACGAGGAGGACGAGGGAGGACTTGCGGAGCTCTGGGAGGCGTCGGGGAGGCGAGAGGGGGATGGTGGCCGCGGCGAACGGCGTCGGTGGCGACGGCTGTGTTCGGGTTCGGGCGAGAGAGAAAGAGCAGAGGGGCGGGGCCTCGAGGAAGAGTGAGAGGGGTCCGAGGGGGCTGCGTGGCGTCGCGGGAGGGAACCAGGGGAGGAGGAGGCAGCCAGGCAGGGAGGAGGTGGCCGGGGCGCGTGGCCGCGCGCGCCGGGCGCGTGCCCGCGTCCTTCTGGCGAGGGAAGAAGACGACAGGGGGGAGTAGCGGTGGCGAGCTGGGCCAGCGGGAGGAGCTGGGCCGGGCAGGTAAGCAGGTAAGTGGCCCAGGTGGCCGTCTCCCTTTTTATTTTTGCTCTGTTTTTTTTAATCATTGTTTTCTATTTGTTTCAATCTGTTTTGATTTAATTCAAACACTAAATCATTTTTGTCTCTTCCAATAATTTTTGCAGGGACTGAAAGTAATATTCTAGAGCCCCTCACAAAATATCAGAATTATTGAAGCATTAAAAATATATATAACATATATTTGCTCCAACTCAAATACAATATATATTAGTTCAAAGATCCAAAATGACATGGAAAAATGTGCATCATCTCTGGTTACTGTTTCCAGCATTTTTCCAAAGATGATGAACATTTTTGAAAGCCACTTGGATTGACTGAAAATATTTTAGGTGAACCTGGTGAATTCTTAAAATGCTAGGGTTTGGACAATCCCCATTTCAACTTTCTGTAAAAGTAAACATGATGCATCACCAAAGGCTAGTACTAGTGCAATGACAGAAGCTAGGGATGTGACATGCTTTCACAGCAGCCTTTTAATAAACAATACATAGCCCTTGTCTATTATTGCATTCATTTTTTATGTAAATATGTTCAGTCATGACATTATGCAACCGTACACTTTGGTACGGCCAACACACCAGGGGCTTAAGTACCCCAGAATATGGTGTGAGAAGTCCGAACACTCTCACGAGTGCGGCACCCCGAACTTATAGCATTATATGCATCGGCTCCGAATCATGTCTTGGGTCAATAGTTGGGTTTGCCCGGCTCCCATGTTTTGGTACCTTACGTTCCGTTATATCGGCTAAGGTAGCGCTGGGTGAACTACTGCGATTGTGCCCCAGTTGAGCTGGGTTAAGCACCTCAGTAGAGAAAGCTAAAACTGACCATCATGATAGGGCGAGAGTCGGTCGTTGTTCGGGAGGTTTTCGTGTCCCTAAAGACTTATGCCACTTAGAGCGAGGAGCTGGCTTTGTCCGGCCTAGGCGTGGATAGCGCCCCGAACTCGGTCTTCCGAATACTAGGGGCTTTGCCGAAATTTAAAATTATAGAATTCTATGGCTAAGTGAGAGTGATAAAGCATTATAGTCTGATTGCCTTGTTCGTTGTGCTGAGCGCCTCCCTCAAAGGACCCAAGAATGGGAACAAGAGCGCTTAGGTTTATCCCGAACACCCCAGCACTCGTGGCATGGGGGTAGAAGCCGACGACTCGCATCTCCCAGATTCAATAAACGGCCGCACAGAAGGTAATATTTTAAATTCAACAAGCGTTGCTTAGCGCATATGAACAAGTTTTCAGCGCACAGGATAAACACGAGCGAGTTTACTCAAAAATTACATCCTTGGCACATTCATTCGCCACAAGGCGGGCACCCTTCAGGACACCCTCATAATACATCTCGGGCCTGCGATGCTCCTTCCCCTCCGGTGGCCCATCTGTCACCAGCTTCTCAGCATCCATCTTGCCCCAATGTACTTTAGCACGGGAAAGGGCCCTAGGGGCGCCTTCGATGCATACAGAGCGCTTGATGACTTCAAGCCGTGGACAGGCATCCACCAGCCGCCTCACCATCCCAAAATAGCTCGCGGGCATGACCTCCCCAGGCCATAGCCGGACTATTAGGCCCTTCATGGCCTGTTCGGCTACCTTATGGAGCTCGACCAGCTCCTTCAACTGGTCACTCAAGGGCACCGGGTGTCCGGCCTCAACATACTGGGACCAGAACACCTTCTCCGTCGAGCTCCCTTCCTCGGCTCAGTAGAATGCGGCAGCATCGAACACACTGCAGGGCAGATCTGCGAATGCTCCTGGAGAGCTCCGGACTCGGGTAAGTAACAAGTAATTCACTTTCACGTGCTTGCTTTGCATAAAGAATGCCTTACCCACCGGTATCTTCTTCATCGCCTCAATTTCCCGGAGGGCTTTTTGGGCCTCGGCCTTGGCAGATTTGGCGCTCTCAAGGGACGAGGCAAGCTCGGACTCTCGAGTCTTTGAGTCAAGCTCCAAACTCTCGTGTTTTTTCACAAGAGCGTGGAGCTCTTGCCGCACCTCCGCCACCCGCGCCTCCTGCTTTTCTCGCTCGGTGCACTCCATGGCCGCATTGTCTTCTCCCTTGGATAGCACTTCCTTCAGGGTCACCACCTCGATTGTGGCCCCTATAACACTCACGATGGTCCTGTCATTTTTTGCAACCAGGTATTTTTTATATACTAACATCAGGTACTACTTACCTTCCTTGTCCTCGAGCTGCTACTTGGCAAGGCCGAGCTCATTCTCAGACCGCCCGAGGCTCTGCTTCAATGCATCGACCTCCGCAGTCAGTGCGGCAGAGGTCAGCAGCGCAGCCTGCATTCCCATATTGACATATTTATGTTAGACTCCTGCGTATATCTTTTTAGATCCCCAGTCCGGCTTTTCTTCCCGAACACCAAACTGAGCATCAGGGGCTACTGTCTATGCGGTAATATTTTTACATATCTTAAATACATACCTCAAAGCCTGTTAGAAGGCTGGCACAGGCTCCCGTCAGCCCGCTCTTGGCGGACTGAACCTTCTGGATCACCGCACTCATAATAGTGTTGGGAAACGTAGTAATTACAAAAATTTCCTACGCACACGCAAGATCATGGTGATGGCATAGCAACGAGAGGGGAGAGTGTTGTCCAAGTACCCTCGTAGACCGTAAGCGGAAGCGTTATGACAACGCGGTTGATGTAGTCGTACGTCTTCACGATTCGACCGATCCAAGCACCGAACGTACGGCACCTCCGTGTTCAGCACACGTTCAGCTCGATGACGTTCCCCGGCCTCCAATCCAGCAAAGCGTCGGGGATGAGTTCCGTCAGCACGACGGCGTGGTGACGATGATGATGCTCTACCGGCGCAGGGCTTCGCCTAAAATCCGCGACGATATGATCGAGGTGGAATATGGTGGAGGGGGGCACCGCACACGGCTAAGGAACGATCCGTAGATCAACTTGTGTGTCATGGGGTGCCCCCTGCCCCCGTATATAAAGGAGCAAGGGAGGAGGAGACGGCCGGCCAAGGGAGGGCGCGCCAGGGAGGAGTCCTACTCCCACCGGGAGTAGGACACCCTCCTTTCCTAGTCCAACTAGGAGACCTTCCATGTAGTAGGAGTAGGAGAGAAGGAAAGGGAAGAGAGAAGGGAAGGAAGGCGGGGGTGCGGCCCCTCCCCCTAGTCCAATTCGAACTAGGCCTTGGTGCGCGCGTGGCCTGCCCTAGGCAGCCCCTCTCTCTTTCCCGTATGGCCCAATAAGGCCCAATACTTCTCCCGGCGAACTCCCGTAACTCTCCAGTACTCCGAAAAATACCCGAATCACTCAGAACCTTTCCGAAGTCCGAATATAGTCGTCCAATATATCGATATTTACATCTCGACCATTTCGAGACTCCTCGTTATGTCCCCGATCTCATCCGGGACTCCGAACTCCTTAGGTACATCAAAACTCATAAACTCATAATATAACTGTCATCGTAACCTTAAGCGTGCGGACCCTACGGGTTCGAGAACTATGTAGACATGACCTAGAACTGTTTCCGGTCAATAACCTTCATATTGGCTCCTACATATTCTACGAAGATCTTTATCGGTCAAACCGCATAACAACATACGTTGTTCCCTTTGTCATCGGTATGTTATTTGCCCGAGATTCGATCGTCGGTATCCAATACCTAGTTCAATCTCGTTACCGGCAAGTCTCTTTACTCGTTCCGTAATACATCATCCCACAACTAACTCATTAGTTGCAATGCTTGCAAGGCTTAAGTGATGTATATTACCGAGAGGGCCCAGAGATACCTCTCCGACAATCGGAGTGACAAAACCTAATCTCGAAATACGCCAACCCAACATGTACCTTAGGAGACACCTGTAGAGCACCTTTATAATCACCCAGTTACGTTGTGACATTTGGTAGCACACAAAGTGTTCCTCTGGTAAATAGGAGTTGCATAATCTCATAGTCACAGGAACATGTATAAGTCATGAAGAAAGCAGTAGCAACATACTAAACGATCAAGTGCTAGGCTAACGGAATGGGTCATGTCAATCACATCATTCTCCTAATGATGTGATCCCGTTAATCAAATGACAACTCATGTCTATGGTTAGGAAACATAACCATCTTCGATTAACGAGCTAGTCAAGTAGAGGCATACTAGTGACACTCTGTTTGTCTATGTATTCACACATGTATTATGTTTCCGGTTAATACAATTCTAGCATGAATAATAAACATTTATCATGATATAAGGAAATAAATAATAACTTTATTATTGCCTCTAGGGCATATTTCCTTCAGTCTCCCACTTGCACTAGAGTAAATAATATAGTTCACATCGCCATGTGATTTAACATCAATAGTTCACATCTATATGTGGTTAACACCCATAGTTCACATCGACATGTGACCAACACCCAAAGGGGTTACTAGAGTCAGTAATCTAGTTCACATCGCTATGTGATTAACACCCAAAGAGTACTAAGGTGTGCTCATGTTTTGCTTGTGAGACAATTTTAGTCAACGGGTCTGTCACATTCAGAGCCGTAAGTATTTTGCAAATTTTTATGTCTACAATGCTCTGCACGGAGCTACTCTAGCTAATTGCTCCCACTTTCAATATGTATCCAGATTGAGACTCAGAGTCATCTAGATTAGTGTTAAAACTTGCATCGACGTAACCCTTTACGACGAACCTTTTTTCACTTCCATAATCGAGAAACATATCCTTATTCCACTAAGGATAATTTTGACCGTTGTCCATTGATCTACTCCTAGATCACTATTGCACTCCCTTGCCAAGCTTAGTGGTAGGGTATGCAATAGATCTGGTACACAGCATGACATACTTTATAGAACCTATGGCTGATGCATAGGGAATGACTTTCATTCTCTTTCTATCTTCTGCCGTAGTCGGGTTTTGAGTCTTACTCAATCTCACACCTTGTAACACAGGCAAGAACTCTTTCTTTGACTGTTCCATTTTGAACTACTTCAAAATCTTGTCAAGGTATGTATTCATTGAAAAACTTATCAAGCGTCTTGATCTATCTCTATAGATCTTGATGCTCAATATGTAAGCAGCTTCACCGAGGTCTTTCTTTGAAAAACTCCTTTCAAACACTCCTTTATGCTTTGCAGAATAATTCTACATTATTTCCGATCAACAATATGTCATTCACATATACTTATCAGAAAGGCTGTAGTGCTCCCACTCACTTTCTTATAAATACAGGCCTTTCCAAAAGTCTGTATAAAACCATATGCTTTGATCAACACATCAAAGCGTATATTCCAACTCCGAGATGCTTGCACCAGTACATTGATGGATCGATGGAGCTTCCACATTTTGTTAGCACCTTTAGGATTGACAAAATCTTCTGGTTGCATCATATACAACTCTTCTTTAAGAAAACCATTAAGGAATGCAGTTTTGACATCCATTTGCCAGATTTCATAAAATGTGGCAATTGCTAACATGATTCGGACAGACTTTTAAGCATCGATACGAGTGAGAAAATCTCATTGTATTCAACATCTTGAACTTTGTCAAAAACCTTTTTCGACAAGTCTAGCTTTGTAGATAGTAACACTACTATCAGCATCTGTCTTCCTCTTGAAGATCCATTTAATCTCAATGTCTCGCCGATCATTGGGCAAGTCAATCAAAGTCCATACTTTGTTTTCATACATGGATCTTATCTCAGATCTCATGGCCTCAAGCCATTTTGCGGAATCTGGGCTCACCATTGCTTCTTCATAGTTCATAGGTTCATCATGGTCTAGTAATATAACTTCCAGAACAGGATTACCGTACCACTCTGGTGCGGATCTTACTCTGGAAGACCTACGAGGTTCTGTAGTAACTTAATCTGAAGTTTCATGATCATCATCATTAACTTCCTCACTAATTGGTGTAGTAGTCACAGGAATAGATTTCTGTGATGAACTACTTTCAAATAAGGGAGCAGGTACAATTACCTCATCAAGTTCTACTTTCCTCCCACTCACTTCTTTCGAGAGAAACTCCTTCTCTAGAAAGGATCCATTCTTAGCAACGAATGTTTTGCCTTTGGATTTGTGATAGAAGGAGTACCCAACAGTTTCCTTTGGGTATTCTATGAAGACGCACTTCTCCGATTTGGGTTCGAGCCTATCAGGTTGAAACGTTTTCATATAAGCATCGCAACTCCAAACTTTAAGAAACGACAGCTTAGGTTTACTGCTAAACCATAGTTCATATGGTGTCGTCTCAACGGATTTAGATGGTGCCCTTTTAAACGTGAATGCAGCTGTCTCTAATGCACAACCCCAAAACAATAGTGGTAAAACTGATAAGAGACATCATAGATCGCACCCTATCCAATAAAGTGCAGTTACGATGTTCGAACACACCATAATGTTGTGGTGTTCCAGGTGGCGTGAGCTGTGAAACTATTCCACATTGTTTTAATTGAAGACCAAACTCGTAACTCAAATATTCATCTCTGTGATCAGATCATAGAAACTTTATTTTCTTGTTACGATGATTTTTCCACTTCACTCTGAAATTCTTTGAACCTTTCAATTATTTCAGACTTATGTTTCATCAAGTAGATATACTCATATCTGCTCAATTCATCTTGTGAAGGTCAGAAAATAACGATACCCGCCACGAGCATCAACACTCATTGGACCGCATACATCGGTATGTATTGTTTCCAATAAGTCAGTAGCTCGTTCCATTGTTCCAGAGAACGGAGTTTTAGTCATCTTGCCCAAAAGGCATGGTTTGCAAGCATCAAATGATTCATAACCAAGTGATTCCGAAATCCATCTTTATGGAGTTTCTTCATGCGCTTTACACCGATATGACCCAAACGGCAGTGCCACAAATAAGTTGCACTATCATTATCAACTTTGCATCTTTTGGCATCAATATTATGAATATGTGTATTACTACGATCGAGATCCAACAAACTATTTTCATTGGGTGTATGGCCATCAAAGGTTTTATTCATTTAAACAGAACAACAATTATTCTCTGATTTTAAATGAATAACCGTACTGCAATAAACATGATCAAATCATATTCATGCTCAACGCAAACGCCAAATAACATTTATTTAGGTTCAACACTAATCCCGAAAGTACAGGGAGTGTGCGATGATGATCATATCAATCTTGGAACCACTTCCAACACGCATCGTCACTTCCCCTTCAACCAGTCTCTGTTTATATAACTCTTGTTTCGAGTTACTAATCTTAGCAACTGAACAAGTATCAAATACTCAGGGGCTACTATAAACACTAGTAAGGCACACATCAATAACCTGTATATCAAATATACCCTTGTTCACTTCACCATCCTTCTTATCCACCAAATATTCAGGGCATTTCCGCTTCCAGTGACCATTTCCTTTGTAGTGTAAGCACTCAGTTTCAGGCTTTGGTCCAGCTATGAGCTTCTTCGCGGGAGTGACAACTTGCTTGTTATTCTACTTGAAGTTCGCTTTCTATCCCTTTGCCCTTTTCTTGAAACTAGTGGTCTTGTCAATCATCAACACTTGATGCTCTTCCTTGATTTCTACCTTCGTCGATTTCAACATCACGAAGAGCTCGGGAATCGTTTTCGTCATCCTTTGCATACTATAGTTCATCACAAAGTTCTACTAACTTAGTCATGGTGACTAGAGAACTCTGTCAATCACTATCTTATCTGGAAGATTAACTCCCACTTGATTCAAGCGATTGTAGTACCCAGACAATCTGAGCACATGCTCACTAGTTGAGCGATTCTCCTCCATCTTTTAGCAATAGAACTTGTTGGAGACTTCATATCTCTCAACTCGGGTATTTGCTTGAAATATTAACTTCAATTCCTGGAACATCTCATATGGTCCATGACGTTCAAAACGTCTTTGAAGTCCCGATTCTAAGCCGTTAAGCATGGTGCACTAAACTATCAAGTAGTCATCATATTGAGCTAGCCAAACATTCATAACGTCTGCATCTGCTCCTGCAATAGGTTTGTCACCTAGCGGTGCATCAAGGACATAATTCTTCTGCGCAGCAATGAGGATAAACCTCAGATCACGGATCCAATCCGCATCATTGCTACTAACATTTTTCAACACAATTTTCTCTAGGAACATATCAAAATAAACATATGAAAGCAACAACGCAAGCTATTGATCTACAACATAATTTGCAAAATACTACCAGGACTAAGTTCATGATAAATTTAAGTTCATTTAATCATATTACTTAAGAACTCCCACTTAGAAACACATCCCTATAATCCTCTAAGTGATCACGTGATCCAAATCAACTAAACCATAACCGATCATCACGTGAAATGGAGTAGCTTTCAATGGTGAACGTCATTATGTTGATCATATCTACTATATGATTCACGCTCGACCTTTCGGTCTCCGTGTTCCGAGGCCATATGTGCATATGCTAGGCTCGTCAAGTTTAACCTGAGTATTCCGCGTGTGCAAAACTGGCTTGCACCCGTTGTAGATGGACGTAGAGCTTATCACACCCGATCATCACGTGGTGTCTGGGCACGACGAACTTTGGCAACGGTGCATACTCAGGGACAACACTTCTTGATAATTAGTGAGAGATCATCTTATAATGCTACCGTCAAACAAAACAGAATAAGATGTATAATAGATAAACATCATATGCAATCAGAATATGTGACATGATATGGCCATGATCATCTTGCGCGTTTGATCTCCATCTCCAAAGTACTGTCATGATCTCTATCGTCACCGGCATGACACCATGATCTTCATCATCTTGATCTATATCAATGTGTCGTCACATGGTCGTCTCGCCAACTATTGCTCTTGCAACTATTGCTATCACATAGCGATAAAGTAAAGCAATTATTTGGAACTTGCATCTTATGCAACAAAGAGACAACCATAGAGCTTCTGCCAGTTGCCGATAACTTCAACAAAACATGATCATCTCATACAACAACTTATATCTCATCACGTCTTGACCATATCACATCACAACATGCCCTGCAAAAACAAGTTAGACGTCCTCTACTTTGTTGTTGCAAGTTTTATGTGGCTGCTACGGGCTGAGCAAGAACCGTTCTTACCTATGCATCAAAACCACAACGATAGTTCGTCAAGTTAGTGATGTTTTAACCTTCGCAAGGACCGGGCGTAGCCACACTCGGTTCAACTAAAGTTGGAGAAACTAACACCCGCCAGCCACCTGTGTGCAAAGCACGTCAGTAGAACCAGTCTCGCGTAAGCGTACGCGTAATGTCGGTCCGGGCCGCTTCATCCAACAATACCGCCGAACCAAAGTATGACATGCTGGTAAGCAGTATGACTTGTATCGCCCACAACTCACTTGTGTTCTACTCGTGCATATGACATCTACGCATAAAACCTAGGCTCTGATGCCACTGTTGGGGAACGTAGTAATTTCAAAAATTTCCTACGCACACGCAAGATCATGGTGATGGCATAGCAACGAGAGGGGAGAGTGTTGTCCACGTATCCTCGTAGACCGTAAGCGGAAGCGTTATGACAACGCGGTTGATGTAGTCGTACGTCTTCACGATTCGACTGATCCAAGCACCAAACATACGGCACCTCCGTGTTCAGCACACGTTCAGCTCGATGACGTTCCTCGGGCTCCAATCCAGCAAAGCGTCGGGGATGAGTTTCGTCAGCACGACGGCGTGGTGACGATGATGATGCTCTACCGGCGCAGGGCTTCGCCTAAACTCCGCGACGATATGATCGAGGTGGAATATGGTGGAGGGGGGCACCGCACATGGCTAAGGAACGATCGGTAGATCAACTTGTGTGTCATGGGGTGCCCCCCTGCCCCCGTATATAAAGGAGCAAGGGAGGAGGAGGCGGCCGGCCAAGGGAGGGCGCGCCAGGGAGGAGTCCTACTCCCACCGGGAGTAGGACACCCTCCTTTCCTAGTCCAACTAGGAGACCTTCCATGTAGTAGGAGTAGGAGAGAAGGAAAGGGAAGAGAGAAGGGAAGGAAGGAGGGGGTGCGGCCCCTCCCCCTAGTCCAATTCGGACTAGGCCTTGGGGGGCGCGCGGCCTGCCCTAGGCAGCCCCTCTCTCTTTCCCGTATGGCCCAATAAGGCCCAATACTTCTCCCGGCGAATTCCCGTAACTCTCCGGTACTCCGAAAAATATCCGAATCACTCGGAACCTTTCCGAAGTCCGAATATAGTCGTCCAATATATCGATCTTTACGTCTCGACCATTTCGAGACTCCTCGTTATGTCCCCGATCTCATCCGGGACTCCGAACTCCTTAGGTACATCAAAACTCATAAACTCATAATATAACTGTCATCGTAACCTTAAGCGTGCGGACCCTGCGAGTTCGAGAACTATGTAGACATGACCTAGAACTGTTTACGGTCAATAACCAATAGTGGAACCTGGATGTTCATATTGGCTCCTACATATTCTACGAAGATCTTTATCGGTCAAACCGCATAACAACATATGTTGTTCCCTTTGTCATCGGTATGTTACTTGCCCGAGATTCGATCATCGGTATCCAATACCTAGTTCAATCTCGTTACCGGCAAGTCTCTTTACTCGTTCCGTAATACATCATCCCACAACTAACTCATTAGTTGCAATGCTTGCAAGGCTTAAGTGATGTATATTACCGAGAGGGCCCAGAGATACCTCTCCGACAATCGGAGTGACAAAACCTAATCTCGAAATACGCCAACCCAACATGTACCTTCGGAGACACCTGTAGAGCACCTTTATAATCACCCAGTTACGTTGTGACGTTTGGTAGCACACAAAGTGTTCCTCTGGTAAACGGGAGTTGCATAATCTCATAGTCACAGGAACATGTATAAGTCATGAAGAAAGCAGTAGCAACATACTAAACGATCAAGTGCTAGGCTAACGGAATGGGTCATGTCAATCACATCATTCTCCTAATGATGTGATCCCGTTAATCAAATGAAAACTCATGTCTATGGTTAGGAAACATAACCATCTTCGATTAACGAGCTAGTCAAATAGAGGCATACTAGTGATACTCTGTTTGTCTATGTATTCACACATGTATTATGTTTCCGGTTAATACAATTCTAGCATGAATAATAAACATTTATCATGATATAAGGAAATAAATAATAACTTTATTATTGCCTCTAGGGCATATTTCCTTCAAATAGTGCGGTGCTCCTCGTCGATGGAGGCACCGCTAAGCACCTCCAGCAAATTGTCCGGTGCCTCCGGTTGGACGGAGGTCACCGGCGTCGTAGGCTTGCCCTTCTTACTAGGGGGCCGCCTGCCGGACTCCGGAACCACTGAAGGTTCCAGTGCGGTATCCGGCCCAGGGATGGACTTAGAGCCCTTTGGGGTTTCCTCCCCTTTGCGCCTGGAGTTCGGGAGGTCGCCTTGCGGCGCCTCCGGGACCACCTCCTCCTGGCTTGGCCCCTTTTGGGACTCCACCTCGGCATCGTCCGTAGGGCGAGGGGAGGTAGCAGTCAGGAGTGAAAGGCTATTCACATCCGAGGAATCCAGGGATCCGCTCGACGAAGCGTCGAGCTGGGCCTTGGGCGGACTGCATGATTATATTCGGCGTCAGAAGATACTGTGCAATAAAGGAACGCCATGAGTCATTCTGGTATGCGGATACTTACGATTTTGCCAGGGGCTTGGCCCTGGATGGCCACTCCTCTCCTCCGTCGTCGGCGCTGGTGGAGTAGTCCGGAAGAAGGATCTTTCCCTTCTTGGACCCTCTGGCCTCCCCAGTTGGGGCGGCCTTCCTTTTCTTTCCTCCCCCCATTGGAGGGGGAGAGGCTTCTTCTTCCTCCTCCTCGTCTTCGGGGGAGGAGTGCGCTTCGGGGTCGTCGGGCGATGAATCCGACATCACCAGGCGTCGGGAACTCTTTCGAGTTCCCGTGGCCTTCTTCTTGGCCTTCTTCTCTGGCACCACGTGAGGTGCCGGGATCAGCAGCTTCACCAAGCGTGCATCTGCTGGGCCTTCGGGCAAAGGAGCCGGACAGTCGATCTGTCCGGACGTCTTCTTCCAGTCCTGTCAAAGGAGCGGGAGCTTAGATCCCGCATAGAGTCAAACTATGAAAAACAAGTATCATGTAAAGGGTAAAACAAGCTTACCACGCTGGCTTGGCGCTTCGCGCAGAATCCGCGATCCTCAGTAATGGGCGGGGGAACCTCGGTGCCCTTGAATAGCACTTTCTAGGCATCCTCGTGCGTTGTGCCGAAGAGCCTGGACAAAGTTTGGTGCTGGGCCGGGTTGAACTCCCACAAGTTAAAGGCCCGTCGTTGACCCGGGAGGGTCCGGCGGAAGAGCATGACTTGGACTGTGTTGACAAGTTTAACCTTCTTGTCCACCAGGTTTTGGACACAGGTTTGGAGTCCGGTCACCTCTTCCGAATTACCCCACGACAAGCCCCTCTCTTTCCAGGAGGTGAGCCGTGTGGGGATGCCAGAGTGGAATTCGGGGGCCGCTGCCCATTCAGGGTCACGCGGCTCGGTGATGTAGAACCACCCCGATTGCCACCCTTTGATGGTTGCCACAAAGGAGCCCTCGAGCCATGTGACATTGGGCATCTTGCCCAACATGGCGCCTCCGCACTCCGCTTGCTGGCCGCCCACTACCTTCGGCTTGACATTGAAGGTCTTCAACCATAAGCCAAAGTTGGGCTTGATGCGGAGGAAGGCCTCGCACATGACGGTAAACATCGAGATGTTGAGGATGAAGTTCGGGGCCAGATCGTGGAAATCCAGGCCGTAGTAGAACATGAGCCCCCGGACAAATGGGTGGAGTGGGAAGCCCAGTCCGCGGAGGAAATGGGGGAGGAACACTACCCTCTCATGGGGCCTAGGGGTGGGGATGAGCTGCCCCTCGTCTGGAAGCCGGTGTGCGATGTCGTTGGACAAGTATCCGGCCTTCCTCAACTTTTTGATGTGCCCCTCCATGATGGAGGAGGCCATCCACCTGCCTCCCGCTCCGGACATGGCTGGAGAAGGTAGAGGTGGGAAGTGCGGACTTGGGCGCTGGAGCTCGAGTGCGCGGAAATGGATAAGCAAAGGAGGAAGAAGGCGTAGATGGAAAGGGTGGATCCTTATCCCCTTATATGGGCGGACAAAACTATGTACCCCCACCAGCCTGGTAAAACTCTCTTATCTCCCAAGCGCCATGATTAATGGCACGGTTGGATTACCCACGCCCGTATTGATGAGAATCCTGGAATAAGGGGACATGATCTCTACTTTGACAAGATGTGCCAAGGAAACCACCTCGCTAAACGCACTAAGGTGAGACAGTAAAACGATTCGAATGAAGGCTTGCCCGTGGCATGATGTCACGCTGCGGAATACGTCAGCAGATTAGATTTGTACAAATATTATTCTCTCTACGGTGGTATGTGGAACTTATTTTGTAGAGCCGTACACTATTCTTGTGTTCAAAATCTTCTACGAAGTATTCGGAGGAGGAACCTGCCTTGCAATGCCGAAGACAATCAGCGCGCCGGACTCATCGTCATTGAAGCCTGGTTCAAGGGATACTGAGGGAGTCCCGGATTAGGGGGTGTCCGGATGGCCGGACTATAACCTTTGGCCGGACTCCTGGACTATGAAGATACAAGACTTCGTCCCGTGTCCGGATGGGACTTTCCTTGGCGTGGAAGGCAAGCTTGGCAATACGGATATGTAGATCTCCTCCCATTGTAACCGACTCTATGTAACCCTAGCCCTCTCCGGTGTCTATATAAACCGGAGGATTTTAGTCCGTGGGACGAACAACAATCATACCATAGGCTAGGTTCTAGGGTTTAGCCTCTCTGATCTCATGGTAGATCTACTCTTGTACTACCCATATCATCAATATTAATCAAGCAGGAGTAGGGTTTTACCTCCATCGAGAGGGCCCGAACCTGGGTAAAAACATCGTGTCCCTTGTCTCCTGTTACCATCCTCCTAGACGCACAGTTCGGGACCCCCTACCCGAGATCCGCGGGTTTTGACACCGACACAAGTGTTTACGAGTTCAGGCCCCTCTCGGAGGAGGTAAAATCCCTACATCTCGGTGCCCTGAGGCGGTCGACTGGACTAGGGTGTGTGTTACAGGGGGTGCGAACCCTTGTGCCAGAGGAGGGGGTGGCTTATATAGAGTACGCCAGAACACCGGCCATCCCCCGTTACAAGGAGTTCAATGTACATAAAGATAGGGCGTTACTGATAACGCCAGCTTTAAAGTGCTATTAATGCCCTTGAAGACTACGGAGTGAATGCTTGACCATTGTTGTCCTGGCCGACTCCTGGTCTTCAGTAGGCCGAGTGGTTTCTTGTATGGTCGAGTGATCACGGGAAGGAGGGGTGTCCGAGTGATATGACTGGTCAAGTAGACTGCACTCGACGTCTTTAATTGGTACTCCATGTTGTCTCTGGGGTGCCTTTGCTTCTAGGGTAGTGACCTTGGGTAGGACGTATAGGTCAGGCCTATGACCCTACCCTAGGTCGATATCCTCATCATTAGCCCCCGAATGGATTGAGGTCCGAGTGAAAAGAAGGTGGAAGTTAATCTTGCCTCGACTGTTGTGCTCCATTAATACTCGAATTGGAATGGAGGCCCATGTTGAAACTGCAGCTTCGTTTCAGTCGCCATGATCAATCCAGTAGGTCATCGAGTGGGTTTGCAACGCCACCTCGTCGAGTGTTACTTTCATAACAAAATCTTCGATGCGATTGGTAACGGCGTGTCCCGGATCTCGCGAGATTCGAAATTTTGGGGAAGCGCGTGAGGCGGGGCACGCCTGTAAGGGCATATTTTTCCCTCAGGTGTTTTGGTGATTGATGACAATGCTTTTGCGGACTAATCGTGTGCCTTGAGTTTCTCAGGTTATTCATATCTAGGCATGAGACGATTCGGTGCCCCTCGGAGACTATTGAAGTCAGCGTCGTTCTATGTTTCTCTTTGGTGGATTTGAGTCGTAGGAGAGCCGTACTATTAACAGGGGGTCCGCATCGGAAAGGTTTGGGTGGAATCAACACGTACACTTGTTCCTCCTTTCCCTGCTTTTTGGAGCTTCCCTTTGTTATCTTGGTTGTACGGAAATCTGACGACTACTGCTGTGCTTGCGGTAGTACTGCACGCACACACGATAGTACCGCTGGGTGTCACGGTAGTACCGCTCATCTGGAGCGGTAGTACCGCGGCTCCCTGGCCTAGTGCCGCTCCGGTGCGGTAGTAGGGGCGGATGTAATTTTTTACATCCGCGCCCTCCACGGTAGTACCGCTCGTCCAACGTGGTAGTACCGCGGAGGCCCATGGTAGTACCGCTCCCTAGGAGTCGTAGTACCGTGGTCCTCCTACCTAGTACCGCAGTGTCGCGGTAGTAGGCGCGGATGTATCTTTTACATCCGCGCCAGCACGGTAGTACCGCGCCTCGCGGGCGGTAGTACCGCATCGGATTTTTGCACCTCCTCCGGTTCAGCGGAAGTTGGCACGAATGTTATTTATTTCATCCGCACCCTTCCCAGGCCGAGACTTTCCTGCCTTGCGGTAGTACTGCAGGTGGGTGCGGTAGTACCGCGCAAGCGGTAGTACTGCCCCCTTATCAGGCTAGTTCCGGCCTGTGTCGCTGTCGTGGTAGTACTATGGCCAGCCACGGTAGTACTGCGCAGCCCCGCGGTAGTACCGCGCCCCTGGAGCGGTAGTACCGTGTATCGCGGGCTGAACATGTGGATAACAGTTGGAATTTGTCCATGACTATAAAAGGGGCGTCTTCTACCTCTAGTTGACTACCTCTTCCATCTCCAAGCTCCGTTGTTGCTCCAAGCTCATTTTTCACTCGATCTCTCTCCCTAGCCAATCAAACTTGTTGATTTGCTCGGGATTGGGTGACAAGTGCCCGATCTACACTTCCACCACAGGATATTTGATTCCCCCCACTTATCCCTTGCGGATCTTGTTACTCTTGGGTGTTGAGCACCCTAGACGGTTGAGGTCACCTCGAAGCCATACTCCATTGTGGTGAAGCTTTGCAGGTTTATTGGGAGCCTCCAAGTGTTGTGGAGATAGCCCCAATCTTGTTTGCAAAGGTCTGGTTGCCGCCTTCAAGGGCTCCAATAGTGGAATCACAGCATCTCACATTGTGTGAGGGCGTGAGGAGATTACGGTGGCCCTAGTGGCTTCTTGGGGAGCATTGTGCCTCCACACCGCTCTAACGGAGACATACTTCCCCTTAAAAGGAAGGAACTTCGGTAACACATCCTCGTCTCCACCGGCTCCACTCTTGGTTATCTTATCCCTTTACTTTTGCAAGCTTACTTGTGCTATATCCATTGCTTGCTTGTGTGCTCATTGTCGTTGCATCATATAGGTTGTCCACGTAGTTGCACATCTAGACAACCTATTTCATTGCAAGTTTTAAATTGTTAAAGAAAAGTCTAAAAATTGTTAGTTGCCTATTCACCCCCCTCTAGTCAACCATATCGATCCTTTCAACACCGTAGTGAGCGGGATGGATAGACAAGGGCGCCTCGATCTCTATGCCACCTTTTTCGCCACGTACCGAGCGCGCGACTGTTGCGGGATTTGACAGGATCGCTCGGGCCCACGCGTCAGCCACTCGGAAGCGGCTCTTTATAAGGCGTCGGGGCCGAGGCGTTCGCACTGTGCGCACCCATCCTCCCCCAATCTCCTCTGCTTCTCTGCTACTCCCTTCTCCTCCGCTCTCGACACCGCCGCGCTGCCACCATGGTGAAGGACAAGACGACGGCGCTGGAACGTGCGAAGAAGGCGACGGGGGCGGCGAAGGGCAAGAAGACAGCTCGGGGGTCGTCGTCGAGGTCCGGGCTACCGGCGGGTTGGATCCGATCTTCGCTCTGGCCAGAGGACTTGGAGGAGCTGGCCGACTCTAGTCTGATTGTCGAGGGAGCTGCGAGGGTGCTGAAGGGGGAGACGGAGCCTCAGCCACGGCCGGGTGAGTGTGTTTTGCTCACCACCCACGTCGACCGAGGTTTTTCCCTTTCTCCGCATCCTTTCTTTAGGGGTTTCTTGAACTTTTTTGGAGCTCAGCTCCATCACTTCTTCCCCAACACCATTACGTATCTCGTCGCGTTTGTGTCCATGTACAAAAATTTCCTGGGCTGTCGACTGCACTGGGTCTTTTCAAGCACATCTTTACAATCTACTCCCAATCGGTAAAGAAAGCCAATTCGAGTGACGAGAGGATGCACGTGATCCAAATGTGGGGGGGGGGGTTTGGGGATCCAGATGATAAAACGGAGTGCTTTCCCTTCCATGACACTTCCTGAGTCGGTCACGAGCTCGCATTCGACCTGGTTCTATTGCCAGGACATTGTGACTCCCGATCACTCGACCGGTCTTCCTCCCTTCTCTTTAGATCGCGCCCAGCAACCTTCTTCATTCAAAGTGACAGCTACCAAGAGGGTGGAAACGGACATGTTGGTGGAGAGACTGGTCTAGTTGATCAATCAGGGTGTAACCGTCATGGACTTGCTGGAGGTGTTTCTCAGTCGACGGATCCAGCCGCTCTAGGCTCGTGACCATCCGATGTGGATGTACTCTTGAGCCAACAACACCGCTCAGGTCCACCCAGAGGAGGTTACAACCGAGATGTTGGCCCAGTGGCTGAAGGTCATTACAGGGAACAAGGATTACCCCAGAGGGGCCAGGAGAGTCGACCCATTCAGCGCCGACAACCATCTAGACAAGGTTCGATCTTTTGCTACCAACTGTACTCCTATATGCCTTGCATCTGTTTCTCAATCCGAATGACGTTTGTTTGACTCTTTGTCTTGTAGATTTACACTGAGATGTACTCTATGCCCAACGGTGCACAAGCTCTGGAGCAGGACCAGGAGGGAGAGGACAGCGCGGAAGAAAGTGGCGATTGGCAGTCTCCAGAGGATGACGACGAGGAGGAAACGACGAGTCGGATGATGACGAGGCAGTCGACTCACCACCATGCTTAGAGCGTTGATCCAAGCAATCCCACGATCCAGCGGGCGGGCGTGGCAAGGCTGCAGCTCCAAGCACTCAAGCACAAAAGCGCGATCGGACTTTGACTCTGGAGCTGACGAAAAAGGTTGCCAAGCAACCCAAGGTTGCGCCCTCGAAGGCTCGGAAGACCTTGCCCAAGATCAAAATGGATCTGCCTGTCTCCTCTGGGTGAGTGCTCTAACTTCCCATGTTTCCTTCTTCTGACTGATACTTCTGTTTTTACTGAGTGGATTATGAACTTTTTCCGCCCTGCGACTTCTGCGACTGACATGGATGTTGGCAAGGCCCCAGGGGACGAGGAAGCCGATGACGCGACCACCTCCACAGCTGGTAGGCCCTTTCCAACTTGAATTTGTTCTGCCGATTGATTTGTTGGTCGATTGAACTCTTGGGATTGTTTTTGTTGTAGCTCCGCGAGACATTATTACCCTTCCAGACGACGAAGAAGAAGAAGTGCCTCTGAGAGAGAGAAGAAGGAGGGGCAGGGCCTCAAGCGGGAAGGCGACCGAGGGGCAGGTGCCTGAGACAGTGGTCGAGCGATCCGGAGATCTGGCTCGGACCAGTGTCACTTTCGCCAATCCACTGTCGGCTGATCGTCCATCGGGGTCGACTGCTCAGGCGCCTGCCGCTCTAGTACAACTGTTGGAGATATGCCCTAGAGGCAATCATGTATGATGATATTTCCTATGTGTTTATGAATAAAGATAGTCCTTGGACATTATCAATGATGTGTATCAGCGAGTACGTGACTTGTTTGTGGGACTATGCATTGTATGATGACTGCCCTAAATGGTCCCTAGTCGAAAGGGCTGTGTGGACGCGCAGCCGACTAGACTAGCATATGACACGGTCGATGGCTTGGTCTCACTGCCATGGAGCACTGGATGCTAACATAGTCGGATCCGACTCAAGATAAGGTCTGAGTTGGACAGACCCAACTATTAGATGCAGCGATATGTCATCTGTGAGTCTCTAGTACAACATACGTTCTATGTCCTAAGACCTGAGCTGACGCATGTGCTCGGGATGGTGACAGACCTGCTTTGGGCCGATCAAACGCTACTCCATAACTAGATAGTTACAAAGGTAGGTTTCAGGCTTGTCCAGACCCATGTTGCGAGACGTGGTCGAGCAAGATGGGATTTGCCCCTCCGATCAGGAGAGATATACTCTGGGCCCCTCGTGTGATCCGACCAGGATAAGCATGGCCATGCAACAAGGATTATGAGATTATCCGGATAGTGGTCGGAATCACTAGAGCGAGAAATAGGCCGGGCTAGCACAAGGATGACAATCTCTCCTTGAGCCCGACAACATATATCGTGTGGCAAAGGGAACAGAAGTGTGACATGTTGTACAGGTTTTCCTAACCAGCTTCATAGTCTGCTTGGTGTTCGGCATGCCTTGCCAGAGGCCGCTACCAACCATGCAGTTCGGGGGTGATCCGAACTGCGACCAAGCAGACTTGAACCTAAGGGGTCGCGCGCTTAAGGGAAGGAACCTATGAGGTCGGATCCGAGGACATTGGTCGGATGTGATCCGAGTTGTATTCAGATTGTGGCCAAGTAGACTTGTGGGCTTTAGGGTCCGTGCGAGGCCCAAGTGTTGAGCCCGCGATGGACGCCTATATAAAGTGGATGTGCGACACACTTATGGGTTGATCGCTTTAGCTCTGTCACTAGGGTTTGCATGTGTTGCGAATAGCCACCTTCACTGGCCGCCAGTTGTGTGATCGGACCTAGCAGTCCGCCGCACGACGTTCCTCCTGCACACGCGGATATAGTTAGAGGTGGTGCACTTGCGCCGCTCCGGCGAACCTGCTCGCGGGATCCGATCGGCTACGTGGGAGACCGGCAAGGAGGAGACGACTCCGGGAGCGCGAGGCGACTTCGGGAACGCGCTGCCTCAACTCTACTTCCGCTGCACGGCACTGCGCGTCTAGTGGTAACGCTCTGTGGTCCATCTCCCATAGCATGTTCCTGGTTGTTCTGCGCGTAGGAAAATTTTAATTTGCAGTCGACGCACCCTACCGTAGAACCCAACAACAACTTCACGCATCCGATCCCGTGGCTGCTCTGACTGCGTTGTCGTCATCGCTCTTCGCTGCATATCAGACTCCAGACGATCCGCCGAGTGCTGCCTGAGAGGCTCTTCTCCAGGTGAACCTCGTGATGGAGCAGATGAAGGTGGTGCATGAGGCCAGTCAGGTTGCCTACAATGCCACTACTGCTCTGCAAGCGAACGTCAAGGTTAGTTGGTTTCCAACTGATCTCTTGAGTAGTGATAGTTGCAACTATCGCTTCACTACCCATACGATGTCCTTAGATGAGCGTTTTGGAACCTATTATGTGCATCTATGAGTCTGCATTTCTCATCCAACCACCCACTGGGATGTTTCTGTAGTCAAACTAAATAGCCTTTCCACTTGAGTTGACTAGGTTGAGTCGAGTGTTTTTCTGAACTAGTGGGGGCATGCATAGTGCACCCACTGGGTGTAGTCCCCGAGACCGCGGTCGACTGCTGGTAGTGGGCTGGGGGGGGGGTCTGAGAATCACTCCTTTTTTATTCATGTTGGGTAGACCATGCCGAGTGTAAGAACCGGACCAGTGGGGGCACACCAAGTGCACCCACTGGGTGTAGTCCCCGAGACTACTGTTGAATGTTTGATTCAGCGGTAGTCCTAGAGCAACTTTTACTGAGACAGACTTTTGTTCCTGTCGACTGACATATCCCTTTTGTTGACTGTAGAATTCTTGTGATCTTGGGGCTCAACTTTCTGAGCTGGATAAGAAGCAGGTCAGCATCAACCTTGATCTGGAATTGGCTAAGAAGAACCTCAAAAAGGCCCAGGACGAAACAACTATCATCGGAGGTAACCACTCGTCAACTATTCACCTTATGATTTCCCTTTCTTTTTTCCAGTCTCTTTGAACCGAGTGATTTCACTCGAACAGATGTGCGTAGTGAAAACCATCAACTTCAGGCTCGTCTGAAGAATGTTATTTCTTTAGAGAAAATGAAGCAGGCTCTGGAGCAGAAGGATATGGATCTTGCTGCGGCCCAGATGGAGGTGCGAGAGAAAACAACACTTGCGGACAAGAAGTTGGCTTCAGTTGGCAAGTTGGAAGAGGAGATTGCGCAACCGAAGAAAGACAAGGAGAGCTTGACTGATGAAGTGGGGAGCCTCAAAGCCAAGAAGGGCGAGCTGGAGTCTTATCTGGGGCAGCTTGCTGCGAAGTTGGTCTTAAAACTTGAAGGTATTTCCTCTTGTTCGACTGATTTGTGATGTCGACTGACATGCCTTGTTAAACTGTCGATTCACTATTTTTCCGACTGCGCAGAACTTTGCCAAGACTTCAAAGCAGAAACTGGGCGGGTCCAGACAGGTCTCGATCCCATAAACTGTCTTGTCAAAGACGATGTTGCAATGAATGTGTTGCGGTTGGAGTCTCGCCTGGATAGTGTCCTGGACTACCTCGCTCGACTGAAGGCCGCGATGATGCAGGTTGATGCTGAACTCTGGCCTCAGGCGGAACTCTTGCAGGATCTCGAGTCTCTGATGGCTCGACTGAACCAAATCCCCGGTCGAGTGCAGGAATGGAAGAAGTCATCTGCTCACTGTGGTGCTGACGTTGCTTTGTCGTTGGTCCGAGTGCACTGCAAGGACGTCAAAGAAGACAAGCTGGCGGCCCTCAAGGTTGCCAACACAAAAAAGCTCACTTTACAGTCTTTCATGGACACCTTCCTTGACGCCGCTACTCGCTTCACAGACAACATAGACCTTGACATTTTATGTGATCCAATGAGTCCTTCTCCGGTTGAGTGAGCCAAACATTATGCCCCACCTTTTATTTGCCTCGAGATGCCGATTGGTTATGTAACTGTTAAACTCTTTCGGGCTTGATGCCTGTGCACTTCTGCCCGTCGCGGTTTTGAACTTTTGCAGGATTTATCCGAACTTTGTTTTCCTTGAATATCGTGGCTCTTGCTTTTGTTGCTTCCGAATGTTTTTCGATTCTGAACGAATTTTTTCCTTTTCACTCAATGACGAGTGGCTCTAACGATGTGTTTAGTCGACACCTCGTCATCCTTGTGGATCAAGATGGAGCACACATTGTACTTGTGATGCACCTCAGACGCGGTGTTCAGTCGACACCTCGTTGTCCTTGCGGATCAGGATGGAGCGCACATTTTATCTATGGTGCAGCTTAGACGTGGTGTCCAGTCGACACCTCGTCGTCCTTGCGGATCAGGATGGAGCGTATGTTGTATTTGTGGGATAGCTCAGACGCGGTGTTTAGTTGACACCTCGTCGTCCTTGCGGATCAGGATGGAGCGTACATTGTATTTGTGACTTAGGCGATTACGGGGTCGCAGCTAAGCCCCCGAGTGGGAGGATTGCTCTGCACTCAGAACGTTTTTAACTTAGGCGATTACGGGGTCGCGGCTAAGACCCCGAGTGGGAGGATTGCTCTCCACTCGGAATGTTTTTAACTTAGGCGATTACGGGGTCGCAGCTACGCCCCCGATTGAGAGGATTGCTCTCCACTCAGAAAGTTTTTAACTTAGGCGATTACGGGGTCGCAGC
>NC_041386.1:712595410-712660608 GCF_002162155.2 Triticum dicoccoides | reverse complement strand
GGAGGTTTGCACTCCACTCAGAAAGTTTATACTTAGGCGATTACGGGGTCGCACCTAAGCCCCTGAGTAGGAGGATTGCTCTCCACTCGGAATGTTTTTAACTTAGGTGATTACGGGGTCGCAGCTAAGCCCCCGAGTGAGAGGATTGCTCTCCACTCGGAATGTTTTTAACTTAGGCGATTACGGGGTCGCAGCTAAGCTCCGAGTGGGAAGATTGCTCTCCACTCGAAATGTTTTTAACTTAGGCAAATCAAATTCGCGACTAAGCCACCCACTGGGGGATTTGGACACAGATGATTATGGGGAACTGATCATTAAGATACTTTAAAATCATGTATTTGGAAAGCAAACTGAAATACTCTTATTACAACTCGTTGAGTCGAGTGATCTATGTGTAGAAGTGGTGGAGTAGCTCTGCATTCCATGCACATGGCTCGTCCATCTTCTTGGCTAGGTTGTAGATGTGGTAAGCTCCATTGTGAAGCACTTTGGTGATGATGAAGGGACCTTCCCAGGCCGGAGCAAGCTTGTGAGGCCGTTTCTGATCCACTCGAGCACCAGGTCTCCTTCCTGGAACGCTCGACCTCTGACATTTCAGGCATGGAATCGACGCAGATCTTGCTGATAGACGGTCGATCGAATCAAGGCCATCTCGTGTTCCTCTTCTAGGATATCAACAATGTCTTCACGTGCTTGTACTGCTTCGGCTTCTGAGAATAGTTCCACTCGGGGAGCATTGTGCAATAAGTCACTCGAAACTACAGCCTCGGCGCCGTACATCAAGAAGAATGGGGTTCGGCCAGTTGACCGATTCGGTGTTGTTCTCAGCCCCCACAAGACGGATGGTAACTTAGTCACCTAGGCTCCAGCAGCGTGCTTGAGGTCGCAAATTAGTCGGGGCTTTAACCCTTGGAGGATCAAACCATTCGCCCTTTCTGCTTGTCATTCGACTATGGGTGTGCAACGGACGCATAGTTCACCCGAGTACCTTGGGACACACAAAACGCCTTGAACTCATTGGAATCAAAGTTGGAGCCGTTATCTATGATAACGCTGTGGGGAACTCCATATCTGAATATCAACTCCTTGATGAAACTGACGGCAGTGCCTACGCCAAGGTTCTTGATGGGCTTAGCATCGATCCACTTGGTGAACTTGTTGACTGCTACAAACAAATGGGTGAAACCTCTCGTGCCGGTCTTGAAGGGGCCAACCATATCCAATCCCCAGACTGCAAACGGCCACACGAGTGGAATAGTCTTCAAGGAAGACTCGGGTTTGTGGGACATGTTGGAGTAGAACTGGCAGCCTGCACACTTGTCGACTATATCTTTTGCCATCTCGTTTGCTCGAGGCCAGTAGAATCCTGCTGGGTATGCTTTGTCCATGATGGTCCGAGAGGACGCATGGTGACCACAGGTCCCCGAGTGGATATTGTTTAGGATTATTTGACCTTCTTCTGGGGTGATGCAGCGCTTAGCCACTCCTGTGACACCTTTTCTGTAAAGCTGTCCTTTTATTACAGTGAAGGCTTTGGATCGACGGACTACCTAGCGGGCTTCATCCTCATCCTCCAGGAGTTCCTTCCTGAGAATGTACACAATGTACGGTACTGTCCAGTTGAAAGTGCTAGTTATCGACTAGAGGGGGGGTGAATAGGTGATTTTTATGAAAGTCTTCAAAACATGAGAGTTTAGAAGACAAACACGAAAATTGTACCTATAAACATGCAGCGGAAGATGAACTACACTAGACACATCATGGTCAAACAAGTATGAAGCTAAAGCATGATGAATGATAGCACCTAGGTAGTAGGATCAGGATGGAAGATAGTATGAAGCCAATCAGAACAAGTAGTCACACAGTGAAGTCAAATAGGCAGAGCAATCAGGCAATGACTTCGCAAAGACAAACTGTAAGTAAGGAGAGTAAGAGATAGAACCAGTGTGTTGTGAAGACAAGGATTTGTTCGACCAGTTCCAGTTGCTGTCATAACTATACGTCTGGTTAGGGAGGCTGAGACTCAACTCAGAAGACCGCGTCTTCACCTTATTCCCCTTGAGCTAAGGACACACAGTCCTCACCCAATCACTCTAGTAAGTCTTCAATTTAGACTTCTAAACCTTCACAGACTTCGTTCACCGGCAATCCACAATGACTCTTGGATGCTCAGAACGCGACGCCTAACTGGCTGGAGGATTCACAATCCTCAAGTGTAACAAGTCTTCAGATCACGTGGACAGAAAGACTTCAGTGATGCCAAACACTCTCTGGGCTCTGGGTGGTTTGGGCTTTGTCCTTGCAAGGATTCTCTCTCAAAGTCTTCGGAGGTGGGTTGCTCCCAAACGACAAAAGTCGTATCTAACTCTGAGCAACCACCAATTTATGGTGTAGTGGGTGGGCTATTTATAGCCACTGGGCAACCCGACCTGATTTGTCCGAAATGACCCTGGGTCACTAAGGAACTGACACGTGTCACAATGGTCAGATTTCAAACACATGCGACAGCTTGACTTGGGCTACAAGTAAAGCTGACTTATCCGACTCTGGATAAGATTTGCTCTCATTGTCTTTGCTCGAAGACATAGGATTTTGGTTGAGCATCAGTCACTCTGACTTTGTTCACTTGGACCCCACTTAACAGTGCGGTGGTTCCTATGACTCAACAAAGAAGAAAAGAAACAACAAAACTATTAAGTCTTCGCGCTCCATAGTCTTCACTCAATGTCTTCTCCTGTCATAGTCTTCGGTGTGAATGTATTCACGTACCACCATTATCTTCAATGTCTTCATACATTTTTAGGGGTCATCTCTGGTAGGTAAACCGAATCAAGGAGGGACTACTACCTGTGTTATCCTGCAATTCTCACAAACACATTAGTCCCTCAACCACATTTGTCGTCAATACTCCAAAACCAAACTAGGGGTGGCACTAGATGCACTTACAATCTCCCCCTTTTTGTGATTGATGACAAACTGGTTGAAGTTTTCAACGGGGATATAAATATGTGAAATTGTAATGGATGAGGTATTGAAGGCTCCCCATGAAGATGTGCATATACATAATTTGCTTTTGGAATGCAAATGCACATGGCAGGTTCTACTTGTGGAGATCCTCTTCAACTTATGAAGATAAATCATCATGCATGATTCGATGTAACAAAGATAATGACATGCATAATGAAAAATGGACGTCTGCAAAATGATTTAAGTGAGGAAGTTATCATTGCATCACAAAATAGCAAATAAGTAGCATATGACCATCGAGTTTAAGTGTTACAACTCAGAGAACCAAATGTATCAAGATCAAGAGTTGTAAAAACTAGGCAAAATATAATACAACCGCCCATATGAACCCGCTTGAAGACTATCAACTCATAGCTTCTCCCCCTTTTGTCAGTAAGGACCAAAAAGGGTTGAAGACAGTGAGCCTCTACTCGTTCCCAGAAGGAGTAGGAGAAGATGCAGGGTTGGTGTCGAGGTTTGGCGGTGCAGACAAACTTGGAGCAGTTTCGATACGCATTGGAGGTGGCGAAGTAGCATCATCTTGATCATCGATCACACGAGCATTCACGGTTGCAGCAGAAGAGGAGTACTCTGAGTCTTCAAGAGATGGAGTGCGCTGCAGAACAACATTTCTGGGCGGAGTGGAATCAAACTTGAATCATTCTGAGAAGCCATCATCCTAAAGATCTTCCTCAGCACACATAAGTGTCAGCCCTTTCCATGTGCGTTGACAGGTTTCATGCGCGACAAAGGCATTCTTGGTTGCAAGGTTGCGAATGCGATTGACGTCAGTCATGATGCTCTGCATCTGGTGCTTGAGCCAATCATGATGCCTATCCTACTTTTGATGCAAGCCAACGAGAAGCTCTCGGTCATTGAGAACACGAGATCGCTTTCGAGGCCGTTGAGCAATTGTGCTGTCAGTGGCTTCGGTTTGGGCACGGTGAGGTGCACGTGTAGTACCAGCCAACGGATAGACTCGAGTGGCAGCCAGCACACCTTCAATGGGCTGTGTGAAGCTCTGACGATCAACATTATGAAGATACAGTGGCTCCTTGTCAGGCTCTAGATAGATGGCTTCAACAGACATATCGACATCTGGCAAGAAAACAATGTGGTTGCATGCAGATGGCTGATAGTTGAAAGCAGTGTGAAGCTTGATCAGATGCATGATCCATGGAGCATAGAACTTCAAGCCAAAAAATGTCAGATCTTGATGCAGCAAGTTGGCGGATGAATAAATCTTGTGCATTGAAGCATTTGCCATGAAGAATATGGAAGACCAATGTCTTCATTGCACCTTCTAGCTTAGCCTTTGGAGAATGTCCTTTGATGGGCCAGAGAGTTCGCCGTATGATGTGATAGATTGTGCATGGCAGATACTCAAGGTCTTCAACAAAGAACTCTGTAGGATATTCTGCATCTGGAGGCAATGGCTTCATCATACTGAGCATCTGGCTCATGTCGGGTTCTGGCTTGTGAAAGATGCTTTCCACAGCTGCAGTGTGAAGCTAACAACCAGGTTCATAGAGATCACCTAGAGTGGGCAGGCCTGTAAGCTCAATGACATCAAATGCTTTGGCTTCATGATGGATATTTCCTGTCATTCACTCAAGGACCCAAGTCTTAGGATCCCTGTTGTAGCCTATGATATGAAGAGTGGCGTAGAATTGAAGCAGCAACTCTTCTTTCCATTGCTCCTTATCAGTGACGAAATGCAGTAAGCTAGCCTCTCTAAAGCAATCAAGAGCTTCTTCTAAGCAGGGTAGGCCAGTTATGGCTTCAGTATCAAGGCGCATATGCGGAAATATGCGGCCTTGGTTGTACAGAATGCATGAATAATAGATGCACTGCTGATAACTCCAGAATCGATCAGATGAAATCTTGGGCCTGGTGTAGGGGTTCTTATCGCTATCGAAGAAGGTGTTGTGTGCAATGAAGCCGTTGACATTGAAAGATCCTGGTGAAGTGGCAGTACCTGGAAATCTGGGCAGTCTTGGCTTTGGCTTCTGAACTCGAGGCCTGTGCTCGACATGGTAATCAAATTGAGGACCAACAGCAGGTGGAGGAATCAGAATAGGCCATCTGACAGTGACAAGTTGGCCATAGTTGTATGCTTGCTCGATGGTATGTGTCCTTGGAGGCGGAACAGGAGCAGTGTCATTGACTTCAGGCTGCAGATTTGTGTCAGGTGCGGCATGGACTTCAGCTTCTTCATGGGCTTCATTGCCTTCATTGGCCACTGGTGCATTGCCCACTGTAGGCTCCACATTGGCTTCGGCCATGACAACGTCATTGGCTTCAGGAATGTCATTTGTGGCAGCCTCAGGATTCTCACCCTCCACTTGAATAGCTGGAGGTTCTGGCATAAACTGGTTCTCTTCATTAACTTCTTCTTGAGTTGCAGGGGGAGTAGCGACAGGCTCTTCTTCTTGTGTTGCTCCGGCTGATGCAGCCGGAGGGTCTTCAGTAGCATTGGCTTCAGACACAGGGACCGTCACAGAAGGATTGTCTTCAGAGAACACTTGACGTGCCATTGAACTTGACAAGTTGGAGCCCTTTTCTGTGATGGTGGTCATGGAGACAAATGGCCTCAGGCCTTTGCGAATGCGTTGGAATACAGGCGACACCTTTGGTGATGGTGATGTCTCCATGTAGTTGTCATCATTGGACATGTTGTGACACCCCAAAATTTTGACCTTGTTTCATTAATTAAAATTTTGCCAGGAAACTAAAACTTTGATTTTCTGGGCTCCCTTTTTGATTTTTGAACCTTTTCTCCCTTGCTATTATGGAGTTTTCCCCAAAGAGAAAACTTTTCAAATATGTTATTGGACTTGTTTAACCTCTCAAGAAAAACTTTTTTTTTATTAGTAGAACTAATTACATAATTAATCTGCTTGATCTTTATTTTCTTGAAAAATAGTTTTTCAAGGTTATATGGCCATATTTGAACTACAACCATTTGATATATTTATCTAAAAATCCAACCAAAATTTGGAGATGTCATGTGATGTTTTTGAATCACTTTTATACAAAAATATCTCTTATTCTTGAAATATTTTGAGCTCTACACCCAATTTTCTTCTCTGGTCCAGAGAGCAACCTTGCACTACAACCCTTTTAAATAATTCTTTCTAGCCTCCACCAAAATTATGGGATGTCAGTAGAAGCATATTATTCAGCTTTATGCAAAAACCCAGCTATGTTATTTGAAAAATTTGAGTGAATCATCCTCATTTCCATTCTGGTCCAACTTGAGGTTTTGTACTACAACTATACTTTAACTTGCTCCTTTTGCTGTGATTCCTTTTCCTACTTGTAGACCACCCTACTAAACCCCTAAGTCCAGGAGAGTGGACCCATTGGATGATTCTAAGTGCTTGCAACAATGCCTTTTGCTTTCTGTACAGAATTGAAGTTTTGCAAAACTTGCACTAGCAAGTGTCTCCTTTATGCAAACTAACTTCACCACTCCCTCTTGCGTCCAAAGAGACACTGACCTGGAAGATTTGGCCCCTCCAAGCATAGCCTAGGTGCCTTTGGCATTTTGACAAACACCTAGAGTGCATGGGCTGAATTGGCATGATCTCAAGCCTACACTGTGAACTTGCACCTCTGATCAGACCAGCATGTCCACTAGACTCCCCGTTGCTCCTAACCTCGATCTGGTAAATCCCATCCTCACCTGCGACCTGTAGCATGCCTCGGCATTGTGTCGAACACCTGGTGTGGGTGCACTGGACGCGCCCAGAGCGCGCGTATTGCAGCCGCGCGCCCGAGCCGACACGCTGGCCCCCACGGCTTTGGCCCGCTCTGCAGAACCTTGCCGCGCACTCCCTTTCTCTCCGCTACGCGCCAAGCAGCCCCCGCCGTGCCCGGCAGGCCAAGCGCTAGCCGCCGCCGCCGCCCGACAGCCCTGCGCCGTTCAGTGGCGCCCAAGCCTCGCCCGCTCGCCACCTGGCCCTTGGCACAGCCCAAGCTCATCCTCAACCTTGTCCGCTAGCTCTCGTCGTCGCCACGACGCCCCGCGGCTACAGAAAGACGGTCGCCGGCGACTTTATCCGCGGCCACCGTCGGAACCGACCCCGAACGCCTATTTAAGGAGGCCCCCGAGCATGTTCCGTTCGCAGGCGGCCTCAGTACACTCCCCTAGTCTCCCCATTGCAGCCAATCGACCTGAGGAGGTCGTCTTCCCCACCTCCGGCAGCAGCAGCCGCCGCCATGGCCCCAGCTCTCCCAGCGCCACCAGGGCCTCTCCCTCCCAACTCTCTTCGCCAAGAACACCTCCTCCCCTCCAGGAACCCAACCCCCCACTTGATTTTGATCGGGAACCACATTCACCCCAAAACCACTCCGTCACCGAAGCTCCCTCCGCCGCGGAGCTCGTCGCCGACGAACCCCTCCGTCCCCGCCGGCCAGTCGACCACCGGGAGGACCGCCTAGGAGAGGTGGAACCATCCCTGGCCTCGGATGCCCTCGAGGAGCCTCCCTTCACCGGCGACGATCGCCGGAGCCCCGCCTCGCTCGGGCAGAGGAGGGAGAAGGGGCGCGGCGACTGGTCAAACCTGACCAGTGGGCCAGGCGGGCCCACTGTCAGCGACCCACCCCGCCGCCACGCGTGTTAAGTGAAAGCGTAAAACCACGAAGTACGTTTCCTCCGCTCCGAAAACGTATTCCAGTCTGAAACGTTTTCTTTTCTATTTTTATTTTAAAAACAGATTTTGACCAAATCTTTGACTGGCTTTATCTTTTTAAATATAACTCCAAATGAATTAATTCTTTTTCCTACCTCTCTCAAATATTGTCTAGTTTATTTTAAGATTTATTTGAAAAAAATTTAAAACAACTTTTGGTGCTGTTTTTATTTTGTGTGTTAATTCTTTATATTGCTAAAATAGGATTTTTGAAGAGAGGAGAAACTTTCAAAAGTTTTGAAGTACACCCTGACTTACCACACATTGAAGGCAAGCATTCTGAATCCCGGCATAATATTTTGGTGTGATTGTTGATACATTTTTAACACCACCGCAATTCGAAGGACTTGTTATTTCATGTGATATGATCATATGCATGAGTGCATAATAGTGATTTCCATGCTGTTGGAAATAAACACACTTATGATGATAATCATCCTCATGTGTCTTGCATGCATGCCGGAAAGGAATCCGGGGAAAGCCTCTGCCTTGGGTAGGTGTGAGCTTGTCGCCGGCCTCTGTCGGGACGGGTATGTCCGGTATGGCATAGTAAGATATAATGAGTGTTGATTGGATTGATTGAAGTATATTTGTTATACATGTTATGCAGGAAACTATAAACCTCCTGAGTCGACCGTAGATCGAGTCTTGTTCCAGCAACCCCACACTTGTTTCGTGCTACCACTTGTCCCTGCCACAGGTAGGGTACGGTTCAGTAATTTGTCAACCCCTTTCTAGCACACACTGTACAGAGGGGCCGGGATGAGGGTACCACGGCCATGGATTAAAGCCAGTCATCCGGTCAGGGGGCATGGGTGTTTCGGTTGTAGCCGAGGGGGTAGCTCCCCCAGTTTTGCGCGCGGTATAAATTTTGTTATCCCATGCTAATCGAGGTTGTAGCCTCCCCACTTAGAGTTTTGCTTAACGGGTGTCGTGGGTGATTCCAGACACCGGTAAGTTAAGCTGGTGTGTGCAAGTCAGGTGTGTTTTCATTTAAAAGACCGTAAGCGGAATTAGTCCCGATGGACTAAAGGAAATCCGTTACTCGTGGGTAAAGATTACACCCTCTGCAGAGATTAAAACCTATTCGAATAGCCGTGTCCATGGTTAAGGATTACAGTCTGGGACGGGTCAAGTGTCGGTCTTAGTGTCGGTCTTCGGAGGTGATAACTGTTAAACCAGAACTGGAATACTACTGGTGACTTGTGATAATTATGATTATTATTATTTTTGACTAACCCGTGATATTATTGTTATTATCGAGTATCTCCGGGATGGTTCTACCTCCGGGATATTCACTATGATTGTTTATTTTAAAGCCCTTTATGCGGTGTCAATCAGATGCCCGACTGTGGCATTTATTTTAAAGCCCTTTATGTGGTGTCGCTCAGACGCCCGACTGTGGCATTTCTTTTAAAGCCCTTTATGCGGTGTCGCTCAGACGCCCGACTGTGGCATCTCTTTTAAAGCCCTTTATGTGGTGTCGCTCAGACGCCCGACTGTGGCATTTCTTTTAAAGCCCTTTATGTGGTGTCGCCAAGACGCCCGACTGTGGCATTGCTTGTTATTTGTTTCATATATTTTAATACTACTATGTAATTGCATTGTTATAAATAACTTGCTTGCATGCATCAGAGTTTTATTTATCTTTTGTGACTGACGTCATGAGCATAAATATTTTCAGCACATCATGGTTATATTATACCTGTGTTCATAATGTTTGCGAGTACATTCAAAGTACTCACTGGCTTGTCCCTGGCTATTGTCTTGGCCATATTTTCTTGCACGGAGAGGAGTGACGTGATGACAGCCCCAGAACCTAAGCAATGGAGATAGCAGCCTCGCGAAGATAGGAGTTAACCTGGTCAGCTGTTCCTGTGGGAATTGGAGTCCCATAGACACTGATGATCCACAAACCGCTTCCGCCATCAACCACTAGAAACCATTTGTTGTACTCACAGGCCAGAATGGTCTTGTACTGCATATTTTGTATGTTGCTTGGAATTTCTGTATCAAGTTGGAGCCTCATCAGCTAACAGTAATCCTGGGGCTGATGAGCACGACGGTCTTTTCTGGAAATTTATTACCCGGAAAACCGGTCGTGACAGACTTGGTATCAGAGCCAGGCTGACCATTGGCTAATCCTATCTTAGCCAGGTCGAAAAACTTAGGCAAACCAACCCATCAGACCCTAACCAAAAACCCCAGCCAAGCTTCCCGTGCAAGATAGTCACACAGAGACCCCGACACTTTTGGCAGTCGGTGCCCAGCCTATCAATCTAGCCTGTCAGTCGCACGCTAGTAATCTGTCTTATTCGCAAGCGTGCGAGGGAAGACTTCGTTCCCTTTTTCTCTAAAAAGGGCACGCTAGCCTCAACACAGCACAGCCCCGGCCATCATCCAATATACCTTGATGACCCCAGAAATACTTCGTCGTCTTTGGGGAGCACACTCCAACGGGATTGTGGCCAACAATCCCCACGATGGTCATCATCGCTGCCCCGAGCCTGCAGCCCCTCAAACCCTCTCCAGCTGTTTCCGACGGTGTAAACCGTGGAGAAACCTCGGCATCCGCGAAGCAAGCCCTCTTAGATATGAACGAGGTAGACTAAAATCGCTCGAAGGATACCGAGCCTTAGAATGACCTCGCCTTGCAATCTTGTGACCCTGTGTCACCATAATTAGATGATGTTTGCTTGTGCACTCCTGTTTTTAATAGTAGCCATGCATGAGTATGTTGATGTGCGATTGCATTTTTTTTATCCCGGGCGTAGCTGCCAACCTCGACGACGCAAGTTTGTGCTATGGATGAATCCTTTGGTTCTAGCTCACAGGAAAGGTATTTTCAAAACAACTCCTAACAAATCTCGAGGACGAGATTTTCTTTTAAGGGGGGTAGTGTTGTGACACCCCAAAATTTTGACCTTGTTTCATTAATTAAAATTTTGCCAGGAAACTAAAACTTTGATTTTCTGGGCTCCCTTTTTGATTTTTGAACCTTTTCTCCCTTGCTATTATGGAGTTTTCCCCAAAGAGAAAACTTTTCAAATATGTTATTGGACTTGTTTAACCTCTCAAGAAAAACTTTTTTTTATTAGTAGAACTAATTACATAATTAATCTGCTTGATCTTTATTTTCTTGAAAAATAGTTTTTCAAGGTTATATGGCCATATTTGAACTACAGCCATTTGATATATTTATCTAAAAATCCAACCAAAATTTGGAGATGTCATGTGATGTTTTTGAATCACTTTTATACGAAAATATCTCTTATTCTTGAAATATTTTGAGCTCTACACCCAATTTTCTTCTCTGGTCCAGAGAGCAACCTTGCACTACAACCCTTTTAAATAATTCTTTCTAGCCTCCACCAAAATTATGGGATGTCAGTAGAAGCATATTATTCAGCTTTATGCAAAAACCCAGCTATGTTATTTGAAAAATTTGAGTGAATCATCCTCATTTCCATTCTGGTCCAACTTGAGGTTTTGTACTACAACTATACTTTAACTTGCTCCTTTTGCTGTGATTCCTTTTCCTACTTGTAGACCACCCTACTAAACCCCTAAGTCCAGGAGAGTGGACCCATTGGATGATTCTAAGTGCTTGCAACAATGCCTTTTGCTTTCTGTACAGAATTGAAGTTTTGCAAAACTTGCACTAGCAAGTGTCTCCTTTATGCAAACTAACTTCACCACTCCCTCTTGCGTCCAAAGAGACACTGACCTGGAAGATTTGGCCCCTCCAAGAATAGCCTAGGTGCCTTTGGCATTTTGACAAACACCTAGAGTGCATGGGCTGAATTGGCATGATCTCAAGCCTACACTGTGAACTTGCACCTCTGATCAGACCAGCATGTCCACTAGACTCCCCGTTGCTCCTAACCTCGATCTGGTAAATCCCATCCTCACCTGCGACCTGTAGCATGCCTCGGCATTGTGTCGAACACCTGGTGTGCGTGCACTGGACGCGCCCAGAGCGCGCATATTGCAGCCGCGCGCCCGAGCCGACACGCTGGCCCCCACGGCTTTGGCCCGCTCTGCAGAACCTTGCCGCGCACTCCCTTTCTCTCCGCTACGCGCCAAGCAGCCCCCGCCGCGCCCGGCAGGCCAAGCGCTAGCCGCCGCCGCCGCCCGACAGCCCTGCGCCGTTCAGCGCCGCCCAAGCCTCGCCCGCTCGCCACCTGGCCCTTGGCACAGCCCAAGCTCATCCTCAACCTTGTCCGCTAGCTCTCGTCATCGTCACGACGCCCCGCGGCTACAGAAAGACGGTCGCTGGCGACTTTATCCGCGGCCACCGTCGGAACCGACCCCGAACGCCTATTTAAGGAGGCCCCCGAGCACGTTCCGTTCGCAGGCGGCCTCAGTACACTCCCCTAGTCTCCCCATTGCAGCCAATCGACCTGAGGAGGTCGTCTTCCCCACCTCCGGCAGCAGCAGCCGCCGCCATGGCCCCAGCTCTCCCAGCGCCACCAGGGCCTCTCCCTCCCAACTCTCTTCGCCAAGAACACCTCCTCCCCTCCAGGAACCCAACCCCCCACTTGATTTTGATCGGGAACCACATTCACCCCAAAACCACTCCGTCACCGAAGCTCCCTCCGCCGCGGAGCTCGCCGCCGACGAACCCCTCCGTCCCCGCCGGCCAGTCGACCACCGGGAGGACCGCCTAGGAGAGGTGGATCCATCCCTGGCCTCGGATGCCCTCGAGGAGCCTCCCTTCACCGGCGACGATCGCCGGAGCCCCGCCTCGCTCGGGCAGAGGAGGGAGAAGGGGCGCGGCGACTGGTCAAACCTGACCAGTGGGCCAGGCGGGCCCACTGTCAGCGACCCACCCCGCCGCCACGCGTGTTAAGTGAAAGCGTAAAACCACGAAGTACGTTTCCTCCGCTCCGAAAACGTATTCCAGTCTGAAACGTTTTCTTTTCTATTTTTATTTTAAAAACAGATTTTGACCAAATCTTTGACTGGCTTTATCTTTTTAAATATAACTCCAAATGAATTAATTCTTTTTCCTACCTCTCTCAAATATTGTCTAGTTTATTTTAAGATTTATTTGAAAAAAATTTAAAACAACTTTTGGTGCTGTTTTTATTTTGTGTGTTAATTCTTTATATTGCTAAAATAGGATTTTTGAAGAGAGGAGAAACTTTCAAAAGTTTCGAAGTACACCCTGACTTACCACACATTGAAGGCAAGCATTCTGAATCCCGGCATAATATTTTGGTGTGATCGTTGATACATTTTTAACACCACCGCAATTCGAAGGACTTGTTATTTCATGTGATATGATCATATGCATGAGTGCATGATAGTGATTTCCATGCTGTTGGAAATAAACACACTTATGATGATAATCATCCTCATGTGTCTTGCATGCATGCCGGAAAGGAATCCGGGGAAAGCCTCTGCCTTGGGTAGGTGTGAGCTTGTCGCCGGCCTCCGTCGGGACGGGTATGTCCGGTATGGCATAGTAAGATATAATGAGTGTTGATTGGATTGATTGAAGTATATTTGTTATACATGTTATGCAGGAAACTATAAACCTCCTGAGTCGACCATAGATCGAGTCTTGTTCCAGCAACCCCACACTTGTTTCGTGCTACCACTTGTCCCTGCCACAGGTAGGGTACGGTTCAGTAATTTGTCAACCCCTTTCTAGCACACACCGTACAGAGGGGCCGGGATGAGGGTACCACGGCCATGGATTAAAGCCAGTCATCCGGTCAGGGGGCATGGGTGTTTCGGTTGTAGCCGAGGGGGTAGCTCCCCCAGTTTTGCGCGCGGTATAAATTTTGTGATCCCATGCTAATCGAGGTTGTAGCCTCCCCACTTAGAGTTTTTCTTAACGGGTGTCGTGGGTGATTCCAGACACCGGTAAGTTAAGCTGGTGTGTGCAAGTCAGGTGTGTTTTCATTTAAAAGACCGTAAGCGGAATTAGTCCCGATGGACTAAAGGAAATCCGTTACTCGTGGGTAAAGAGTACACCCTCTGCAGAGATTAAAACCTATTCGAATAGCCGTGTCCATGGTTAAGGATTACAGTCTGGGACGGGTCAAGTGTCGGTCTTAGTGTCGGTCTTCGGAGGTGATAACTGTTAAACCAGAACTGGAATACTACTGGTGACTTGTGATAATTATGATTATTATTATTGTTGACTAACCCGTGATATTATTGTTATTATCGAGTATCTCCGGGATGGTTCTACCTCCGGGATATTCACTATGATTGTTTATTTTAAAGCCCTTTATGCGGTGTCGCTCAGATGCCCGACTGTGGCATTTATTTTAAAGCCCTTTATGTGGTGTCGCTCAGACGCTCGACTGTGGCATTTCTTTTAAAGCCCTTTATGCGGTGTCGCTCAGACGCCCGACTGTGGCATCTCTTTTAAAGCCCTTTATGTGGTGTCACTCAGACGCCCGACTGTGGCATTTCTTTTAAAGCCCTTTATGTGGTGTCGCCAAGACGCCCGACTGTGGCATTGCTTGTTATTTGTTTCATATATTTTAATACTACTATGTAATTGCATTGTTATAAATAACTTGCTTGCATGCATCAGAGTTTTATTTATCTTTTGTGACTGACGTCATGAGCATAAATATTTTCAGCACATCATGGTTATATTATACCTGTGTTCATAATGTTTGCGAGTACATTCAAAGTACTCACTGGCTTGTCCCTGGCTATTGTCTTGGCCAGATTTTCTTGCACGGAGAGGAGTGACGCGATGACAGCCCCGGAACCTAAGCAATGGAGATAGCAGCCTCGCGAAGATAGGAGTTAACCTGGTCAGCTGTTCCTGTGGGAATTGGAGTCCCATAGACACTGATGATCCACAAACCGCTTCCGCCATCAACCACTAGAAACCATTTGTTGTACTCACAGGCCAGAATGGTCTTGTACTGCATATTTTGTATGTTGCTTGGAATTTCTGTATCAAGTTGGAGCCTCATCAGCTAACAGTAATCCTGGGGCTGATGAGCACGACGGTCTTTTCTGGAAATTTATTACCCGGAAAACCGGTCGTGACACATGGGGCTGATGACGGACACAGATGACTGTTGGGGTGTACTTGGTGAGTCTTGATGTGGGGTAATTTGCTGGGGGCGATCAGCCCACGATGCATCTTGTGAGATTGGCGTCAAAGGACGACCAATACTAATAAGCTCACTGTTCGTTTGAACAGGCGATGATACCGATGGGCGCTCGATCTGAGGAAGAACTGTATCATCTTGAACAATGTCTTCAGTCGCGATGGGGTCGATGACTGGAACTTCTTGAACTTCAGGAGCCTCTATGGAAGCAGGCTCATGAACAATAATTCGACTCTCTTGGTTTGCAGGCGGAGGGGGAATAAAGGCAAGGGGTTCAACAACAAGGGGCTCTATAGGAGCAGCCCGATCTCTCTTCTTGGTTTTTCTCTTCTTAGGGGGTGGTGCTTCGTCAGTGGTGCGCTTGGTTTTCCGCTTCCTTGCTTCGGCTTCAGCTGCCTTGGTTTTCTTCTGTTCAGAAGCCACTGAAGGAGCCTTGGGCTTCGAGCCGTGCATGCTGGCAGGGAAGACAATGTGTGGTTCTTCCTGCCATGGTGCTTTAGTGTTGGCTTCAGATGACTTCTTTTTCTTGGCAGCCATTGAGGGGTCAATGCTAGGGCAGCCAAGTGCTTTGCACTTTTTAGCTCCATTGTAGGCTTGAACGCATTTGTCTGCAAGTGCTTTCATGCGCTCTCTTGAGCCTTTGGCTTCCTCGCGTTTCTTCCGAAACGACTCCTTGAGGTCATTAAGCATCACCTTGAACTTTTGCACATCAGCCACATTCAGTTTGGCTACATGCTTCTTGAACTGTTCCTTCTCAAAGTCTATCTTTCGCTTCAGTTCAACTATGCGCTGAGCCAGAGCAAGCTCAGAAGCAATGGCGCCTTGGAAAGCAACGCTGACGCCAATGGGGAGCTGAAGGTCATCAAAGCTGAGATGTTGATTATCAAACCACTCATCAATGAAGTTCCTCAGAATGTTTACATCAAAGAGGGGCAGATCGTTGAAGATCTCCGCCTCTTGCTTGCTCTTGATCAGCTTCTCCAGAGCATCTTCACAAATTATTCATCTGAAGACAAGTCAATGGGTTCAAATTCATTCCTCAGAATGGATGCAGGCGTCAGTGCATGACTCAGTTGCTGAGCTGGTGTCTTCTGTGGCTTCTCACGTCTCATGGAGATGCGAGAGAGATCTTCAGAGTTATTGCTGGGAGCAAAAGGGGCAGTTGCCAATGGCTTCGCTCTCAAAGCCTTTGGAGCAGCAGATGGTTTTGAAGCTTTAGTCTTCTTTTGCTTCTGAGGCTTTGGAGGAGGAGCTGGAGCATCGTCGGTGTCAGAATCCTCATCAGAATGATCCACTTTGGCACCTTGAACAGTAATGTGAGTGATGAGGCCAGTAAGGTTGTAGAAGGGGCCAATCATGTTTTCATTGGCTTCACGGGTGCCATTGTCCCGAGGTGAGGAGGGACCAGGGTTGAAGTCAAGCCCCAGATCCTTCTTGTTCTTTGCAGCTGAGTCTTTGGCGAACTGATAGTTGCGCTTGAACAGACTGTCTTCACGACACCAGAGTAGTGAAGATGGGTCAGCATTATCAGGCTGTGGTCCGCGCACCATGCAAGGATAGAAACCTTGCTCAATAGCTTCAGCCTGAGTCCTGGGTGGAAGATTTTTGTACAAAATATCACCCCAGGGTGCCTTGATGGCATTCTTCTCTGCATATTCTTTGGTGATGAAGCGATATCTGAACCATTCTTCTGCCCAATAAATTAAAGTTTTTATGATTATGACTATACATAGCATAATTGCATATAGGGATCATGTTCGGACATCCATACATCGTTAATCCAACTGCATCTATAGCTAATACTCCACCCCAATATTGCTATCCATCATGCATCTCAAAGTATTAAGTAAAAAAATGATAGTATTGCATTAAGCATAATGGTATGATGTTGATAATATATTGTCTTCATCCTGCGTTCAAAGGACAACTACGCAATCATCTTTTTGTCGTAGCGGCAACAACACAACACAAGCCCTTTTCACTTTCTATCATTAGGGTACATTACTCGCAAGATTGAACTCAACCAACATACACAACTCTCTCTTGGAGACCATCCATCAAACTTGTCCAAAGAAAGACAAATAGACTGAGAGATTTGTAATCGTTTCTAACAAGACTATAGTTTAATTCATGCAATTTTAATTATACCACCAAAGCATGCATATTATTTTTATCACCAACATATTAAACATTGCCAACTATCAATTATTATTCAACTCTCATAAAATATATAAGTGAAGCAAGAGAGTTCTAATCGTTTCTGACAGGGCTAACACAATACTCTAAAAAGCATAAGTGAAGCAATAGAGCAATTCTAATACAAGGACAAGGACAACTCTCTATGCACATTTATCTTGGTGTGATGATTGATCATGACCAACAAACAAAAGCATAGGACAGAATAACACATGTCATGTGTAGCACCCTGAGACCAGTGTCGTGGTACAAAGACTGACAGTAAGATTAGGGGTACGTATGAGGAGGCAAGGTCCTAGATACGGTGAGATTGTACACAAGTTGAGGGAGTCCCGGATTAGGGGGTGTCCGGATGGCCGGACTATAACCTTTGGCCGGACTCCTGGACTATGAAGATACAAGACTTCGTCCCGTGTCTGCATGGGACTTTCCTTGGCGTGGAAGGCAAGCTTGGCGATAGGGATATGTAGATCTCCTCCCATTGTAACCGACTCTGTGTAACCCTAGCCCTCTCCGGTGTCTATATAAACCGAAGGGTTTTAGTCCGTAGGACGAACAACAATCATACCATAGGCTAGCTTCTAGGCTTTAGCCTCTCTGATCTCGTGGTAGATCTACTCTTGTACTACCCATATCATCAATATTAATCAAGCAGGAGTAGGGTTTTACCTCCATTGAGAGGGCCCGAACCTGGGTAAAAACATCGTGTCCCTTGTCTCCTGTTACCATCCGCCTAGACGCACAGTTCGGGACTCCCTACCCGAGATCCGCCGGTTTTGACACCGACATTGGTGCTTTCATTGAGAGTTCCTCTGTGTCGTCATCTTTAGGCTCGATGGCTCCTCCGATCATCAACAACGAAGCAGTCTAGGGTGATACTTTTCTCCCCGGGCAGATCTTCGTATTCGGCGGCTATGCACTGCGGGCCAATTCGCTTGGCCATCTGGAGCAGATCGAAAGCTACGCCCCTGGCCATCAGGTCAGGTTTGGAAGTTTGAACTACACGGATGACATCCGCCGGGACTTGATCTTCGATGGGTTCGAGCCACAGCCGAGCGCGCCGCACTGTCATGATGGGCATGATCTAGCTCTGCCGCCGAACAGTGCCCGGGAGGCCGCCCCAGTGTCCGCTCCGACCCTTAGCTCGGAGCCGACTGCGCCAATCGAGGACGGGTGGATGGACACCGCCTCGGGGGCTGCAATCTCTATGGCGATCGAGGCAAACACCAGCCTTGTCCTTTGCAAAGCTCGTGACTCCAAGGTGCCGGACTCCTTTCCGGACTCCGAACCTTCCGCGCCCCTATCGATCGAACCCGATTGGGCGCCCAACATGGAGTTCGCCGCCGTGGACATCTTTCAGCACTTGCCCTTTGGCGACATTCTGAATTCACTAAAGTCTTTCTCTTTATCAGGAGAGCCCAGGCTGGACTATGGTCAGCAAGGTTGGGATGCGGACGACGAAGAAATTCAAGGCCCACCCACCACCCACTTCGTAGCCACTGTCGATGATTTAACCGACATGCTCGACTTCGACTCCGAAGACATCGACGGTATGGACGCCGATGCAGGAGAGGACCAAGAACCAGCGCTTATAGGGCACTGGAAGGCCACCTTGTCATATGACACATACATGGTGTACACCCCAAAAGAAGGGAATGGCGATGGAACAATGGAGGATGACCCCTCTAAGAAGCAGCCTAAGCGCCGGCGTCAGCGGCGCCGCTCTAAATCCCGCCAAAGCAAAAATGGTGATTCCGGCACGGGAGATAATAACACCCTGGACAGTGCCGAAGACAACCCACTCCAGCAGGATTCAGCACAGGAGGATGGAGAAGCCAGCCCTCATGAGAGAAAGGCAGACAGAGAGGTAGAGGACGATAATTACATGCCTCCCTCCGAAGACGAGGCAAGCCTCGACGACGACGAATTTATCATGCCTGAGGATCCCGTCGAACAAGAGCGTTTCAAACGCAGGCTTATGGCCACGGCGAGCAGCCTCAAGAAAAAGCAGCAGCAGCTTAGAGCTGATCAAGACTTGGTAGCCGACAGATGGACTGAAGTCCTTGCGGCCGAAGAGTACAAACTCGAACGCCCCTCCAAGAGCTACCCAAAGCACAGGCTGCTACCCCGATTAGAGGAGGAAGCACCTAAACCTACATCACCAGCGCACGACGCGGCCGACCGGCCACCCCGTGGCCGCGACAGAGATGCCTCTCGACCATCCACTCAAGCCGCACCCAGCGTCGCTCCAAAAATACCAAGGCACGGGGAAATGCGCCAGACCTGCGAGACATATTGGAGGACAAGGCAAGGCAAGCAAGATCGATCTATGGATCGCGTGGGCGCCCCACGACACATGACGATAACCGTCATGCCGGATATGACAAATACGGCCAGGCCGAACACAAAACAAAGCTCATTTGAGCTACGTCGTGATATAGCCCAGTACAGAGGCGCCGCACACCCACTATGCTTCACAGATGAAGTAATGGATCATCAAATCCCCGAGGGTTTTAAACCTGTAAACATCGAATCATACGATGGCACAACAGATCCTGCGGTATGGATCGAGGACTATCTCCTTCATATCCACATGGCCCGCGGTGATGATCTACACGCTATCAAATACCTCCCACTCAAGCTTAAAGGACCAGCTCGGCATTGGCTTAACAACTTGCCAGCAGAGTCAATTGGTTGCTAGGAGGACCTGGAAGCCGCATTCCTCGACAATTTCCAGGGCACCTATGTGCGACCACTAGACGCCGATGACCTAAGCCACATCATTCAGTAGCCAGATGAATCGGCCAGACAATTCTGGACATGGTTCCTAACCAAGAAAAATCAAATAGTCGACTGTCCGGACGCAGAGGCCCTCGCAGCCTTCAAACATAACATCCGTGACGAATGGCTTGCCCAGCACCTAGGACAGGAAAAGCCGAAATCCATGGCAGCCCTCACAACACCCATGACCCGCTGTTGCGCGGGAGAAGACAGCTGGCTAGCTCGTAGTAATAACATGACCAAGATCCCTGGTAATTCGGATACCAAGGATAACAATGACAGGTCGCGTCGCAATAAACACAAGCGCCGCAATAACGGTGACAATGCGGAGGATACGACAGTTAATGCCGGATTCCGAGGCTCTAAACCGGGTCAGCGGAAAAAGCCATTCAAAAGAAGTACTCCGGGCCTGTCCAATTTGGACTGAATACTAGATCGCTTGTGCCAGATACATGGCACCCCCGAAAAACCAGCCAATCACACCAACAGGGATTGTTGGGTGTTCAAGCAGGCAGGCAAGTTAAGCCCCGAAAACAGAGACAAGGGGCTGCATAGCGATGATGAGGAGGAGCCCCGGCCGCCGAACAATAGGGGACAGAAGGGCTTTCCCCCACAAGTGCGGACGGTGAACATGATATACGCAACCCACATCCCCAAAAGGGAATGGAAGCGTGCACTCAGGGACGTATATGCGTTGACGCCAGTCGCCCCAAAGTTCAACCCATGGTCCTCCTGCCCAATCACTTTTGATCGAAGGGACCACCCCACTAGCATCCGCCACGGCGGATTCGCTGCATTGGTTCTAGACCCAATCATTGACGGATTTCAGCTCACTAGAGTCCTTATGGACGGCGGCAGCAGCCTGAACCTGCTTTATCGGGATACAGTGCGAAAAATGGGCATAGATCCCTCAAGGATTAAACCCACACCTTTAAAGGCGTCATACCAGGTGTAGGGGCCAACTGTACAGGCTCAGTTACACTCGAAGTGGTCTTCGGATCCCCGGATAATTTCCGAAGCGAGGAGTTAATCTTCGACATAGTCCCGTTCCGCAGTGGCTATCACGCGCTGCTCGGACGAACCGCATTTGCAAAGTTCAATGCGGTGCCGCACTATGCATACCTCAAGCTCAAGATGCCAGGCCCTCCAGGAGTCATTACGGTCAATGGAAACACCGAACGCTCTCTCCGAACGGAGGAGCATATGGCGGCCCTCGCGGTGGAAGTACAAAGTAGCCTCTCAAGGCAATTCTCCAGTCCGGCTATTAAACGTCGGGACACCGTCAAGCGCGCCCGAAGTAACCTACAGCAAGACCGCCTGGCACGTTCTGAGCAAGTGTAGCAGTGCGGCCCCAGCCCTCGTGAAATTGCGAAGCCAGTACTACGCATACATAATTACGCTCTGGAAATACCATGGGCACGAGGGGAGGGGCGCAACCATGGCACGCCCACAATACAGCTCAACCGCACTAGGGGCTCCCGATTTTGTCATTCTTTTTTTTTACTTTCAGGACTCCACTATTCGGAAGGCCTGTCTGGCAGTACAATCGCCGAACTCACGGTACAACAGCCAGGGAAGCAACAAGCTACGTCGAACGTCCAGGTGGTCTCTATAACGAGCTAAATTCCTGTCTTACATAAAGTCTCGCAGCTTGCCCCTGGTGGGGGACATGTCAAATAATCCCATCTCTTGCTTATCGCACTATTTGTATCGTTCTGCTTTCACAGCAGCCTTTTAATAAACAATACATAGCCCTTGTCTATTATTGCATTCATTTTTTATGTAAATATGTTCAGTCATGACATTATGCAACCGTACACTTTGGTACGGCCAACACACCAGGGGCTTAAGTACCCCAGAATATGGTGTGAGAAGTCCGAACACTCTCACGAGTGCAGCACCCCGAACTTATAGCATTATATGCATCGGCTCCGAATCATGTCTTGGGTCAATAGTTGGGTTTGCCCGGCTCCCATGTTTTGGTGCCTTACGTTCCGTTATATCAGCTAAGGTAGCGCTGGGTGAACTACTGCGATTGTGCCCCAGTTGAGCTGGGTTAAGCACCTCAGTAGAGAAAGCTAAAACTGACCATCATGATAGGGCGAGAGTCGGTCGCTGTTCGAGAGGTTTTCGAGTCCCTAAAGACTTATGCCGCTTAGAGCGAGGAGCTGGCTTTGTCTGGCCTAGGCGTGGATAGCGCCCCGAAGTCGGTCTTCCGAATACTAGGGGCTTTGCCGAAATTTAAAATTATAGAATTCTATGGCTAAGTGAGAGTGATAAAGCATTATAGTCTGATTGCCTTGTTCGTTGTGCTGAGCGCCTCCCTCGAAGGACCCAAGAATGGGAACAAGAGCGCTTAGGTTTATCCCGAACACCCCAGCACTCGTGGCATGGGGGTAGAAGCCGACGACTTGCATCTCTCAGATTCAATAAACGGCTGCATAGAAGGTAATATTTTAAATTCAACAAGCGTTGCTTAGTGCATATGAACAAGTTTTCAGCGCACAGGATAAACACGAGCGAGTTTACTCAAAAATTACATCCTTGGCACATTCATTCGCCACAAGGCGGGCACCCTTCAGGACACCCTCATAATACATCTCGGGCCTGCGATGCTCCTTCCCCTCCGGTGGCCCATCTGTCACCAGCTTCTCAGCATCCAGCTTGCCCCAATGTACTTTAGCACGGGAAAGGGCCCTACGGGCGCCTTCGATGCATACAGAGCGCTTGATGACTTCAAGCCGTGGACAGGCATCCACCAGCCGCCTCACCAGCCCAAAATAGCTCCCAGGCATGACCTCCCCAGGCCATAGCCGGACTATTAGGCCCTTCATGGCCTGTTCGGCTACCTTATGGAGCTCGACTAGCTCCTTCAGCTGGTCGCTCAAGGGCACCGGGTGTCCGGCCTCAACATACTGGGACCAGAACACCTTCTCCGTCGAGCTCCCTTCCTCGGCTCGGTAGAATGCGGCAGCATCAAACACACTGCAGGGCAGATCTGCGAATGCTCCTGGAGAGCTCCGGACTCGGGTAAGTAACAAGTAATTCACTTTCACGTGCTTGTTTTGCATAAAGAATGCCTTAGCCACCGCTATCTTCTTCATCGCCTCAATTTCCCGGAGGGCTTTTTGGGCCTCGGCCTTGGCAGATTTGGCGCTCTCAAGGGACGAGGCAAGCTCGGACTCTCGAGTCTTTGAGTCAAGCTCCAAACTCTCGTGTTTTTTCACAAGAGCGTGGAGCTCTTGCCGCACCTCCGCCACCCGCGCCTCCTGCTTTTCTCGCTCGGTGCACTCCATGGCCGCATTGTCTTCTCCCTTGGATAGCGCTTCCTTCAGGGTCGCCACCTCGATTGTGGCCCCTATAACACTCACGATGGTCCTGTCATTTTTTGCAACCAGGTATATTTTATATACTAACATCAGGTACTACTTACCTTCCTTGTCCTCGAGCTGCTACTTGGCAAGGCCAAGCTCGTTCTTAGACCGCTCGAGGCTCTGCTTCAATGCATCGACCTCCGCAGTCAGTGCGGCAGAGGTCAGCAGCGCAGCCTGCATTCCCATATTGACATATTTATGTTAGACTCCTGCGTATATCTTTTTAGATCCCCAGTCCGGCTTTTCTTCCCGAACACCAAACTGAGCATCAGGGGCTACTGTCTATGCGGTAATATTTTTACATATCTTAAATACATACCTCAAAGCCTGTTAGAAGGCTGGCACAGGCTCCCGTCAGCCCGCTCTTGGCGGACTGAACCTTCTAGATCACCGCACTCATAATAGTGTTGGGAAACGTAGTAATTACAAAAATTTCCTACGCACACGCAAGATCATGGTGATGGCATAGCAACGAGAGGGGAGAGTGTTGTCCAAGTACCCTCGTAGACCGTAAGCGGAAGCGTTATGACAACGCGGTTGATGTAGTCGTACGTCTTCACGATTCGACCGATCCAAGCACCGAACGTACGGCACCTCCGTGTTCAGCACACGTTCAGCTCGATGACGTTCCCCGGCCTCCAATCCAGCAAAGCGTCGGGGATGAGTTCCGTCAGCACGACGGCGTGGTGACGATGATGATGCTCTACCGGCGCAGGGCTTCGCCTAAACTCCGTGACGATATGATCGAGGTGGAATATGGTGGAGGGGGGCACCGCACACGGCTAAGGAACGATCCGTAGATCAACTTGTGTGTCATGGGGTGCCCCCTGCCCCCGTATATAAAGGAGCAAGGGAGGAGGAGATGGCCGGCCAAGGGAGGGCGCGCCAGGGAGGAGTCCTACTCCCACCGGGAGTAGGACACCCTCCTTTCCTAGTCCAACTAGGAGACCTTCCATGTAGTAGGAGTAGGAGAGAAGGAAAGGGAAGAGAGAAGGGAAGGAAGGAGGGGGTGCGGCCCCTCCCCCTAGTCCAATTCGGACTAGGCCTTGGGGGGCGCGCGGCCTGCCCTAGGCAGCCCCTCTCTCTTTCCCGTATGGCCCAATAAGGCCCAATACTTCTCCCGGCGAATTCCCGTAACTCTCCAGTACTCCGAAAAATACCCGAATCACTCAGAACCTTTCCGAAGTCCGAATATAGTCGTCCAATATATCGATCTTTACATCTCGACCATTTCGAGACTCCTCGTTATGTCCCCGATCTCATCCGGGACTCCGAACTCCTTAGGTACATCAAAACTCATAAACTCATAATATAACTGTCATCGTAACCTTAAGCGTGCGCACCCTACGGGTTCGAGAACTATGTAGACATGACCTAGAACTGTTTCCGGTCAATAACCAATAGTGGAACCTGGATGTTCATATTGGCTCCTACATATTCTACGAAGATCTTTATCGGTCAAACCGCATAACAACATACGTTGTTCCCTTTGTCATTGGTATGTTATTTGCCCGAGATTCGATCGTTGGTATCCAATACCTAGTTCAATCTCGTTACCGGCAAGTCTCTTTACTCGTTCCATAATACATCATCCCACAACTAACTCATTAGTTGCAATGCTTGCAAGGCTTAAGTGATGTATATTACCGAGAGGGCCCAGAGATACCTCTCCGACAATCGGAGTGACAAAACCTAATCTCGAAATACGCCAACCCAACATGTACCTTCGGAGACACCTGTAGAGCACCTTTATAATCACCCAGTTACGTTGTGACATTTGGTAGCACACAAAGTGTTCCTCTGGTAAACAGGAGTTGCATAATCTCATAGTAACAGGAACATGTATAAGTCATGAAGAAAGCAGTAGCAACATACTAAACGATCAAGTGCTAGGCTAACGGAATGGGTCATGTCAATCACATCATTCTCCTAATGATGTGATCCCGTTAATCAAATGACAACTCATGTCTATGGTTAGGAAACATAACCATCTTCGATTAACGAGCTAGTCAAGTAGAGGCATACTAGTGACACTCTGTTTGTCTATGTATTCACACATGTATTATGTTTCCGGTTAATACAATTCTAGCATGAATAATAAACATTTATCATGATATAAGGAAATAAATAATAACTTTATTATTGCCTCTAGGGCATATTTCCTTCAGTATCCCACTTGCACTAGAGTCAATAATATAGTTCACATCGCCATGTGATTTAACATCAATAGTTCACATCTATATGTGGTTAACACCCATAGTTCACATCGACATGTGACCAACACCCAAAGGGTTTACTAGAGTCAGTAATCTAGTTCACATCGCTATGTGATTAACACCCAAAGAGTACTAAGGTGTGCTCATGTTTTGCTTGTGAGATAATTTTAGTCAACGGGTCTGTCACATTCAGAGCCGTAAGTATTTTGCAAATTTCTATGTCTACAATGCTCTGCACGGAGCTACTCTAGCTAATTGCTCCCACTTTCAATATGTATCCAGATTGAGACTCAGAGTCATCTAGATTAGTGTTAAAACTTGCATCGACGTAACCCTTTAGGACGAACCTTTTTCACTTCCATAATCGAGAAACATATCCTTATTCCACTAAGGATAATTTTGACCGCTGTCCATTGATCTACTCCTAGATCACTATTGCACTCCCTTGCCAAGCTTAGTGGTAGGGTATGCAATAGATCTGGTACACAGCATGACATACTTTATAGAACCTATGGCTGATGCATAGGGAATGACTTTCATTCTCTTTCTATCTTCTGCCGTAGTCGGGTTTTGAGTCTTACTCAATCTCGCACCTTGTAACACAGGCAAGAACTCTTTCTTTGACTGTTCCATTTTGAACTACTTCAAAATCTTGTCAATGTATGTATTCATTGAAAAACTTATCAAGCGTCTTGATCTATCTCTATAGATCTTGATGCTCAATATGTAAGCAGCTTCACCGAGGTCTTTCTTTGAAAAACTCCTTTCAAACACTCCTTTATGCTTTGCAGAATAATTCTACATTATTTCCGATCAACAATATGCCATTCACATATACTTATCAGAAAGGCTGTAGTGCTCCCACTCACTTTCTTATAAATACAGGCCTTTCCAAAAGTCTGTATAAAACCATATTCTTTGATCAACACATCAAAGCGTATATTTCAACTCCGAGATGCTTGCAGCAGTCCATTGATGGATCGATGGAGCTTCCACATTTTGTTAGCACCTTTAGGATTGACAAAATCTTCTGGTTGCATCATATACAACTCTTCTTTAAGAAAACCATTAAGGAATGCAGTTTTGACATCCATTTGCCAGATTTCATAAAATGTGGCAATTGCTAACATGATTCGGACAGACTTTTAAGCATCGATACGAGTGAGAAAATCTCATTGTATTCAACATCTTGAACTTTGTCAAAAACCTTTTTCGACAAGTCTAGCTTTGTAGATAGTAACACTACTATCAGCATCTGTCTTCCTCTTGAAGATCCATTTAATCTCAATGTCTCGCCGATCATTGGGCAAGTCAATCAAAGTCCATACTTTGTTTTCGTACATGGATCTTATCTCAGATCTCATGGCCTCAAGCCATTTTGCGGAATCTGGGCTCACCATCGCTTCTTCATAGTTCGTAGGTTCATCATGGTCTAGTAATATAACTTCCAGAACAGGATTACCGTACCACTCTGGTGCGGATCTTACTCTGGAAGACCTACGAGGTTCTGTAGTAACTTAATCTGAAGTTTCATGATCATCATCATTAACTTCCTCACTAATTGGTGTAGTAGTCACAGGAACAGATTTCTGTGATGAACTACTTTCAAATAAGGGAGCAGGTACAATTACCTCATCAAGTTCTACTTTCCTCCCACTCACTTCTTTCGAGAGAAACTCCTCTAGAAAGGATCCATTCTTAGCAACGAATGTTTTACCTTTGGATTTGTGATAGAAGGAGTACCCAACAGTTTCCTTTGGGTATTCTATGAAGACGCACTTCTCCGATTTGGGTTCGAGCCTATCAGGTTGAAACTTTTTCATATAAGCATCGCAACTCCAAACTTTAAGAAACGACAGCTTAGGTTTACTGCTAAATCATAGTTCATACGGTGTCGTCTCAACGGATTTAGATGGTGCCCTTTTAAATGTGAATGCAACTGTCTCTAATGCACAACCCCAAAACGATAGTGGTAAAACCGATAAGAGACATCATAGATCGCACCATATCCAATAAAGTGCAGTTACGATGTTCGGACACACCATAACGTTGTGGTGTTCCAGGTGGCGTGAGCTGTGAAACTATTCCACATTGTTTTAATTGAAGAACAAACTCGTAACTCAAATATTCATCTCCGTGATCAGATCGTAGAAACTTTATTTTCTTGTTACGATGATTTTTCCACTTCACTCTGAAATTCTTTGAACCTTTCAATTATTTCAGACTTATGTTTCATCAAGTAGATATACTCATATCTGCTCAATTCATCTTGTGAAGGTCAGAAAATAACGATACCCACCACGAGCATCAACACTCATTGGACCGCATACATCGGTATGTATTGTTTCCAATAAGTCAGTAGCTCGTTCCATTGTTCCAGAGAACGGAGTTTTAGTCATCTTGCCCAAAAGGCATGGTTTGCAAGCATCAAATGATTCATAACCAAGTGATTCCGAAATCCATCTTTATGGAGTTTCTTCATGCGCTTTACACCGATATGACCCAAACGGCAGTGCCACAAATAAGTTGCACTATCATTATCAACTTTGCATCTTTTGGCATCAATATTATGAATATGTGTATTACTACGATCGAGATCCAACAAACTATTTTCATTGGGTGTATGACCATCAAAGGTTTTATTCATTTAAACATAACAACAATTATTCTCTGATTTTAAATGAATAACCGTATTGCAATAAACATGATCAAATCATATTCATGCTCAACGCAAACGCCAAATAACATTTATTTAGGTTCAACACTAATCCCGAAAGTACAGGGAGTGTGCGATGATGATCATATCCATCTTGGAACCACTTCCAACACTCATCGTCACTTCCCCTTCAACCAGTCTCTGTTTATATAACTCTTGTTTCGAGTTACTAATCTTAGCAACTGAACAAGTATCAAATACTCAGGGGCTACTATAAACACTAGTAAGGCACACATCAATAACCTGTATATCAAATATACCCTTGTTCACTTCGCCATCCTTCTTATCCACCAAATATTCAGGGCATTTCCGCTTCCAGTGACCATTTCCTTTGCAGTGTAAGCACTCAGTTTCAGGCTTTGGTCCAGCTGTGAGCTTCTTCGCGGGAGTGACAACTTGCTTGTTATTCTACTTGAAGTTCCCTTTCTATCCCTTTGCCCTTTTCTTGAAACTAGTGGTCTTGTCAATCGTCAACACTTGATGCTCTTCCTTGATTTCTACCTTCGTCGATTTCAACATCAGGAAGAGCTCGGGAATCGTTTTTGTCATCCTTTGCATACTATAGTTCATCACAAAGTTCTACTAACTTAGTGATGGTGACTAGAGAACTCTGTCAATCACTATCTTATCTGGACGATTAACTCCCACTTGATTCAAGCGATTGTAGTACCCAGACAATCTGAGCACATGCTCACTAGTTGAGCGATTCTCCTCCATCTTTTAGCAATAGAACTTGTTGGAGACTTCATATCTCTCAACTCGGGTATTTGCTTGAAATATTAACTTCAATTCCTGGAACATCTCATATGGTCCATGACGTTCAAAACGTCTTTGAAGTCCCGATTCTAAGCCGTTAAGCATGGTGCACTAAACTATCAAGTAGTCATCATATTGAGCTAGCCAAACGTTCATAACGTCTGCATCTGCTCCTGCAATAGGTTTGTCACCTAGCGGTGCATCAAGGACATAATTCTTCTGCGCAGCAATGAGGATAAACCTCAGATCATGGATCCAATCCGCATCATTGCTACTAACATTTTTCAACACAATTTTCTCTAGGAACATATCAAAACAAACATATGAAAGCAACAACGCAAGCTATTGATCTACAACATAATTTGCAAAATACTACCAGGACTAAGTTCATGATAAATTTAAGTTCATTTAATCATATTACTTAAGAACTCCCACTTAGAAACACATCCCTCTAATCCTCTAAGTGATCACGTGATCCAAATCAACTAAACCATAACCGATCATCACGTGAAATGGAGTAGCTTTCAATGGTGAACGTCATTATGTTGATCATATCTACTATATGATTCACGCTCGACCTTTCGGTCTCTGTGTTCCGAGGACATATGTGCATATGCTAGGCTCGTCAAGTTTAACCTGAGTATTCCGCGTGTGCAAAACTGGCTTGCACCCGTTGTAGATGGACGTAGTGCTTATCACACCCGATCATCACGTGGTGTCTGGGCACGACGAACTTTGGCAATGGTGCATACTCAGGGACAACACTTCTTGATAATTAGTGAGAGATCATCTTATAATGCTACCGTCAAACAAAACAGAATAAGATGTATAACAGATAAACATCATATGCAATCAAAATATGTGACATGATATGGCCATGATCATCTTGCGCCTTTGATCTCCATCTCCAAAGTACTGTCATGATCTCTATCGTCACCGGCACGACACCATGATCTTCATCATCTTGATCTATATCAATGTGTTGTCACATGGTCGTCTCGCCAACTATTGATCTTGCAACTATTGCTATCGCATAGCGATAAAGTAAAGCAATTATTTGGAACTTGCATCTTATGCAACAAAGAGACAACCATAGAGCTTCTGCCAGTTGCCGATAACTTCAACAAAACATGATCATCTCATACAACAACTTATATCTCATCACGTCTTGACCATATCACATCACAACATGCCCTGCAAAAACAAGTTAGACGTCCTCTACTTTGTTGTTGCAAGTTTTATGCGGCTGCTACGGGCTGAGCAAGAACCGTTCTTACCTATGCATCAAAACCACAACGATAGTTCGTCAAGTTAGTGATGTTTTAACCTTCGCAAGGACCGGGCGTAGCCACACTCGGTTCAACTAAAGTTGGAGAAACTGACACCCGCCAGCCACCTGTGTGCAAAGCACGTCGGTAGAACCAGTCTCGCGTAAGCGTACGCGTAATGTCGGTCCGGGCCGCTTCATCCAACAATACCGCCGAACCAAAGTATGACATGCTGGTAAGCAGTATGACTTGTATCGCCCACAACTCACTTGTGTTCTACTCGTGCATATGACATCTACGCATAAAACCTAGGCTCTGATACCACTGTTGGGGAACGTAGTAATTTCAAAAATTTCCTACGCACACGCAAGATCATGGTGATGGCATAGCAACGAGAGGGGAGAGTGTTGTCCACGTACCCTCGTAGACCGTAAGCGGAAGCGTTATGACAACGCGGTTGATGTAGTCGTACGTCTTCACGATTCGACCGATCCAAGCACCGAACGTACGGCACGTCCGTGTTCAGCACACGTTCAGCTCGATGACGTTCCCCGGGCTCCAATCCAGCAAAGCGTCAGGGATGAGTTCCGTCAGCACGACAGCGTGATGACGATGATGATGCTCTACCGGCGCAGGGCTTCGCCTAAACTCCGCGACGATATGATCGAGGTGGAATATGGTGGAGGGGGGCACCGCACACGGCTAAGGAACGATCGGTAGATCAACTTGTGTGTCATGGGGTGCCCCCCTGCCCCCGTATATAAAGGAGCAAGGGAGGAGGAGGCGGCCGGCCAAGGGAGGGCGCGCCAGGGAGGAGTCCTACTCCCACCGGGAGTAGGACACCCTCCTTTCCTAGTCCAACTAGGAGACCTTCCATGTAGTAGGAGTAGGAGAGAAGGAAAGGGAAGTGAGAAGGGAAGGAAGGAGGGGGTGCTGCCCCTCCCCTAGTCCAATTCGGACTAGGCCTTGGGGGGCGCGCGGCCTGCCCTAGGCAGCCCCTCTCTCTTTCCCGTATGGCCCAATAAGGCCCAATACTTCTCCCGGCGAATTCCCGTAACTCTCCGGTACTCCGAAAAATACCCGAATCACTCGGAACCTTTCCGAAGTCCGAATATAGTCGTCCAATATATCGATCTTTACGTCTCGACCATTTCGAAACTCCTCGTTATGTCCCCGATCTCATCCGGGACTCCGAACTCCTTAGGTACATCAAAACTCATAAACTCATAATATAACTGTCATCGTAACCTTAAGCGTGCGGACCCTGCGAGTTCGAGAACTATGTAGACATGACCTAGAACTGTTTACGGTCAATAACCAATAGTGGAACCTGGATGTTCATATTGGCTCCTACATATTCTACGAAGATCTTTATCGGTCAAACCGCATAACAACATACGTTGTTCCCTTTGTCATCGGTATGTTACTTGCCCGAGATTCGATCGTCAGTATCCAATACCTAGTTCAATCTCGTTACCGGCAAGTCTCTTTACTCGTTCCGTAATACATCATCCCACAACTAACTCATTAGTTGCAATGCTTGCAAGGCTTAAGTGATGTATATTACCGAGAGGGCCCAGAGATACCTCTCCGACAATCGGAGTGACAAAACCTAATCTCGAAATACGCCAACCCAACATGTACCTTCGGAGACACCTGTAGAGCACCTTTATAATCACCCAGTTACGTTGTGACGTTTGGTAGCACACAAAGTGTTCCTCTGGTAAACGGGAGTTGCATAATCTCATAGTCACAGGAACATGTATAAGTCATGAAGAAAGCAGTAGCAACATACTAAACGATCAAGTGCTAGGCTAACGGAATGGGTCATGTCAATCACATCATTCTCCTAATGATGTGATTCCGTTAATCAAATGACAACTCATGTCTATGGTTAGGAAACATAACCATCTTCGATTAACGAGCTAGTCAAGTAGAGGCATACTAGTGACACTCTGTTTGTCTATGTATTCACACATGTATTATGTTTCCGGTTAATACAATTCTAGCATGAATAATAAACATTTATCATGATATAAGGAAATAAATAATAACTTTATTATTGCCTCTAGGGCATATTTCCTTCAAATAGTGCGGTGCTCCTTGTCGATGGAGGCACCGTTAAGCACCTCCAGCAAATTGTCCGGTGCCTCCGGTTGGACGGAGGTCACCGGCGTCGTAGGCTTGCCCTTCTTACTAGGGGGCCGCCTGTCGGACTCCGGAACCACTGAAGGTTCCAATGCGGTATCCGGCCCAGGGCTGGACTTAGAGCCCTTTGGGGTTTCCTCCCCTTTGCGCCTGGAGTTCGGGAGGTCGCCTTGTGGCGCCTCCGGGACCACCTCCTCCTGGCTTGGCCCCTTTTGGGACTCCACCTCGGCATCGTCCGTAGGGCGAGGGGAGGTAGCAGTCAGGAGTGAAAGGCTATTCACATCTGAGGAATCCAGGGATCCGCTCGACGAAGCGTCGAGCTGGGCCTTGGGCGGACTGCATGATTATATTTGGCGTCAGAAGATACTGTGCAATAAAGGAACGCCATGAGTCATTCTGGTATGTGGATACTTACGATTTTGCCAGGGGCTTGGCCCTGGATGGCCACTCCTCTCCTCCGTCGTTGGCGCTGGTGGAGTAGTCCGGAAGAAGGATCTTTCCCTTCTTGGACCCTCTGGCCTCCCCAGTTGGGGCGGCCTTCCTTTTCTTTCCTCCCCCTGTTGGAGGGGGAGAGGCTTCTTCTTCCTCCTCCTCGTCTTCGGGGGAGGAGTGCGCTTCGGGGTCGTCGGGCGATGAATCTGACATCACCAGGCGTCGAGAACTCTTTCGAGTTCCCGTGGCCTTCTTCTTGGCCTTCTTCTCTGGCACCACATGAGGTGCCGGGATCAGCAGCTTCACCAAGCGTGCATCTGCTGGGCCTTCGGGCAAAGGAGCCGGACAGTCGATCTGTCCGGACGTCTTCTTCCAGTCCTGTCAAAGGAGTGGGAGCTTAGATCCCGCATAGAGTCAAACTATGAAAAACAAGTATCATGTAAAGGGTAAAACAAGCTTACCGCGCTGGCTTGGCGCTTTGCGCAGAATCCGCGATCCTCAGTAATGGGCGGGGGAACCTCGGTGCCCTTGAATAGCACTTTCTAGGCATCCTCGTGCGTTGTGCCGAAGAGCCTGGACAATGTTTGGTGCTGGGCCGGGTTGAACTCCCACAAGTTAAAGGCCCGTCGTTGACCCGGGAGGGTCCGGCGGAAGAGCATGACTTGGACTGTGTTGACAAGTTTAACCTTCTTGTCCACCAGGTTTTGGACGCAGGTTTGGAGTCCGGTCACCTCTTCCGAATTACCCCACGACAAGCCCCTCTCTTTCCAGGAGGTGAGCCGTGTGGGGATGCCAGAGTGGAATTCGGGGGCCGCTGCCCATTCAGGGTCACGCGGCTCGGTGATGTAGGACCACCCCGATTGCCAAACTTTGATGGTTGCCACAAAGGAGCCCTCGAGCCATGTGACGTTGGGCATCTTGCCCAACATGGCGCCTCCGCACTCCGCTTGCTGGCCACCCACTACCTTCGGCTTGACATTGAAGGTCTTCAGCCATAAGTCGAAGTTGGGCTTGATGCGGAGGAAGGCCTCGCACACGACGGTAAACGTCGAGATGTTGAGGATGAAGTTCGGGGCCAGATCGTGGAAATCCAGGCCGTAGTAGAACATGAGCCCCCGGACAAATGGGTGGAGTGGGAAGCCCAGTCCGCGGAGGAAATGGGGGAGGAACACTACCCTCTCATGGGGCGTAGGGGTGGGGATGAGCTGCCCCTCGTCTGGAAGCCGGTGTGCGATGTCGTTGGACAAGTATCCGGCCTTCCTCAACTTTTTGATGTGCCCCTCCATGATGGAGGAGGCCATCCACCTGCCTCCCGCTCCGGACATGGCTGGAGAAGGTAGAGGTGGGAAGTGCGGACTTGGGCGCTGGAGCTCGAGTGCGCGGAAATGGATAAGCAAAGGAGGAAGAAGGCGTAGATGGAAAGGGTGGATCCTTATCCCCTTATATGGGCGGACAAAACTATGTACCCCCACCAGCCTGGTAAAACTCTCTTATCTCCCAAGCGCCATGATTAATGGCACGGTTGGGTTACCCACTCCCGTATTGATGAGAATCCTGGAATAAGGGGACATGATCTCTGCTTTGACAAGACGTGCCAAGGAAACCACCTCGCTAAACGCACTAAGGTGGGACAGTAAAACGATTCGAATGAAGGCTTGCCCGTGGCATGATGTCACGCTGCGGAATACGTCAGCAGATTAGATTTGTACAAATATTATTCTCTCTACGGTGGTATGTGGAACTTATTTTGTAGAGCCGTACACTATTCTTGTGTTCAAAATCTTCTACGAAGTATTCGGAGGAGGAACCCGCCTTGCAATGCCGAAGACAATCAGCGCGCCGGACTCATCGTCATTGAAGCCTGGTTCAAGGGATACTGAGGGAGTCCCGGATTAGGGGGTGTCCGGATGGCCGGACTATAACCTTTGGCAGGACTCCTGGACTATGAAGATACAAGACTTCGTCCCGTGTCCGGATGGGACTTTCCTTGGCGTGGAAGGCAAGCTTGGCAATACGGATATGTAGATCTCCTCCCATTGTAACCGACTCTATGTAACCCTAGCCCTCTCCGGTGTCTATATAAACCGGAGGATTTTAGTCCGTAGGACGAACAACAATCATACCATAGGCTAGGTTCTAGGGTTTAGCCTCTCTGATCTCGTGGTAGATCTACTCTTGTACTACCCATATCATCAATATTAATCAAGCAGGAGTAGGGTTTTACCTCCATCGAGAGGGCCCGAACCTGGGTAAAAACATCGTGTCCCTTGTCTCCTGTTACCATCCTCCTAGACGCACAGTTCGGGACCCCCTACCCGAGATCCGCGGGTTTTGACACCGACACAAGTGTTTACGAGTTCACGCCCCTCTCGGAGGAGGTAAAAGCCCTACATCTCGGTGCCCTGAGGCGGTCGACTGGACTATGGTGTGTGTTACAGGGGGTGCGAACCCTTGTGCCAGAGGAGGGGGTGGCTTATATAGAGTACGCCAGAACCCCGGCCATCCCCCGTTACAAGGAGTTCAATGTACATAAAGATAGGGCATTACTGATAACGCTAGCTTTAAAGTGCTATTAATGCCCTTGAAGACTACGGAGTGAATGCTTGACCATTGTTGTCCTGGCCGACTCCTGGTCTTCAGTAGGCCGAGTGGTTTCTTGTATGGTCGAGTGATCACGGGAAGGAGGGGTATCCAAGTGATATGACTGGTCAAGTAGACTGCACTCGACGTCTTTAATTGGTACTCCATGTTGTCTCTGGGGTGCCTTTGCTTCTAGGGTAGTGACCTTGGGTAGGACGTATAGGTCAGGCCTATGACCCTACCCTAGGTCGATATCCTCATCATTAGCCCCCGAATGGATTGAGGTCCGAGTGAAAAGAAGGTGGAAGTTAATCTTGCCTCGACTGTTGTGCTCCATTAATACTCGAATTGGAATGGAGGCCCATGTTGAAACTGCAGCTTCGTTTCAGTCGCCATGATCAATCCAGTAGGTCATCGAGTGGGTTTGCAACGCCATCTCATCGAGTGTTACTTTCATCACAAAATCTTCGGCGCGATTGGTAACGGCGTGTCCTGGATCTCGCGGGATTCGAAATTTTGGGGAAGCGCGTGAGGCGGGGCATGCCTGTAAGGGCATATTTTTCCCTCAGGTTTTTTGGTGATTGATGACAATGCTTTTGCGGACTAATCGTGTGCCTTGAGTTTCTCAGGTTATTCATATCTAGGCATGAGACGATTCGATGCCCCTCGGAGACTATTGAAGTCAGCGTTGTTCTATGTTTCTCTTTGGTGGATTTGAGTCGTAGGAGAGCCGTACTATTAACAGGGGGTCCGCATCGGAAAGGTTTGGGTGGAATCAACACGTACACTTGTTCCTCCTTTCCCTGCTTTTTGGAGCTTCCCTTTGTTGTCTTGGTTGTACGGAAATTTGACGACTACTGCTGTGCTTGCGGTAGTACCGCACGCACACACGGTAGTACCGCTGGGTGTCACGGTAGTACCGCTCATCTGGAGCGGTAGTACCGCGGCTCCCTGGCCTAGTGCCGCTCCGGTGCGGTAGTAGGGGCGGATGTAATTTTTTACATCCGCGCCCTCCACGGTAGTACCGCTCGTCCAGCGCGGTAGTACCGCGGAGGCCCACGGTAGTACCGCTCCCTAGGAGTCGTAGTACCGTGGTCCTCCTACCTAGTACCGCAGTGTCGCGGTAGTAGGCGCGGATGTAATTTTTTACATCCGCGCCAGCACGGTAGTACCACGCCTCGCGGGCGGTAGTACCGCATCGGATTTTTGCACCTCCTCCGGTTCAGGGGAAGTAGGCATGGATGTTATTTATTTCATCCGCGCCCTTCCCAGGCCGAGACTTTCCTGCCTTGCGGTAGTACTGCAGGTGGGTGCGGTAGTACCGCGAAAGCGGTAGTACTGCCCCCTTATTCGGCTAGTTCCGGCCTGTGTCGCTGTCGTGGTAGTACTGTGGCCAGCCACGGTAGTACTGCGCAGCCCCGCGGTAGTACCGCGCCCCTGGAGCGGTAGTACCGTGTATCGCGGGCTGAACATGTGGATAACGGTTGGAATTTGTCCACGACTATAAAAGGGGCGTCTTCTACCTCTAGTTGACTACCTCTTCCATCTCCAAGCTCCGTTATTGCTCCAAGCTCATTTTTCACTCGATCTCTCTCCCTAGCCAATCAAACTTGTTGATTTGCTCGGGATTGGGTGACAAGTGCCCGATCTACACTTCCACCACAGGATATTTGATTCCCCCCACTTATCCCTTGCGGATCTTGTTACTCTTGGGTGTTGAGCACCCTAGACGGTTGAGGTCACCTCGAAGCCATACTCCATTGTGGTGAAGCTTTGCAGGTTTATTGGGAGCCTCCAAGTGTTGTGGAGATAGCCCCAATCTTGTTTGTAAAGGTCCGGTTGCCGCCTTCAAGGGCTCCAATAGTGGAATCACGGCATCTCACATTGTGTGAGGGCGTGAGGAGATTACGGTGGCCCTAGTGGCTTCTTGGGGAGCATTGTGCCTCCACACCGCTCTAACGGAGACATACTTCCCCTTAAAAGGAAGGAACATCGGTAACACATCCTCGTCTCCACCGGCTCCACTCTTGGTTATCTTATCCCTTTACTTTTGCAAGCTTACTTGTGCTATATCCATTGCTTGCTTGTGTGCTCATTGTCGTTGCATCATATAGGTTGTCCACGTAGTTGCACATCTAGACAACCTATTTCATTGCAAGTTTTAAATTGTTAAAGAAAAGTCTAAAAATTGTTAGTTGCCTATTCACCCCCCCTCTAGTCAACCATATCGATCCTTTCAACGCCGTAGTGAGCGGGATGGATAGACAAGGGCGCCTCGATCTCTATGCCACCCTTTTCGCCACGTACCGAGTGCGCGACTATTGCGGGATTTGACAGGATCACTCGGGCCCACGTGTCAGCCACTCGGAAGCGGCTCTTCATAAGGCGTCGGGGCCGAGGCGTTCGCACTGTGCGCACCCATCCTCCCCCAATCTCCTCTGCTTCTCTGCTACTCCCTTCTCCTCCGCTCTCGACACCGCCGTGCCGCCACCATGGTGAAGGACAAGACGACGACGCTGGAACGTGCGAAGAAGGCGACGGGGGTGGCGAAGGGCAAGAAGACAGCTCGGGGGTCGTCGTCGAGGTCTGGGCTACCGGCGGGTTGGATCCGATCTTCGCTCCGGCGAGAGGACTTGGAGGAGCTGGCCGACTCTGGTCTGATTGTCGAGCGAGCTGTGAGGGTGCTGAAGGTGGAGACGGAGCCTCAGCCGCGGCCGGGTGAGTGTGTTTTGCTCACCACCCACGTCGAGCGAGGTTTTTCCCTTCCTCCGCATCCTTTCTTTAGGGGTTTCTTGAACTTTTTCGGAGCTCAGCTCCATCACTTCTTCCCCAACACCATTACGTATCTCATCGCGTTTGTGTCCATGTACAAAAATTTCCTGGGCTGTCGACCGCACTGGGTCTTTTCAAGCACATCTTTACAATCTGCTCCCAATCGGTAAAGAAAGCCAATTCGAGTGACGAGAGGATGCATGTGATCCAAATGTGCGGGGGTTTGGGGATCCAGATGATAAAACGGAGTGCTTTCCCTTCCATGACACTTCCTGAGTCGGTCACGAGCTCGCATTCGACCTGGTTCTATTGCCAGGACATTGTGACTCCCGATCACTCGACCGGTCTTCCTCCCTTCTCTTTAGATCGCGCCCAGCAACCTTCTTCATTCAAAGTGACAGCTGCCAAGAGGGTGGAAACGGACATGTTGGTGGAGAGACTGGTCTAGTTTATCAATCAGGGTGTAACCGTCATGGACTTGCTGGAGGTGTTTCTCAGTCGACGGATCCAGCCACTCCAGGCTCGTGACCATCCGATGTGGATGTACTCTTGAGCCAACAACACCGCTCAGGTCCACCCAGAGGAGGTTACAACCGAGATGTTGGCCCAGTGGCTGAAGGGCATTACAGGGAACAAGGATTACCCCAGAGGGGCCAGGAGAGTCGACCCATTCAGCGCCGACAACCATCCAGACAAGGTTCGATCTTTTGCTACCAACTGTACTCCTATATGCCTTGCATCTGTTTCTCAATCTGAATGACGTTTGTTTGACTCTTTGTCTTGTAGATTTACACTGAGATGTACTCTATGCCCAACGGTGCACAAGCTCTAGAGCAGGACCAGGAGGGAGAGGACAGCGCGGAAGAAAGTGGCGATTGGCAGTCTCCAGAGGATGACGACGAGGAGGAAAGCGACGAGTCAGATGATGACGAGGCGGTCGACTCACCACCATGCTCAGAGCGTTGATCCAAGCAATCCCACGATCCAGCGGGCGGGCGTGGCAAGGCTGCAGCTCCAAGCACTCAAGCACAAAAGCGCGATCGGACTTTGACTCTGGAGCTGACGAAAAAGGTTGCCAAGCAACCCAAGGTTGCGCCCTCGAAGGCTCGGAAGACCTTGCCCAAGATCAAAATGGATCTGCCTGTCTCCTCTGGGTGAGTGCTCTAACTTCCCGTGTTTCCTTCTTCCGACTGATACTTCTATTTTTACTGAGTGGATTATGAACTTTTTCAGCCCTGCAACTTCTGCGGCTGACATGGATGTTGGCAAGGCCCCAGGGGACGAGGAAGCCGATGAAGCGGCCACTTCCAGAGCTGGTAGGCCCTTTCCAACTTGAATTTGTTCTGCCGATTGATTTGTTGGTCGATTGAACTCTTGGGATTGTTTTTGTTGTAGCTCCGCGAGACGTTATTACCCTTCCGGACGACGAAGAAGAAGAAGCGCCTCTGAGAAAGAGAAGAAGGAGGGGCAGGGCCTCAAGCGGGAAGGCGACCGAGGGGCAGGTGCCTGAGATAGTGGTCGAGCGATCCGGAGATCTGGCTCGGACCAGTGTCACTTTCGCCAATCCACTGTCGGCTGATCGTCCATCGGGGTCGAGTGCTCAGGTGCCTGCCGCTCTAGTACAACTGTTGGAGATATGCCCTAGAGGCAATCATGTATGATGATATTTCCTATGTGTTTATGAATAAAGATAGTCCTTGGACATTATCAATGATGTGTATCAGCGAGTACGTGACTTGTTTGTGGGACTATGCATTGTATGATGACTGCCCTAAATGGTCCCTAGTCGAAAGGGCTGTGTGGACGCGCAGCCGACTAGACTAGCATATGACACGGTCGATGGCTTGGTCTCACTGCCATGGAGCACTGGATGCTAACTGGATAATATGGACTTGGAAGGATCTGGTCGGATTCGACATAGTCGGATCCGACTCAAGATAAGGTCCGAGTTGGACATACCCAACTATTAGATGCAGCGATATGTCATCTGTGAGTCTCTAGTACAACATACGTTCTATGTCCTAAGACCTGAGCTGACGCATGTGCTCGGGATGGTGACAGACCTGCTTTGGGCCGATCAAACGCTACTCCATAACTAGGTAGTTACAAAGGTAGGTTTCAGGCTTGTCCAGACCCATGTTGCGAGACGTGGTCGAGCAAGATGGGATTTGCCCCTCCAATCAGGAGAGATATACTTTGGGCCCCTCGTGTGATCCGACCAGGATAAGCATGGCCATGCAACAAGGATTATGAGATTATCCGGATAGTGGTCGGAATCACTGGAGCGAGAAATAGGCCGGGCTAGCACAAGGATGACAATCTCGCCTTGAGCCCGACAACATATATCATGTGGCAAAGGGAACAGAAGTGTGACATGTTGTACAGGTTTGCCTAACCAGCTTCATAGTCTGCTTGGTGTTCGGCATGCCTTGCTAGAGGCCGCTACCAACCATGCAGTTCGGGGGTGATCCGAACTGCGACCAAGCAGACTTGAACCTAAGGGGTCGCGCGCTTAAGGGAAGGAACCTATGAGGTCGGATCCGAGGACATTGGTCGGATGTGATCCGAGTTGTATTCAGATTGTGGCCGAGTAGACTTGTGGGCTTTAGGGTCCGTGCGAGGCCCAAGTGTTGAGCCCGCGATGGACGCCTATATAAAGTGGAGGTGCGACACACTCATGGGTTGATCGCTTCAGCTCTGTCACTAGGGTTTGCATGTGTTGCGAATAGCCACCTCCACTGGCCGCCAGTTGTGTGATCGGACCTAGCAGTCCACCGCACGACGTTCCTCCTGCACACGCGGATACATTTAGAGATGGTGCACTTGCGTCGCTCCGGCGAACCTGTTCGCGGGATCCGATCGGCTACGTGGGAGACCGGCCAGGAGGAGACGACTCCGGGAGCGCGAGGCGACTTCGGGAACACGCTGCCTCAACTCTACTTCCGCTGCACGGCACTGCGCGTCTAGTGGTAACGATCTATGGTCCATCTCCCATAGCATGTTCCTGGTTCTTCTGCACGTAGGAAAATTTTAATTTGCAGTCGACGCACCCTACCGTAGAACCCAACAACAACTTCACACATCCGATCCCGTGGCTGCTCTGACTGTGTTGTCGTCATCGCTCTTCGCTGCATATCAGACTCCAGACGATCCGCCGAGTGCTGCCAGAGAGGCTCTTCTCCAGGTGAACCTCGTGATGGAGCAGATGAAGGTGGTGCATGAGGCCAGTCAGGTTGCCTACAATGCCACTACTGCTCTGCAAGTGAACGTCAAGGTTAGTTGGTTTCCAACTGATCTCTTGAGTAGTGATAGTTGCAACTATCGCTTCACTGCCCATACGATGTCCTTAGATGAGCATTTTGGAACCTATTATGTGCATCTATGAGTCTGCATTTCTCATCCAACCACCCACTGGGATGTTTCTGTAGTCAAACTGAATAGCCTTTCCACTTGAGTTGACTAAGTTGAGTCGAGTGTTTTTCTGAACTAGTGGGGGCATGCATAGTGCACCCACTGGGTGTAGTCCCCGAGACCGCGGTCGACTGCTGGTAGTGGGCTGGGGGGTCTGAGGATCACTCTTTTTTATTCATGTTGGGTAGACCATGCCGAGTGTAAGAACCGGACCAGTGGGGGCACACCAAGTGCACCCACTGGGTGTAGTCCCCGAGACTACTGTTGAATGTTTGATTCAGCGGTAGTCCTAGAGCAACTTTTACTGAGACAGACTTTTGTTCCTGTCGACTGACATATCCCTTTTGTTGACTGTAGAATTCTTGTGATCTTGGGGCTCAACTTTCTGAGCTGGATAAGAAGCAGGTCAGCATCAACCTTGATCTGGAATTGGCTAAGAAGAACCTCAAAAAGGCCCAGGACGAAACAACTATCATCGAAGGTAACCACTCGTCAACCTTTCACCTTATGATTTCCCTTTCTTTTTTCCAGTCTCTTTGAACTGAGTGATTTCACTCGAACAGATGTGCGTAGTGAAAACCATCAACTTCAGGCTCGTCTGAAGAATGTTATTTCTTTAGAGAAAATGAAGCGGGCTCTGGAGCAGAAGGATCTGGATCTTGCTGCGGCCCAGATGGAGGTGCGAGAGAAAACAACACTTGCGGACAAGAAGTTGGCTTCAGTCGGCAAGTTGGAAGAGGAGATTGCGCAACCGAAGAAAGACAAGGAGAGCTTGACTGATGAAGTGGGGAGCCTCAATGCCAAGAAGGGCGAGCTGGAGTCTTATCTGGGGCAGCTTGCTGCGAAGTTGGTCTTAAAACTTGAAGGTATTTCCTCTTGTTCGACTGATTTGTGATGTCGACTGACATGCCTTGTTAAACTGTCGATTCACTATTTTTCCGACTGCGCAGAACTTTGCCAAGACTTCGAAGCAGAAACTGGGCCGGTCCAGACAGGTCTCGATCCCATAAACTGTCTTGTCAAAGACGATGTTGCAATGAATGTGTTGCGGTTGGAGTCTCGCCTGGATAGCATCCTGGACTACCTCGCTCGACTGAAGGCCGTGATGATGCAGGTTGATGCTGAACTCTGGCCTCAGGCGGAACTCTTGCAGGATCTCGAGTCTCTGATGGCTCGACTGAACCAAATCCCCGGTCGAGTGCAGGAATGGAAGAAGTCATCTGCTCACTGTGGTGCTGACATTGCTCTGTCGTTGGTCCGAGTGCACTGCAAGGACGTCAAAGAAGACAAGCTGGCGGCCCTCAAGGTTGCCAACACAAAAAAGCTCACTTTCCAGTCTTTCATGGACACCTTCCTTGACGCCGCTACTCGCTTCACAGACAACATAGACCTTGACAGTTTATGTGATCCAATGAGTCCTTCTCCGGTTGAGTGAGCCAAACATTATGCCCCACCTTTTATTTGCCTTGGGATGCCGAGTGGTTATGTAAATGTTAAACTCTTTCGGGCTTGATGCCTGTGCACTTCTTCCCGTCGCGGTTCTGAACTTTTGCAGGATTTATCCGAACTTTGTTTTCCTTGAATATCGTGGCTCTTGCTTTTGTTGCTTCTGAATGTTTTTCGATTCTGAACGAATTTTTCCTTTTCACTCAATGACGAGTGGCTCTAACGATGTGTTTAGTCGACACCTCGTCATCCTTGCGGAACAAGATGGAGCACACATTGTACTTGTGATGCACCTCAGACGCGGTGTTCAGTCGACACCTCGTTGTCCTTGCGGATCAGGATGGAGCGCACATTTTATCTATGGTGCAGCTTAGACGTGGTGTCCAGTCGACACCTCATCGTCCTTGCGGATCAGGATGGAGCGTATGTTGTATTTGTGGGATAGCTCAGACGCCGTGTTTAGTTGACACCTCGTCGTCCTTGCGGATCAGGATGGAGCGTACATTGTATTTGTGACTTAGGCGATTACGGGGTCGCAGCTAAGCCCCCGAGTGGGAGGATTGCTCTGCACTCAGAACGTTTTTAACTTAGGCGATTATGGGGTCGCAGCTAAGACCCAAGTGGGAGGATTGCTCTCCACTCGGAATGTTTTTAACTTAGGCGATTACGGGGTCGCAGCTAAGCCCCCGAGTGAGAGGATTGCTCTCCACTCAGAAAGTTTTTAACTTAGGCGATTACGGGGTCGCAGCTAAGCCCCCGAGTGGGAGGATTGCACTCCACTCAGAAAGTTTATAACTTAGGCGATTACGGGGTCGCAGCTAAGCCCCTGAGTAGGAGGATTGCTCTCCACTCGGAATGTTTTTAACTTAGGCGATTGCGGGGTCGCAGCTAAGCCCCCGAGTGAGAGGATTGCTCTCCACTCGGAATGTTTTTAACTTAGGCGATTACGGGGTCGCAACTAAGCTCCGAGTGGGAAGATTGCTCTCCACTCGGAATGTTTTTAACTTAGGCAAATCAGATTCGCGACTAAGCCACCCACTGGGGGATTTGGACACAGATGATTATGGGGAACTGATCATTAAGATACTTTAGAATCATGTATTTGGAAAGCAAACTGAAATACTCTTATTACAACTCGTCGAGTCGAGTGATCTATGTGTAGAAGTGGTGGAGTAGCTCTGCATTCCATGCACATGGCTCGTCCATCTTCTTGGCTAGGTTGTAGATGTGGTAAGCTCCATTGTGAAGCACTTTGGTGATGATGAAGGGACCTTCCCAGGCCGGAGCAAGCTTGTGAGGCCGTTTCTGATCCACTCGAGCACCAGGTCTCCTTCCTGGAACGCTCGACCTCTGACATTTCAGGCATGGAATCGACGCAGATCTTGCTGATAGACGGTCGATCGAATCAAGGCCATCTCGTGTTCCTCTTCTAGGATATCAACAGTGTCTTCACGTGCTTGTACTGCTTTGGCTTCTGAGAATAGTTCCACTCGGGGAGCATTGTGCAATAAGTCACTCGAAACTACAGCCTCGGCGCCGTACACCAAGAAGAATGGGGTTCGGCCAGTTGACCAATTCGGTGTTGTTCTCAGCCCCCACAAGACGGATGGTAACTTAGTCACCTAGGCTCCAGCAGCGTGCTTGAGGTCACAAATTAGTCGGGCTTTAACCCTTGGAGGATCAAACCATTCACCCTTTCTGCTTGTCATTCGACTACGGGTGTGCAACGGACGCATAGTTCACCTGAGTACCTTGGGACACACAAAACGCCTTGAACTCATTGGAATCAAAGTTGGAGCCGTTATCTATGATAATGCTGTGGGGAACTCCATATCTGAATATCAACTCCTTGATGAAACTGACGGCAGTGCCTGCGCCAAGGTTCTTGATGGGCTTAGCATCGATCCGCTTGGTGAACTTGTTGACTGCTACAAGCAAATGGGTGAAACCTCTCGTGCCGGTCTTGAAGGGGCCAACCATATCCAATCCCCAGACTGCAAACGGCCACACGAGTGGAATAGTCTTCAAGGCAGACTCGGGTTTGTGGGAGATGTTGGAGTAGAACTGGCAGCCTGCACACTTGTCGACTATATCTTTTGCCATCTCGTTTGCTCGAGGCCAGTAGAATCCTGCTCGGTATGCTTTGTCCATGATGGTCCGAGAGGACGCATGGTGACCACAGGTCCACGAGTGGATATCGTTTAGGATCATTCGACCTTCTTCTGGGGTGATGCAGCGCTTAGCCACTCCTGTGACACCTTTTCTGTAAAGCTGTCCTTTTATTACAGTGAAGGCTTTGGATCGACGGACTATCTAGCGGGCTTCATCCTCATCCTCTAGGAGTTCCTTCCTGAGAATGTACACAATGTACTGTACTGTCCAGTTGAAAGTGCTAGTTATCGACTAGAGGGGGGGTGAATAGGCGATTTTTATGAAAGTCTTCAAAACATGAGAGTTTAGAAGACAAACACGAAAATTGTACCTATAGACATGCAGGGGAAGATGAACTACACTAGACACATCATGGTCAAACAAGTATGAAGCTAAAGCATGATGAATTATAGCAGCTAGGTAGTAGGATCAGGATGGAAGATAGTATGAAGCCAATCAGAACAAGTAGTCACACAGTGAAGTCAAATAGGCAGAGCAATCAGGTAATGACTTCGCAAAGACAAACTGTAAGTAAGGAGAGTAAGAGATAGAACCAGTGTGTTGTGAAGACAAGGATTTGTTCGACCAGTTCCAGTTGCTGTGACAACTATACGTCTAGTTAGGGAGGCTGAGATTCAACTCAGAAGACCGCGTCTTCACCTTATTCCCCTTGAGCTAAGGACACACACTCCTCACCCAATCACTCTGGTAAGTCTTCAAGGTAGACTTCCAAACCTTCACAGACTTCGTTCACCGGCAATCCACAATGACTCTTGATGCTCAGAATGCGACGCCTAACCGGCTGGAGGATTCACAGTCCTCAAGTGTAACAAGTCTTCAGATCACGTGGACAGAAAGACTTCAGTGATGCCAAACACTCTCTGGGCTCTGGGTGGTTTGGGCTTTGTCCTCGCAAGGATTCTCTCTCTCAAAGGCTTCGGAGGTGGGTTGCTCTCAAACGACAAAAGCCGCATCTAACTCTGAGCAGCCACCAATTTATGGTGTAGGGGGTGGGCTATTTATAGCCATTGGGCAACCCGACCTGATTTGTCCGAAATGACCCTGGGTCACTAAGGAACTGACACATGTCACAACGGTCGGATTTCAAACACACGCGACAGCTTGACTTGGGCTACAAGTAAAGTTGACATATCCGACTTTGGATAAGAATTGCGCTCATTGTCTTCGCTCAAAGACATAGGATTTTGGTTGAGCATCACTTCAGTCAATCTGACTTTGTTCACTTGGACCCCACTTAACAGTGCGGTGGTTCCTATGACTCAACAAAGAAGAAAAGAAACAACAAAACTATTAAGTCTTCGCGCTCCATAGTCTTCACTCAATGTCTTCTCCTGTCATAGTCTTCAATGTGAATGTCTTCACGTACCACCATTATCTTCAATGTCTTCATACATTTTTAGGGGTCATCTCCGGTAGGTAAACCAAATCAAGGAGGGACTACTACCTGTGTTATCCTGCAATTCTCACAAACACATTAGTCCCTCAACCACGTTTGTCGTCAGTACTCCAAAACCAAACTAGGGGTGGCACTAGATGCACTTACACCAGTCGGGTGTGATCACCAAGACATCCATGATCAAGTCAACCACAGCTGGAATCTCAATCTCTGTCGGGTTGGTTGAACTTATCGGTTGCGGGATCTCTTCTTTAAATGGATCCTCTTGTACTGACGGGGTGTGGAGATGCTCCAAGAACACATTGCTGGGGACAGGCTTCCGAGTGGAACCTATCTTTGCCAGATCATCAACAGCTTGATTCTTGATTCGTGGTATGTGGTGGAGCTCTAACCCCTCAAACTTCTTCTCTAGCTTTCTCACTGCGTTGCAATAACCAGTCATTGCGGGACTCCTGACATCCCATTCCTTCATTACCTGATTAACCACTAAGTCTGAGTCGCCGTAGACCATCAAGCGTCGGACGCCGAGTGAAATGGCCATTTGCAACCCATACAATAGTGCCTCATATTTAGCTTCGTTGTTAGAAGAATCAAAGTGAATCTGGAGGACATAACTGAGCTTATCTCCTTGTGGGGATACTAAGACCACTCCTGCGCTAGAGCCATTTAACATCTTGGATCCATCAAAGAACATGGTCCAACGTTCTGACTGGATTTGAGTCAGTTGTTGTTGTTCTGTCCACTCTGCGAGGAAATCTGCAATTGCTTGAGACTTGATGGCCTTCTTTGGCTCAAACTTGATATCTAATGGAAGAAGTTCAATCGCCCACTTTGCCACTCGGCCAGTTGCATCTCTGTTATTCAAAATCTCTGACAATGGAGTGTCGATGATGACTGAAACTGAGTGATCAAAGAAATAATGTGCAACCTTCTTCATGGTTAGGTAAATCCCATAAACAAACTTCTGATAATGAGGGTATCTCTGCTTGGACGGGGTCAAAACCTCTGAAATGTAATAGACTGGGTGCTGAACTTTGAAGGCATTGCCTTTCTCTTCCCGCTCGACCGTGAGCACTATGCTGACAACTTGTCCAGTGGTTGCGATGTAAAGCAATAGAGGCTCTTTGTTGACTGGAGCAGCAAGCACCGGTTGGGTGGAAAGCAGGGCTTTGAGCTCTTCGGCTTCGTCATTCCACTCGAACTTGTCATACTTCTTCATTAGTCGGTAAAGGGGCAGTGCCTTTGCACCGAGGCGTGAAATGAATCGACTCAATGCAGCCAAACAACCAGTAAGCTTCTGAACATCATGCACACGCACTGGGCGCTTCATTTGGAGGATAGTGCCAATCTTCTCTGGATTCGCGTCGATTCCTCATTCGGAAACGAGAAAACTGAGTAACTTTCCACCGGGGACTCCGAATGTGCATTTCGATAGATTGAGCTTGATATCATACCTTCTTAGATTGGCAAAGGTTTCAATGAGGTCAATCAACAGGTCAGAACCTTTGCGTGACTTAACCACTATGTCGTCCATGTATGCTTCCACATTTTGACTGATTTGAGTGAGCAGGCACCTCTGAATCAGGCGCATCAATGTGGCACCAGCATTCTTGAGGCCAAAAGGCATAGTAACATAACAAAAACACCTGAACGGGGTGATGAAAGTTGTCTTGATGTCATTGGGTCCAAACAATCGGATCTGATGGTACCCAGAATAAGCGTCTAGGAAGGACAGTCGCTCGCACCCCGCAGTTGAGTCGACTATCTGGTCGATGCAGGGCAGAGGAAAATGATCTTTCGGGCAGGCCCGATTGATGTGCTTGAAGTCAATACACATTCGAAGTGATTTGTCTTTCTTTGGAACCATAACGACATTGGCGAGCAACTCGGAGTGGTAAATCTCGCCGATGAACTCAGTGGCCAGAAGCCGAGCCACCTCCTCGCCAATTGCCTTTCTCTTCTCCATGGCGGACCGATGAAGATGCTCTTTGATAGGTTTTTCCTTTGGGTCGACTCACAAATGGTGCTCAGCCAGTCCCATGGGTACACCTGGCATGTCAGATGGCTTCCATGTGAAGATGTCCCAGTTCTCACGGAGGAACTAGATGAGCACGTCTTCCTATTTGCTGCCGAGTGTCGTTGAGATATGGGTCAGAGCAGCGTTGGGATCGGTCAGGTGGATGTGAACTGGCTTGGTCTCTCTAGCCTACTGAAATGCAGACTCCGAGGCATGTCTCTTGGCGCGCAGCAAATCACTCGGATCCGTAGTCTTCTGATACTCTTGAAACTCCACAGCTACCATCTGCTCATCTGCTATCTTTGCACCGTCCTGAAGACAATCCTCTTCTTTTTTTCCGGTTACCGAAGACAGTTATCACGCCTTTGGGGCCGGGCATCTTCATCTTGAGGTACACATAACACGATCGAGCCATGAAGCTAGCATAGGCAGGTCTGCCCAAAATGGCATGATAAGCACTCTGGAAACCAGAACCTCAAACGTCAACTTTTCTTTGCAGTAATTCTTCTCATCACTAAAAACCGCATCAAGAGCGATCTGACCGAGTGAATCGGCTTTCTTTCCTCGGATGACTCTGTGGAACCTCATATTGCTCTTGCTTAGTTTGGACATCGGAATGCCCATTCCTTTGAGGGCCTCAGCGTACATGATATTGAGGCCACTGCCACCATCCATCAAAACTTTGGTCAGTCGAGTGCCCCCAATGACTGGGTCGACCACCAGCGCCTGCCGCCCAGGGGTAGCAACTCGTGGTGGGTGATCCGATTGTCGAATGTAATAGGGGTTTTCGACCACTTCAAATACTTCAGTGTTGCCGGAGCAACCATGTTCACCTCTCTGTTAGTGACTTTCAGTCGACTTCTGCTCTCGACATCAGCAAAAATCACCAAGGTGGCATTAACATGGGGATATCCATCTTCCTCTTCTTCCTTGTCTTCCTCCTTATCAGAATCTTTATCCTTCTCGCTCGGCTGACTTTTCTTCTGGAAGCTCTGAATGAGGAGTCGACACTGTTGAGTCGTATGCTTGGGGAGGATCAGATTCCCCTCTTCATCTTTCTTAGTATTAATATGACACAGCAGATCCATCACATCATTTCCATCTTGATATTTTACCTTCTTGGGATTCCAGGGCCCTTTGGGCTTCCCTTTGAACTTTCCTTGATTCAACACTGCTGCCTCAGCAGGACCTGTTACCTCAACCTTTTGCTTCGGCATCCGACTGGAATTTCCTCCTCCGGTGTCCTAGGCGACTGTTTGTGCTTACCACTCCGGAGTCGGTCTTCCTCTTTGATGTTAGTGTACTTGGTGGCAATCTCAATCATCTGAGTCAGAGTCATATCTCCTGTCCGACCGAACTTCAGATTGAGCTCTCTATAGCAAACACCTTCCTTGAAGGCACAGACTACTTGGTGATCTGACACATTCTCCACTATGTGGTGCAGAGTGATCCATCTCTGGATATAGTCTTGCAAGGTTTCATTCGGTTTCTGCATGCAATGCTGCAACTCTGGCAGACCAGCAGGTCTTTTGTAGGTGCCCTCGAATGTTCTAGTAAACACTCAGGCTATTTCATCCCAACTCAAAATGCTCCCAGGGCCAACTGATTCAGCCAAGCTCTGGCAGAACCTTCAAGCATCAGGGGGAGGTGCTTCATGGACACCTCATCACTGCCGCCACCGATATGCACAGCCACTTGGTAGTCCTCAAGCCAAGTGTCGGGCTTCGACTCTCCCGTGAACTTATTGACGCCAGTTGCCAATCTGAAGTTATGGGGGATCTTAGCGGCCCTGATGGCTATTCCGAAACACTCGGGACCGGACATGTGGACCGTGCTTCCGCTAGGCCTGTCTCTGTCTAGCCCTTCTCGGTGTGCTCTGTTCCGGTCGACAAGCCCTGAACAAGGACTGACCTTGCATCGAACCCAGGGTCTCTTGGGTCGACTGGAACTCTGCGGTCATTACCGTATGGACTCCTATCATCATATCACTGGGGCACGTACGACCCGCCCCTCGAAAGGGGCGAAGGCACTCGATGGTGGTTGCTGCGAGCGAACTCACGATCATCATCTCCATGAGCTCTTCCTAGGTGCCGATCCTGGCGGTGCTCACGAGCTCCTCACCTCAAAGGTGACCTAGGACTATGTGCTGACTGAACGGTGTCCGCCCTTACCGATCAATTGTGAATTCTGTTCCATGACTGGGACACGGCGGAGTTCTGGTCTCCTACTGCCCGGAGCAGTGCCATGATCTGTTCCAAGCCCCTTCCAGCCTCCGAGCGAGACGGCTGAATGGACTCTGCAATATGCGCAGCAGCCGTGAGATTCTGAATCAGCCTATGGAATACCTGAGTTTCTGGTGGAAACAATTGTCATGAACGCCGACTAGATCTAGGTATCAGTCGACGGGCACGCTTGTCGAGAGAATGTTGGAGATTCTCCAAACGAGTGCTCGCAGCCAGCGTGGCCAGGCGCACTTCCACAAAGCCCGAGCCTCGGCGGTTTCCCCAATGATGGGGGTATGGAGAGCCTCCTCGCTGTGGCGTTGCAGCCCCTCCCTATGTTGTGGACTGAGAGGTTGAGGCTGATACTTCTCGTGGCTGAATGACGTACCATCGCCGTCCATGTTCTTGCCGCTACGACGGAAACCAGGCAGGTCGCGATGGGAATCGACCATGAGGACCTCCGTCGCGGGGTTACAACTCCCGCTCTCAGAAAGTGTGTCTGCTAAGTCAGTCGACGGGTCGACTGGACCGCAGTGATATACATCGGGCTCGATTGTCGCGACTTGGGGATGAACGTCTGCCGAGCCACCGCGTGCTTCACCCATAACTGGAGTCGTGATCGACCCGACTACTTGCGGCGGCGTCCAACAGAGCGAGAGAACGACACGGGGGTCGACTGGTACGGGGTCGACGACTGTGGAAGGAGGACGCCACGGGCACTCGCACGGAAGTGCCATGAACCTCAGATTGGCAGTGCCTCGACATCGAGGGGGCCTCTTAAAGCCAGGCCGAGTCGTCGGCGACGAAAGTGAGCGCGCCGAGTCGGAACTCGCGGACCATGATCAAACTGCTGCCGGAAACCATGTTGATGAAGACTGAAGAAAATGCAACCTCGCCGGAAGTCGCTAAGACGCTTCGCCCCACGGTGGGCGCCAACTGTCATGGTACTAATTCTGACAGTAAGATTAGGGGGTACGTATGAGGAGGAAAGGTCCTAGCTACGGTGAGATTGTACGCAAGTGTTTACGAGTTCAGGCCCCTCTCAGAGGAGGTAAAAGCCCTACGTCTCGGTGCCCTGAGGCGGTTGACTGGATTATGGTGTGTGTTACAAGGGTGCGAACCCTTGTGCCGGAGGAGGGGTGGCTTATATAGAGTATGCCAGGACCTCGGCCATCCCCCGTTACAAGGAGTTCAATGTACATAAAGATAGGGCGTTACTCATAACGCCAGCTATAAAGTGCTATTAATGCCCTTGAAGAGTACGGAGTGAATGCTTGACCATTGTTGTCCTGGCCGACTCCTGGTCTTCAGTAGGCCGAGTGGTTTCTTGTATGGTCGAGTGATCACGGGAAGGAGGGGTATCCGAGTGATATGACTGGTCAAGTGGACTGCACTCGACGTCTTTAATTGGTACTCCATGTTGTCTCTCAGGTGCCTTTGCTTCTAGGGTAGTGACCTTGGGTAGGATGTATAGGTCAGGCCTATGACCCTACCCTAGGTCTATATCCTCATCATTAGCCCCCGAATGGATTGAGGTCCGAGTGAAAAGAAGGTGGAAGTTAATCTTGCCTCGACTGTTGTGCTCCATTAATACTCGAGTTGGAATGGAGGCCCATGTCGAAAGTGCAGCTTCGTTTCAGTTGCCACGATCAATTCAGTAGGTCGTCGAGTGGGTTTGCAACGCCACCCCGTCGAGTGTTACTTTCGTCGCGAAATCTTCGACGCGATTGGTAACAGCGTGACCCGGATCTCGCGGGATTCAAAATTTTGGGGAGGCGCGCGAGGCGGGGCACGCCGTAGTGAGCGGGATGGATAGACAAGGGTGCCTTGATCTCTGCGCCACCTTTTTCGCCATGTACCGAGCGCACGACTATTGCGGGATTTGACAGGATCGCTCGGGCCCACGCGTCAGCCACTCGGAAGCGGCTCTTTATAAGGCGTCGGGGCCGAGGCGTTCGCACTGTGCGCACCCATCCTCCCCCAATCTCCTCTACTTTTCCGCTGCTCCCTTCTCCTCCGCTCTCGACATTGCCGTGCCACCACCATGGTGAAGGACAAGACGATGGCGCTGGAACGTGCGAAGAAGGTGACGGGGGCGTCAAAGGGAAAGAAGACGGCTCGGGGGTCGTCGTCGAGGTCCGGACTACCGGCGGGTTGGATCCAGGGCGATTGGATCTGATCTTCGCTCTAGCCAGAGGACTTGGAGGAGCTGGCCGACTCTGGTCTGATTGTCGAGGGAGCTGTGAGGCTGCCAAAGGGGGAGACGGAGCCTCAGCCGCGGCTGGGTGAGTGCGTTTTGCTCGCCACCCATGTCGACCGAGGTTTTTCCCTTCCCCCGCATCCTTTCTTTAGGGGTTTCTTGAACTTTTTTGGAGCTCAGCTCCATCACTTCTTCCCCAACACCATTACTATCTCGTCGCATTTGTGTCCATGTGCGAAAATTTCCTAGGTTGTCGACCGCACTGGGGTCTTTTCAAGCACATCTTTACAATCCGCTCCCAATCGGTAAAGAAAGCCAATTCGAGTGACGAGAGGATGCACGTGATCCAAATGTGCAGGGGTTTGGGGATCCAGATGAGAAAACGGAGTGCTTTCCCTTCCATGACACTTCCTGAGTCGGTCAGGGGCTCGCAGTCAACCTCGTTCTACTGCCAGGACATTGTGACTCCCGGTCACTCGACCGGTCTTCCTCCCTTCTCTTTAGATCGCGCCCAGCAACCTTCTTCATTGAAAGTGACAGCCGCCGAGAGGGTGGAAACGGACATGTTGGTGGAGAGAGTGGTCCAGTTGATCAATCAGGGTGTAACCGGCATAGACTTGCTGGAGGTGTTTCTCAGTGGACGGATCCAGCCGCTCCAGGCTCGTGACCATCCAATGTGGATGTACTCTGGAGCCAACGACACCGCTCGGGTCCACCCAGAGGAGGTTATAGCCGAGATGGTGGCCCAGTGGCTGAAGGGCCTTACAGGGAACAAGGATAACCCCAGAGGGGCCATGAGAGTCAACCCATTCAGCGCCAACAACCATCCAGACAAGGTTCGATCTTTTGCTACCGACTGTACTCTTGTATGCCTTGCATCTGTTTTTGAATCCGACTGACGTTTGTTTGACTCTTTGTCTTGTAGATTTACACTAAGATGTACTCTATGCCCAACGGTGCACAAGCTCTGGAGCAGGACCTGGAGGGAGAGGACAGCACGGAAGAAAGTGGTGATTGGCAGTCGCCAGAGGATGACAATGACGACGAAAGTGACGAGTTGGATGACGACAAAGCGGTCGACTCACCACCATGCTCAGAGCGTCGATCCAAGAAATCCCACGATCCAGCGGGCGGGCATGGCAAGGCTGCAGCTCCAAGCACTCAAGCACATAAGCGCACTCGGACTTCGACTCTAGAGCTGACGGAAAAGGTTGCCAAGCAACCCAAGGTTGCACCCTCGAAGGCTCGGAAGACCTTGCCCAAGATCAAAATGGATGTGCCTGTCGCCTCTGTGTGAGTGCCCTAACTTCTCGTGTTTCCTTCTTCCGACTGATACTTCTGTTTTTACCGAGTGGATTATGAACTTTTTCAGCCCTGCAACTTCTGCGACTGACATGGATGTTGGCAAGGCCCCAGGGGACGAGGAAGCCGATGACGCGGCCACTTCCAGAGCTGGTAGGCCCTTTCCAACTTGAATTTGTTCTGCCGATTGATTCGTTGGTCGATTGAACTCTTGGGATTGTTTTTGTTGCTGCTCCGCGTGACGTTATTACCCTTCCGTATGACGAATAAGAAGAAGCGCTTCTGAGAGAGAGAAGAAGGAGGGGCAGGGCCTCAAGCGGGAAGGTGACCGAGGGGCAGTTGCTTGAGACAGTGGTCAAGCGATCCAGAGATCTGGCTCGGACCAGTGTCACTTCCGCCAATCCACTGTCGACTGACCGTCCATTGGGGTCGACTGCTCAGGCGCCTACCGCTCCAATACAACTGTTGGAGATATGCCCTAGAGGCAATCATGTATGATGATATTTCCTATGTGTTTATGAATAAAGATAGTCCTTGGACATTATCAATGATGTGTATCAGCGAGTAAATGACTTGTTTGTGAGACTATGCATTGTATGATGACTGTCCTAAATGGTCCCTAGTCGAAAGGGTTGTGTGGACGCGCAGCCGACTAGACTAGCATATGACACGGTCGATGGCTTGGTCTCACTAGCCATGGAGCATTGGATACTAACTGGATAATATGGACTCGGAAGGATCTGGTCGGATCCGACATAGTCGGATCCGAGTCGAGATAAGGTCCGAGTTGGACAGACCCAACTATCAGACGCGGCAATATGTCATCTGTGAGTCTCTAGTACAACATAAGTTCTATGTCCTAAGACCTGAGCTGATGCATGTGCTCGGGATGGTGACAGACCTGCTTTGGGCCGACCAAATGCTACTCCGTAACTAGGTAGTTACAAAGGTAGGTTTCAGGCTTGTCCAGACCCATGTTGCGAGACGTGGTCGAGCGAGATGGGATTTGCCCCTCCAATCAGGAGAGATATACTCTGGGCCCCTCGTGTGATCCGACCAGGATAAGCATGGCCATGCGACAAGGATTATGAGATAATCCGGATAGTGGTCGGAATCACTGGAATGAGAAAGAGGTCGGGCTAACACAAGGATGACAATCTCGCCTTGAGCCCGACAACATATATCGTGTGGCAAAGGGAACAGAAGTGTGACATGTTGTACAGGTTCGCCTAACCAGCTTCATAGTCTGCTTGGTGTTCGGCATGCCTTACTAGAGGCCGCTACCAACCGTGTAGTTCGGAGGTGATCCGAATTGCGACCAAGCCGACTTGAACCTAAGGGGTCGCGCGCTTAAGGGAAGGAACCTATGAGGTCGGATCCGAGGACACTAGTCGGATGTGATCCGAGCTGTATTCGGATTGTGGCTGAGTAAACTTGTGGTCTTTAGGGTCCGTGCGAGGCCCAAGTGTTGAGCCCGCGATGGACGCCTATATAAAGTGGAGGTGCGGCACACTCATGGGTTGATCGCTTCGGTGCTGTCACTAGGGTTTGCATGTGTTGCGAATATCCACCTCCACTGGCTGCTGGTTGTGTGATTGGACCTAGCAGTCCGCCGCACGACGTTCCTCGTGCACGCGCAGATACTGTTAGAGGCGGTGCACTTGTGCCTCTTTGGCGAACCTATTCGCGGGATCCGATCGGCTACGTGGGAGACTGGCAAGGAGGAGACGACTCTGGGAACGCGAGGCGACTCCGGGAACGCGCTGCCTCAACTCTACTTCCGCTGCACGGCACTGCGCATCTAGGGGTAACATTCTATGGTCTATCTCCCATAGCATGTTCTTGGTTGTTCTGCGTGTAGGAAAATTTTAATTTGAAGTCGACGCACCCTACCGTAGAACCCGACAGTGGTATCAGAGCCTCTGCTATAGGATTTGGGTTCAGATCGTATGCATATTAGATATGTGGAGACGATAGATGAGATTTGTTGTTGTTTCTGAAATCGGCTATGTGCACGGTTGATGAGATCAATTGCACATGGGGATTGAAGTAGCTATGTTTTCTAATGATCGGAGTCGATGAGGTCGTGACACAACCTGCCCCTTCGAACCCTGCCCGCTAACCGGCTAGCGGGACTGCCGTGTGCATAGCGCCTTGTATTTCGTACGCGATCACTCAAACCGTTGGAATGCGAGTAACTCTGTTTTGCAGGTTTGATGTGAATAGTATGGCTCATGTGTATGTGATGCATGTGTGTAATTTATACATGGCCTGCTTGTCATGTTTGTCAGCCGGCAGGAGCCAAAGTCCTGTCATTATAATGTATAATGACATGCGTGTCAACTTGTGATTCTATGTAAATTCATTACTAGTTGTAGTAGTTGGATAACAGAGATCAGGTCGATGGCTTGGTGTCCCGGCATGACAAACAGGATGGAGTTCCTAGATGGTCATCGGAGTCGGAGCCGACCTGGAAGAATGTCCATGAAGGAGCCATACTATTTCACAATATGTGTTTATTTGTGATTGTTATGCTTCTTTGTTTCTATGTATGTTAGAATGGTAGAAAGATCCCTCACGAATATCAAGTAAATTTCCATTCCCGATGTTGCACCTTCGCACATCAAGTACGTCTAGTAGTGGGCTCATAAAATTGGGGTGCTGCTAGGTGTCCTTGAACTGAAGGGTTCATGTCGGACACGGACATACATTGCATCAAGTTAACTTGACAAGGCTATCAAAACGGTTTTGGGCCTTGTGGCAAAGAAGGTTGGGAGCCGGGGTATAAGATACCTTCCCGGCCGACAGGAGTCGTATAGAAATGCAATTAGCAAGGAGTTGCTTACCGGATAGGTATGTTGGCTAGCAGTGATGCTAAAGCTCACTAGTCGCATGCGCTAGTCGGATCTGAATCACTGAGAGTCTGCGGAGGGATGCTGACTTCAGTGGGAGTATTTCTATTTAGGCTAGAATTACTCTACATAAACACATTGCTTAGTGATTGCATATTTTCTGTTGCAGATCAATGGCACCACCTGCTCAACCCAACTTTGCATTGAAAACAATTCTGGAAAAGGATAAACTGAATGGAACAAACTTTACCACCTGGTATAGAAATCTGAGAATTGTTCTCAAGCACGATAAAAAGGAACATGTTCTAGAGGATCCACTTCCAGAGGAACCTGCCAATAATGCTAATGCCACAACTAAGAATGCCTACCAGAAACTCGTTGATGAATCAACGGAGATCAGTTGTCTGATGATGGCTTGTATGGAGCCCAATTTACACCATCATTTTGAAAATGTTGAGGCTTATGATATGATCGAGAGTCTCAAGAGCATGTTTCAGACACAGGCTAGGACTAAAAGGTTCAACGTCTAGCGATCCTTGATGGATTGTAAGCTAAAGGAAGGTGATCCACTGAGCCCACATGTGATCAAGATGATCGTATATGTGCAAGCTTTGGATTGGTTGGGCTTCCCGCTCTTGGATGAGCTTGCTACAGATGCAGTTCTGGGTTCTCTTCCGCCCAGCTATGGGACGTTCATCTTGAACTATCATATGCATGGCATGGATAAGAAGCTCACTGAATTGCATGGGATGCTCAAAGTGGCAGAGCGGGATATTAAGAAAGGCACGCATCAAGTGTTGATGGTGCAGAAATCGGCTAAGTTCAAGAAGAGTTGGTCCAAGAAGAAGGCTAAGGCAAAGGCACGGATATAGTAACCTCCGTCGCTGCGCCGAAGTCTGGACCGGACTCAAAGACCGTTTTCTATAATTGCAAGGAGACCGGTCACTGGAAGAGGAATTGTAGCAAGTGGCTTGCAGAGCATGGCAAGAAGGTCGGAAATGCTTCTTCAGGCAAAGGTACACTTGTTGCATATGTTATAAACATTTACCTTGCTGACATACCGAGTAGCTCTTGGGTATTTGATACCGGATCAATTGTTTATATTTGCAACTCGATGCAGGGGCTGGTAAGAACTAGGCGTGTGGCACAAGGGGAGATTGACATCAGGGTCGGCAACAAAGCAATAGTTGCTGCGTTGGAGGTCGGCATGATGCAGCTCCAGCTTCCTTCTGGATTTATTTTAGAATTGAATAATTGTTATTACATTCCTGCACTTAGTCAGAACATTATTTCTGCCTCATGCTTGATGAGTCAGGGTTATGAATTCAATTTAAAGGACAATGGTTGTTCGATATTTTTGAATGGCATGTTCCATGGCTATGCACCCATTGTTGATGGGCTATTTATATTAAATCTAGAAATGGAACCGGTCTATAACGTGAATGTCAAGAGGCATAAGCCTAATGAGATAAATCCGACATAGTTTTGGCATTGCCGGCTTGGACACATTAGTCTGAAACGCATGAAGAAGCTCCATGATGATGGGCTCCTGACTTTGTCCGACTTCGGGTCGTTCGAGACATGTGAATCATGCTTGCTAGGCAAGAAGACTAAGTCTCCTTTCGCAAAGAGTTGTGAGGGGGCGTCCGAGTTGTTGGAACTGATACACAGTGATGTGTGTGAACCAATGAGCACAACTGCCAGAGGCTGCTATTAGTACTTCGTGACTTTTATCAATGACTTGAGTAGATATGGATATATCTATTTGATGAGGCACAAGTCGGAAACTTTTGAAAAGTTCAAAAAGTTTTAGAACAAGGTTGAGAATCAGCTCGGCAAGACTATAAAACTTCTGCGATCTGATCGTGGAGGTGAGTACATGAGCGAAGAGTTTCATGATCATCTGAAAAGTCGAGGTATAGTACCTCAGCTCACACCTCCGGGTACGCCACAAAGAAACGACGTGTCGGAGTGGAGGAATAGGACCTTGTTGGACATGGTCCGGTCTATGATGAGCAAATCGGATTTACCCTTGTCATTCTGGGGATACGCTCTAGAAACTGCAGCTTTCACACTTAACAGGGTACCATCAAAATCCGTAGACAAGACACCACATGAGATGTGGACCGGGAAGACTCCCAGTTTGTCTTTTCTAAAGATTTGGGGTTGTGAAGCATTTGTCAAGAGACTTATGTCAGATAAGCTTACATCCAAGTCGGATAAATGCATGTTCGTGGGATATCCGAGGGAAACCTTGGGATATAGCTTCTACAACCGGGAAGAGAAGAAAGTGTTTATTGCTTGGAAAGGGGTTTTCCTTGAGAAAGAGTTTCTCAGCCGAGAGGCCAGTGGGAGGACGGTCTGACTCGAAGAAATTCGAGGACCACTCGGGGACGGCTCGGCTGGTGATGAGATCATACTGGAGTCAGTCAGGGAACCCGTAGTGGAAGCGGCACCGGAACCATGGAGGTCGGAAAGATTGCGTAGAGTGCGTGATGTATTGTTGCTAGAAAGCGACGAGCCGGCTACGTATGCAGAAGCGATAGTGAGCCCAGATCCCGAGGCATGGCTGGAGGCCATGAGATCCGAGTTAAAGTCCATGGATGATAATAAATTCTGGGACTTGGTTGATCCGTCGCCTGGCGTAACAGTCATTGGTTGCAAATGGGTCTTTAAGAAGAAAACCGATGTGGATGGAAATGTTCAGATACACAAAGCTCGGCTTGTTGCTAAGGGTTATGGACAAGTTCAAGGAATTGACTACGATGAGACTTACTCACTGGTAGCGATGCTGAAGTCGGTGAGGATCGTACTAGCTATAGCTACATATTTCGATTACGAGATATGGCAGATGGATGTCAAGACGGCTTTCCTTCATGGAAATTTAACCGAGGACGTGTATATGATACAACCCGAGGGTTTTGTCGATCCGACTAGCGCTGGTAAGGTATGCAAGCTCAAGAGATCCATTTATGGGTTGAGGCAAGCATCTCAGAGCTGGAACATTCGTTTTGATGAGGTCATCACTGGTCTCGGTTTCATCAAAAGCGAAGAGGACGCTTGTTTATTCAAGAAGTTAAGTGGGAGCTCAATAGTCTTTTTGATCTTGTATGTGGATGACATACTACTGATCGGAAATGATGTTTCAATGTTGAACACGGTCAAGGAGTCATTGAATGGCAAGTTTTCGATGAAGGACCTTGGTGAGGCAGTCTATATTTTAGGCATAATGATCTATAGAGATAGATCGAGGAGGCTGCACGGCTTAAGCCAGAGCACGTACATAGGTAAAATGTTGAAGCGGTTCAACATGAGTGAGGCGAAGAAAGGGTTCTTGCCACTCTCACATGGTATAAGGCTAAGCGAGACTCAGAGTCCTTCGACATCTGATGAGCGAAGCAGGATGAGTAGGATTCCGTATGCCTCGGCAATCGGTTCCATAATGTATGCCATGATATGTACAAGGCCTGATGTTGCTTTTTCAATAAGCCTAACAAGCAGATACCAGGCGAACCCAGGAAGGAGTCACTGGGCAGCGGTAAAGACTATTTTGAAGTACCTGAAAAGGACTAAATAGATGTTCCTAGTTTATGGAGGTGAGGAAGAGCTCGTCGTAAGGGGTTACGCCGATGCTAGTTTCCAAACCGATAGAGATGATTGTCGATCACAGTCCGGATTTGTGTATGTCATGAATGGAGGGTCAGTGAGCTAGATGAGTTCCAAGCAAGAAATGGTAGCCGATTCTACCACAGAAGCCAAATACTGTGCGGCTTGTGAAGCTGCAAAGGAAGGTGTTTGGATCCGGCATTTTCTGGATGATCTTGGTATTTTCCCAGCCTCGGTAAAACTGTTGGACCTTTATTGTGATAATTCTGGTGCCATCGCACAAGCCAAGAAGCCGAGGAATCACCACAAGGTCAGACACATAGATCGGAAATATCACCTAATACGAAAGATCGTAAATAATGGTGATGTAGACATATGCAAAATTCACACGGATGCAAATGTTGCAGATCCATTGACTAAGCCGCTTCCACAACCCAAGCATGAGGGGCACGTTAGAGCTATGGGCAGTCGATGTCTATTTGATTGACTCTAGTGCAAGTGGGAGACTGTTGGAGATATGCCCTAGAGGAAATCGTGTATGATGATATTTCCTATGTGTTATGAATAAAGATAGTCCTTGGACATTATCAATGATGTGTATCGGCGAGTACGTGACTTGTTTGTGGGACTATGCATTGTATGATGACTGTCCTAAATGGTCCCTAGTCGAAAGGGCTGTGTGGATGCACAGCCGACTAGACTGGCATATGACATGGTCGATGGCTTGGTCTCACTAGCCATGGAGCATTGGATGCTAACCGGATAATATGGACTCGGAAGGATCTGGTCGGATTCGACATAGTCGGATCCGAGTTGAGATAAGGTCCGAGTTGGACAGACCCAACTATGAGACGCAGCGATATGTCATATCTGAGTCTCTAGTACAACATACGTCTTGTGTCCTAAGACCTGAGCTGACGCATGTGCTCGGGATGGTGACAGACCTACTTTGGGCTGACCAAACGCTACTCCGTAACTGGGTAGTTACAAAGGTAGATTTCAGGCTTGTCCAGACCCATGCTACGAGACGTGGTCGAGCAAGATGGGATTTGCCCCTCCGGTCAGGAGAGATATACTCTGGGCCCCTCGTGTGATCCGACTAGGATGAGCATCGCCATGCGATAAGGATTGTGAGATAATCCGGATAATGGTCGGAATCACTAGAACGAGAAAGAGGTCGGGCTAGCACAAGGATGACAATCTCGCCTTGAGCCCGACAACATATATCATGTGGCAAAGGGAACAGAAGTGTGACATGTTGTACAGGTTTGCCTAACCAGCTTCATAGTCTGCTTGATGTTCGACATGCCTTGCTAGAGGTCGCTACCAACCGTGCAGTTCGGGGGTGATCCGAACTTCGACCAAGCCGACTTGAACCTAAGGGGTCACGCGCTTAAGGGAAGGAACCTATGAGGTTGGATCCGAAGACACTGGTCGGATGTGATCCGAGCTGTATTCGGATTATGGCCGAGTAGACTTGTGGGCTTAAGGGTCTGTGCAAGGCCCAAGTGTTGAGCCCGTGATGGACGCCTATATAAACTGGAGGTGCGGCACACTCATGGGTTGATCGCTTCGGTGCTGTCACTAGGGTTTGCATGTGTTGCGAATAGCCACCTCCACTGGCCGCCGGTTGTGTGACCGGACCTAGCAGTCCGCCGCACGATGTTCCTCCTGCACGCACGGATACCGTTAGAGGTGGTGCACTTGCGCCGCTCCGGCGAACCTATTCGCGGGATCCGATCGGCTACGTGGGAGACTGGCAAGGAGGAGATGACTCCGGGATCGCGAGGCGACTCTGGGAACGCGCTGCCTCAACTCTACTTCCGTTGCACGGCACTGCGCGTCTAGTGGTAATGATCTGTGGTCCATCTCCCATAGCATGTTCCTGGTTGTTCTGCGCGTAGGAAAATTTTAATTTGCAGTCGACGCACCCTACCGTAGAACCCAACAACAACTTCATGCATTCGATCCTGTGGCTGCTCCGACTGCGTTGCCGTCATTGCTCTTCGCTGCATATCAGACAACAGACGATCCGCCGAGTGCTGCCAGGGAGGCTCTTCTCCTGGTGAACCTCGTGATGGACCAGATGAAGATGGTGCATGAGGCCAGTCAGGTCGCCTACAACGCCACTACTGCTCTACAAGCGAACGTCAAGGTTAGTTGGTTTCCGAATGATCTCTTGAGTAGTGATAGTTGCAACTGTCACTTCACTGCCCATACGATGTCCTTAGATGAGCGTTTTGGAACCTATTATGTGCATCTATGAGTCTGCATTTCTCATCCAACCACCCACTAGGGTGTTTTTGTAGTCAAACTGAATAGCCTTTCCACTTGAGTCGACTAGGTTGATTCGAGTGTTTTTCTGAACCAGTGGGGGCAGGCATAGTGCACCCACTTGGTGTAGTCCCCGAGACCACGGTCGACTGCTGGTAGTGGGCTGGGGTCTGAGAATCGCTCCTTTTTTTACTCATGTTGGGCAGACCATGCGAGTGTAAGAACCGGACCAGTGGGGGCACGCCAAGTGCACCCACTGGGTGTAGTCCTCGAGACTACTGTTGAATGTTTGATTCAGCGGTAGTCCTAGAGCAACTTTTACTGAGACAGACTTTTGTTCCTGTCGACTGACATATCCCTTTTGTTGACTGTAGAATTCTTGTGATCTTGGGGCTCAACTTTCTGAGCTGGATAAGAAGCAGGTCAGCATCAACCTTGATCTGGAATTGGCTAAGAACAACCTCAAAAAGGCCCAGGACGAAACAACTATCATCGGAGGTAACCACTCGTCAACCTTTCACCTTATGATTTCCCTTTCTTTTTTCCAGTCTCTTCGAACCGAGTGATTTCACTCGAACAGATGTGCGTAGTGAAAACCGTCAACTTCAGGCTCGTCTGAAGAATGCTATTTCTTTAGAGAAAATGAAGCAGGCTCTGGAGCAGAAGGATCTGGATCTTGCTATGGCCCAGAAGGAGGCGCAAGAGAAAACAGCACTTGCGGACAAGAAGTTGGCTTCAGTCGGCAAGTTGGAAGAGGAGATTGCGCAACTAAAGAAAGACAAGGAGATCTAGACTAATGAAGTGGGGAGCCTCAAAGCCAAGAAGGGCGAGCTGGAGTCTTATCTGGGGCAGCTTGCTGCGAAGTTGGTCTTAAAACTTGAAGGTATTTCCTCATGTTCGACTGATTTGTGATGTCGACTGACATGCCTTGTTAAACTGTCGATTCACTATTTTTCCGACTGCGCAGAACTTTGCCGAGACTTCGAAGCAGAAATTGGGCGGGTCAAGACAGGTCTCTATCCCATAAGCTGTCTTGTCAAACACGACATTGCGATGAATGTGTTGCGGTTGGAGTCTCGCCTGGACAGCGCCGTGGACTACCTTGCTTGACTGAAGGCCGCGATGACACAGGTTGATGCTGAACTCTGGCCTCAGGCAGAACTCTCGCAGGATCTTGAGTCTCTGATGGCTCGACTGAACCAAATCCCCGGTCGATTGCAGGAATGGAAGAAGTCATCTGCTCGCTGTGGTGCTGACGTTGCTCTGTCGTTGGTCCGAGTGCACTGCAAGGACATCAAAGAAGACAAGCTTGCGGCCCTCAAGGTTGCCAACACAAAAAGCTCACTTTCCAGTCTTTCATGGACACCTTCCTTGACGCTGCTACTTGCATCGCAGACAGCATCAACCTTGACAGTTTCTGTGATCCAACGAGTCCTTCTCCGGCTGAGTGAACGAAACATTATGCCGCACCTTTTATTTGCCTCGGGATGCCGAGTGGTTATGTAACCATTAAACTCTTTCGGGATTGATGCCTATGCACTTCTGCCCATCGCGGTTCTAAACTTTTGCGGGATTTATCCGAACTTTGTTTTCCTTGAATATCGTGGCTCTTTCTTTTGTTGCTTCCGAATGTTTTTCGATTCTGAACGAATTTGTCCTTTTCACTCAACGACGAGTGGCTCTGACAATGTGTTTAGTCGACACCTCCTCGTCCTTGCGGATCGAGATGGAGCACACATTGTACTTGTGACGCAGCTCAGATGCGGTGTTCAGTCGACACCTCGTCGTCCTTGCGGATCGGGATGGAGCGCACATTTTATCTATGGTGTAGCTTAGACGTGGTGTCCAGTCGACACCTCGTCGTCCTTGTGGATTAGGGTGGAGCTTATGTTGTATTTGTGGCATAGCTCAGACGCGGTGTTCAGTCGACACCTCATCGTCCTTGCGGATCGGGATGGAGCGTACGTTGTATTGTGACTTAGACGATTACGGGGTCACAGCTAAGCCCCCGAGTGGGAGGATTGCTCTCCACTTGGAACATTTTTAACTTAGGCGATTACGGGGTTGCAGCTAAGCCCCCGAGTGGGAGGATTGCTCTCCACACGGAATGTTTTTAACTTAGGGGATTACGGGGTCGCAGCTAAGCCCTCGAGTGAGAGGATTGCTCTCCACTCGGAAAGTTTTTAACTTAGGCGATTACGGGGTCGCAGCTAAGCCCCTGAGTGGGAGGATTTCTCTCCACTCGGAAAGTTTATAACTTAGGCGAT
>NC_041386.1:712582433-712595307 GCF_002162155.2 Triticum dicoccoides | reverse complement strand
GATTACGGGGTCGCAGCTAAGCCCCCGAGTGGGAGGATTGCTCTCCACTCAGAATGTTTTTAACTTAGGCGATTACGGGGTCGCAGTTAAGCCCCCGAGTGAGAGGATTGCTCTCCACTCGGAATGTTTTTAACTTTGGCGATTACGGGGTCGGAGCTAAACTCTGAGTGGGAAGATTGCTCTCCACTCAGAATGTTTTTTACTTAGGCAAATCAGATTCACGACTAAGCCACCCACTGGGGGATTTGGACACGGATGATTATGGGGAACCGATCATTAAGATACTGTAAAAGTCATGTCTTTGGAAAGCAAACTGAAATACTCTTATTACAGCTCGTCGGGTCGAGTGATCTATGTGTAGAAGTGGCGGAGCAGCTCTGCATTCCACGCACATGGCTTGTCCATCTTCTTGGGTAGGTTGTAGATGTGGTAAGATCCATTATGAAGCACTTTGGTGATGATGAAGGGACCTTCCCAGGCCGGAGCAAGCTTGTGAGGTCGTTTCTGATCCACTCGGAGCACCAGGTCTCCTTCCTGGAACGCTCGACCTCTGACATTTTGGGCATGGAATCGACGCAGATCTTGCTGATAGATGGTCGATCGAATCAAGGCCATATTGCGTTCCTCTTCTAGGAGATCAACGACGTCTTCTCGTGCTTGTTCTGCTTCGGCTTCTGAGAATAGTTTCACTCGGGGAGCATTGTGTAATAAGTCACTCGAAAGTATAGCCTCGGTGCCGTACACCAAGAAGAATGGGGTTCGGCCAGTCGACCGATTCGGTGTTGTTCTCAGCCCCCACAAGACGGATGGGAACTTAGTCACCCTGGCTTCAGCAGCGTGCTTGAGGTCGCGCATTAGTCGGGGCTTTAACCCTTGGAGGATCAAACAATTCGCCCTTTCTGCTTGTCATTCGACTGCGGGTGTGCGACGGACGCATAGTTCACCGGTGTGCCTTGGGACACATAGAACGCCTTGAACTCATTGGAATCAAAGTTGGAGCCATTATCTGTGATAATGTTGTGGGGAACTCCATATCTGAATATCAATTCCTTGATCAAATTGACGGCAGTGCCTGCGCCAAGGTTCTTGATGGGCTTAGCTTCAATCCACTTGGTGAACTTGTCGACTGCTACAAGCAAATGGGTGAAACCACTCATGCCGGTCTTGAAGGGGCCAACCATATCCAATCCCCAGACTGCAAACGGCATGACGAGTGGAATAGTCTTCAAGGCAGACGCGGGTTTGTGGGACATGTTGGAGTAGAACTGGCAGCCTGCACACTTGTCGACTATATCTTTTGCCATCTCGTTTGCTCGAGGCCAGTACAATCCTGCTCGGCATGCTTTGGCCATGATGGTCCTAGAGGACGCATGGTGACCACAGGTCCCCGAGTGGATATCGTTTAGCATCATTCGACCTTCTTCTGGGGTGATGCAGCGCTGAGCCACTCCCGTGACACTTTTTCTGTAAAGCTGTCCTTTTATTACTGTGAAGGCTTTGGATCAACGGACTATCTGGCGGGCTTCATCCTCATCCTCCGGGAGTTCCTTCCTGAGAATGTACGCAATGTATGGTACTGTCTAGTCGGGTGTGATCACCAAGACATCCATGATCAAGTCAACCACAGCTGGAATCTCAATCTCTGCCGGGTTGGTTGAACTTATCGGTTGCGGGGGCTCTTCTTTGAAGGGATCCTCTTGTACTGACGGGGTGTGGAGATGCTCCAAGAACACATTGCTGGGGACAGGCTTCCGAGTGGAACCTATCTTCGCCAGATCATCAACAGCTAGATTCTTGATTCGTGGTATGTGGTGGAGCACTAACCCCTCAAACTTCTTCTCTAGCTTTCTCACTGCGTTGCAATAACCAGTCATTGCGGGACTCCTGACATCCCATTCCTTCATTACTTGATTAACCACTAAGTCCGAGTCGCCGTAGACCATCAAGCGCCGGACGCCGAGTGAAATGGCCATATGCAACCCATACAATAGTGCCTCATATTCAGCTTCATTGTTAGAAGAATCGAAGTGAATCTGGAGGACATAACTGAGCTTATCTCCTCATGGGGATACTAAGACCACTCCTGTGCCAGAGCCATTTAACATCTTGGATCCATCAAAGAACATGGTCCAATGTTCCGACTGGATTTGAGTTGGCTGATGTTGTTCTGTCCACTCTGCGAGGAAATCTACAATTGCTTGAGACTTGATGGCCTTCTTTGCCTCAAACTTGATATCTAATGGAAGAAGTTCAATTGCCCACTTTGCCACTCGGCCAGTTGCATCTCTGTTATTCAGAATCTCTGACAATGGAGTGTCGCTGACAACTGAAACTGAGTGATCATGGAAATAATGTGCAACCTTCTTCATGGTTAGGTAAATCCCATAAACAAGCTTCTGATAATGAGGGTATCTCTGCTTGGACGGGGTCAAGACCTCTGAAATGTAATAGACTGGGTGCTGAACTTTGAAGGCGTTGCCTTCCTCTTCCTGCTCGACTGTGAGCACTATGCTGACAACTTGTCCAGTGGTTGCGATGTAAAGCAATAGAGGCTCTTTACTGACTGGAGCAGCAAGCACCGGCTGGGTGGAAAGCAGGGCTTTGAGCTCTTCAAAGGCTGCTTCGGCTTCGTCATTCCACTCGAACTTGTTAGACTTCTTCATCAGCCGGTAAAGGGGCAGTGCCTTTGCCCCGAGGCGTGAGATGAATCGACTCAATGCAGCCAAACAACCAGTAAGCTTCTGAACATCATGCACATGCACTGGGCGCTTCATTCGGAGGATAGTGCCAATCTTCTCTGGATTCGCGTTGATTCCTCGTTTGGAAATGAGAAAACCAAGTAACTTTCCGTCGGGGACTCCGAATGTGCATTTCGATGGATTGAGCTTGATATCGTACCTTCTTAGATTGGCAAAGGTTTCAGCGAGGTCAATCAGTAGGTCGGAACCTTTGCGTGAGTTAACCACTATGTCGTCCATGTATGCTTTCACATTCCGACTGATTTGAGTGAGCAGGCACTTCTGAATCATGCGCATCAATGTGGCACCAGCATTCTTGAGGCCAAAGGGCATAGTAACATAACAAAAACACCCAAACGGGGTGATGAAAGTTGTCTTGATCTCATCGGGTCCAAATAGTCGGATCTGATGGTACCCGGAATAAGCGTCCAGGAAGGACAGTCGCTCGCACCCCGCAGTTGAGTCGACTATCTGGTCGATGCGGGGCAGAGGAAAATGATCTTTCGGGAAGTCAATACACATTCAAAGTGATTTGTCTTTCTTTGGAACCATAACGACATTGGCGAGCCACTCGGAGTGGTAAATCTCGCGGGTGAACTCAGCGGCCAGAAGCCGAGCCACCTCCTCGCCAATTGCCTTTCTCTTCTCTGTGGCGGACCGACAAAGATGCTCTTTGACAGGTTTTGCCTTTGGGTCGACTCGCAAATGGTGCTCAGCCAGTCCCCTGGGTACACCTGGCATGTCAGATGGCCTCCATGCGAAGATGTCCCAGTTCTCACGGAGGAACTGGATGAACACGTCTTCCTATTTGTTGTCGAGTGTCGTTGAGATATGGGTCAGAGCAGCGTTGGGATCAGTCAGGTGGATGTGAAGTGGCTTGGTCGCTACAGCCTAGTGAAATGCGGACTCCGAGGCAGGTCTCTTAGCGTCCAACAAATCACTCGGATCTGCAGTCTTCTAATACTCTTGAAACTCCACAGCTGTCATCTGCTCATCTGTTATCTTTGCACCGTCCTGAAGACAATCCTTTTCTTTTTTTTCGGTTATCGGAGACCGTTATCACGCCTTTGGGGCCAGGCATCTTCATCTTGAGGTACACATAACACGGTCGAGCCGTGAAGCTAGCATAGGCAGGTCTGCCCAAAATGGCATGATAAGCACTCTGGAAACCACAACCTCAAACGTCAACTTTTCTTTGCGGTAATTCTTCCCATCGCCGAAAACCACATCAAGAGCGATCTGGCCAAGTGAATCGGCTTTCTTTCCTGGGATGACTCCGTGGAACCTCATATTGCTCTCGCTTAGTTTGGACATCGGAATGCCCATTCCTTTGAGGGCCTCAGTGTACAGGATATTGAGGCCACTACCACCATCCATCAGAACTTTGGTCAGTCGAGTGCCCCCAACGACTGGGTCGACCACCAGCGCCTGCCGCCCAGGGGTAGCAACTCATGGTGGGTGATCCGATTGGTCGAATGTAATAGGGGTTTTCGATCACTTCAAATACTTTAGTGTTGCCGGAGCAACCATGTTCACCTCTCTGTTAGTGACTTTTAGTCGACTTCTGCTCTCGACATCAGCAAAAATCACCAAGGTGGCATTAACATGGGGATATCCATCTTCCTCTTATTCCTTGTCTTCCTCCTTATCGGAATCTTTATCCTTCTCGCTGGGCTGACTTTTCTTCTGGAAGCTCTGAATCAGGAGTCGACGCTGTCGAGTGGTATGCTTGGGGAGGATCAGATTCCCCTCTTCATCTTTCTTAGTATGAATATGACACGGCAGATCCATGACATCATTTCCATCTTGATCTTTTACCTTCTTGGAATTCCAGGGCCCTTTGGGCTTCCCTTCTTGATTCAACACTGCTGCCTCGGCAGGACCTGCTGCCTTAGCCTTTTGCTTCGGCTTCCGACTGGAATTTCCTCCTCCTGTGTCCTGTGCGACTATTTTGTGCTTACCACTCAGGATTTGGTCTTCCTCTTTGCCGTTAGAGTACTTGGTGGCAATCTCCATCATTCGAGTCAGAGTCATATCTCCTGTCCGATCGAACTTCAGATTGAGCTCTCTATAGCAAACACCTTCCTTGAAGGCACACACTGCTTGGTGATCTGACACATTCTCCACTGTGTGGTGCAGAGTGATCCATCTCTGGATATAGTCTCGCAAGGTTTCATTCAGTTTCTGAACGCAATGCTGCAACTCTGGTAGACCAGCAGGTCTTTTACAGGTGCCCTCGAATGTTCTGGTAAACACTCAGGCTAACTCATCCCAACTCAAAATGCTCCCATGGGCCAACTGATTCAGCCAAGTTCTGGCAGAACCTTCAAGCATCAGGGGGAGGTGCTTCATGGCCACCTCATCGCTGCCGCCACCGATATGCCCAGCCACTCAGTAGTCCTCAAGCCAAGTGTCGGGCTTCAACTCTCCCGTGAACTTACCGACGCCAGTTGCCAATCTGAAGTTATGGGGGATCTCAGCGGCCCTGATGGCTCTTCCGATACACTCGGGACCAGACACGTGGACCGTGCTTCCGCTGGGCCTGTCTCTGTCTAGCCCTTCTCTGTGTGCTCTGTTCCGGTCGACCAAGCCTTGAACAAGGACTGACCTTGCATCAAACCCAGGGTCTCTTGGGTCAACTGGAACTCTGCGGTCATTACTGTATGGACGCCTATCATCATACCGCCGGGGGGCGCACGACCCGCCCCTCGGAAGGGGTGAAGGCACTCGACGGTAGTTGTTGCGGGCGAACTCACGATCATCATCTCCATGAGCTCTTCCTAGGTGCCGATCCTGGCGGTGCTCACGAGCTCCTGGCCTCAAAGGTGACCTAGGACTGTGTGGTGACTGAACGGTGTCCTCCCTTACCGATCGACTGTGAATTATGTTCCATGACTGGGACACGGCGGAGTTCTCATCTCCTGCTGCCCGGAGCAGCGCCCTGATCTGTTCCAAGCCCCTTCCAGCCTCCGAGCGAGACAGCTGAATGGACTCTGCAATATGCGCAGCAGCCGTGAGATTCTGAATCGGCGTACGGAATACCTGAGTTTCTGGTGGAAACAATTGTCGTGAACGCCGACTAGATCCGAGGATTAGTCGACAGGCACACTCATCGAGAGAATGTTGGAGATTCTCCAAACGAGTGCGCGCAACCATCGTGGACAGGCGCACTTCCTCCAAAGCCCGAGCCTCGGCAGTTTCCCCTATGATGGGGGTATGGAGAGCCTCCTCGTTGTGGCGGTGCAGCCCCTCCCTCAGTTGCGGACTGAGAGGTTGAGGCTGATACTCCTCGTGGGCGAATGACGTACCGTCGCCATCCCCGTTCTTGCCGCTGCGACGGAAACCAGGCGGGCCGCGATGGGAAATCGACCATGAGGACCTCCGCCACGGGGTCACAACTCCTGCTCTCGGAAAGTGTGTCTTCTAAGTCAGTCGACGGGTCAACTGGACCGCAGTGATATACGTCGGGCTCGATTGTCGCGACTTGGGGGTGAACGTCTGTCGAGCCACCGCGTGCTTCACCCATCACTGGAGCCGTGATCGACCCGACCGCTTGCAGCGGCGGCCAGCGGAGCAAAAGAACGACACGGGGGTCGACGGCTGCCGAAGGAGGACTCCGCGAGCACTCGCACGGAAGTGCAACGAACCTCGGATCGGCAGTGCCTCGACATCGAGGGGGGCCTCCTGAAGCCAGGTCGAGCCGTCGGCGACGAAAGTGAGCGCGCCGAGTCAGAACTCGTGGCCCATGATCAAACTGCCGCCGGAAACCATGTTGATGAAGACTGAAGAAAATGCATCCTCGCCGGAAGTCGCTAAGACGCTTCGCCCCACGGTGGGCGCCAACTGTCGTTGTACTAAGACTGACAGTAAGATTAGGGGGTACGTATGAGGAGGCAAGGTCCTAGCTATGGTGAGATTGTACGCAAGTGTTTACGAGTTCAGGCCCCTCTCGGAGGAGGTAAAAGCCCTACGTCTCGGTGCCGTGAGGCAGTTGGCTGGATTATGGTGTGTGTTACAGGGGTGCGAACCCTTTTGCCAGAGGAGGGGGGTGGCTTATATAAAGTACGCCAGGACCCCGGCCATCCCCCGTTACAAGGAGTTCAATGTACATAAAGATGGGGCGTTACTGATAACGCCAGCTATAAAATGATATTAATGCCCTTGAAGACTACGGAATGAATGCTTGACCGTTGCTGTCCTGGCTGGCTCCTGGTCTTCAGTAGCTCGAGTGGTTTCTTGTATGGTCGAGTGATCTCGGGAAGGAGGGGTATCCGAGTGATATGATTGGTCGAGTGGACTGCACTCGAAGTCTTTAATTGGTACTCCCTGTTGTCTCTGGGGTACCTTTGCTTCTAGGGTAGTGACCTTGGGTAGGACGTATAAGTCAGGCCTATGAACCTACCCTAGGTCTATATCCTCATCAACCGGCACTATGCAGATCTAACAACCTCCGCATAATATCGATCCCAAGACTCCACCTTCACAAAACATACATGCGAAAATGTGCACGCTATGTGGTGAAGTGTTAGTATCACACCACGGATTACAAATACTTCGCACACAAACAACAATAATACAAATATACAACAACTCATAAAATCAGGGTTTTTTAATCAAAATCCAACTCATACAATGGAAGTGAATAAACCTTATATAGGTAAGATTGCAAATTCCCTTAAGAAGGCTCAAAGTAAAGCAAATGGTGTCCATGACCCTGCCCAGCCCGAGTGCAACCAAGCTAACATCGTCCACACCATACTTGTTCGGACGAAGCTGCAATGTTGGTTGTGGAAGGGTGAATACAGGGGTACTCAACAATTTTCAAGAAGGGAGACGACACACATGACATGAGCCGTCATCGCTGAACTTTCGCTTGAAACCAAGAGTCCCCGACAGTCGTAGCCTGCTCGAGAGAAAGCTCTACGACGACGCCTTCAACAAGGAAGTATTGTCATGGAGACCACCATAGCCAAACTTGGAAAACCAAATTAGGACTCTCGAGGAAACAAGCCATGGGTAGGCTAATGTAGAGCGCCCATGGCCAGAGCACAGGAGCTTCCCCACCGGCGCAACACCGCCGATCGTGGGGCCTGAAAGCAAATCACTGCATCGAGGGACCATCCCTGAAGGCGATGACGAGCGACAACCTTTGTTGAGGGAGCCAACAGCTAGCACAGCCGTCGTGCATCGGCCCGGAGCAGAGGAGGGGTGATGTAGTGGAGGGAGGTGGCCGAGAGAGGAGTTTGGGGTGCGTCCTCACTACCGCCGTCCGTCGACGGGGCCTAGAAGGCCTCCTCCATTAACAGTGAGGTGAGGATGGGTGGCAACGATGCTTTACTGGGTGGTGGCAGGGGTGGCCACAAGAGTGGAGAGAGCGACCCGACGGGTAGGCTAGGGTTTTCGGTCCTGATTAACAAAATGTAAGAAACAACATCAGCCACTTTCAGATCTTAGTACAAGAACTACTATATTATTTTTCGGGGTTGATCAAATAATACTTGAGGGATTTGATTAAGATATAGAAAGAAACATGGACAGCATTTTTTTTCAACATTTCGATGAACACACAACTATTATTTAAGGATATTTTAGGTTTGATCAGGCATATTTTTGTAAGGATTTGATTAAGATATAAAAGAAGCATGACATGATTTTTCATTCCAGCATTTCGACAAAGCATAGAAAATAAGCAAGAAATGGAACATTTCTGCATCTCAGTAGCAACAAGGACAGATAAGGAATTGCACTTGAATTCACTTTGCAATTCACATCATAGCATTAACTGAGCTTGATAAACAAAACGCAAGAAACATCATCAAACATTTTTAGATCACAGTACATGAACTACTTTTCCGATAAAAAGAATATATTAATATTCGCGAAGATACCAATTACACGCAGCCTCTGCATCAATAAGATGTCCGAAGACATCAAAAATGTAACAGCAGTACAGGAACTACTAAATCATTTGAGTGTTTCTACTAAAGATCACAGTACAGGAAGATTCAGATATAGAAAGAAACATGGGCATTGAATTTTCATATCTCAGTAATCACATATGCAGACCATGCCTCAACACATCAATTGTTATTTTAGGAAGACTTTCAGATCTCAGTACAAGAACTATTACTTCAAGATCATTCAGAGTTAACCAAAGACATTTGAGAAATTTGATTCATATACAGAAATAAGCATGACACTGATTCCATTCGAGCATTTCGACAAACACACAGCAGACTGCATCTCCGATATCACACCTGAACCGCTACAGCCACCGAACTGACAAAAAGAACAGAAATCCATCAGTGCTTGGACCTCGGCGAGGTCCTCCTTGCCGCCGGCGCCTCCGCAGCCTTCCTCTTCGGTGAGGTCCTCGCCGCTGTCACAGCCGCCGGTGCCACCGCCTTCCTCTTCAGCGACTTCTTCGCCGGCGCCTCAGCGGCCGGAGCAGGAACCGCCGCAGCACCCAAAGCCTTCTTCCTGAGCGGGGCCTTGGCCTGAACAACGGCAGAGGGCTTCTTCTTCCCGCCGCCCTCCAGCTGCGCGGCGGCGATGCGGTCGAACTCGTCGGAGAGCTTCCTGACGCGCTTCCTCTTGGCGGCGGCGGCGATGGTGACGAGCGGCACCCCCTCGCCCTCCGACTCGCCGGACTCGGAGTCCTCATCATCCTCCACGACCTCGCGCCGCATCGCCTTCTCCTGGGCCGCGACCTCCGCCTCGTCCTCCGAATCGTCGTCGTCGGAGCCGAGCGCGTCGTCGAGAGTGGCAGGGGCGGGCCCGTGCCCGGCGGCGCGGACCTTGGCCTTGGAGGACTTGGCGGAGACCCTGGCGTCGCGGCGCGCGGTGCGGCGGAGCTTGACGAGGTTGCCCTCGATGCGGCCCTGCAGGCGGAGGCGCTTGGCGGCGAGGCCGCCCATGGACCAGTGAGCGTCGCGGGCCCAGCAGAGGAGCGCGTCGGTGACGGGCGCCGGCGGGTCGACGCGGTCGCCGGGGAAGACGCGCGGGCGCGGGAGGCCGCCGCCGTAGAACCTGCCGGGACCGAGCGCGACCACCATAGTGACTTGAGATCCGGCTGGCTGAACTGTCTTCTTCCTCGGCCTGATGCTCCGGCGATCTCTCTGCTGCTCTGTGGATCTGGATGACGGTGGGGAGGGAGGATTGCGGCGGAGGGGGTGGATGGGAGAGAAAGGGGCCGGTGAGGGCGTTTATAGGTGGAAGAGAGGCGCGCGTGGCAGAGAGAGGTGGGATTGGCGCCACAAAATGGCGGTAAAAAAGCTTGGCGCCAAATGGAAATGGCGGGAGCCCCCTTGACAGGCCGTTCCCGTTCCCACTCCTGTCTATGGGCCTGGGCCCCGCTTCGGAAGCTTTCCTTCACCTATCCGGCTCTCTCTCCCTGCAGGTGGGCCCGCTGTCATATTTTTTTTTCTTACCCAAATCGTGTATTCATTTGTGGTAGACAAAAAAAAATGTTTACCTTTACTTTTTTAGTCTCTACTCCTAATGCACGAGTTGGTGAATCGTCTCCGCGGTTTATTTTCACTGGTTTTTTTTGTCTCTCCTCCCACCACCCCCTCTCGCCCTGGTCCGCGGTTTATTTTCTCTGGTCTTTTTCGTCTCTCCTCCCACAAACCCCTCCCACCCTGGTCTATCAGTTTATTTTTCTCTCTACTCTTTATTACAACCAGAACTTTCCTAACGTATAACAAATCATGGATCTAACTTCCTTAAATTATGCAAATCAATCGACTCCTTTTATTGCTTCAATTTGTCTTGAGAAACAAATAACAGATTTTCACGAAACAAATAATATATTTTAATCTAACTTTCTTAAATTATGCAAATCAATCGATTCTTTTTATTGGTTCAATTTGTCTTAGGAAACAAATAACAGATTTTCAGGAAACGGATAATACATTTTAATCTAACTTTCCTAACTTATCTAAATCAATCGATTTCTCTTATTAGTGAAATTTGTTTTAGGAAATAAATAACAGACACGTCACAACTTTCCTCCCAATAAATAGTTTCTTAACATTTGCAAACTTTCCTAATCAGACACGTCACAAACGGGCAGGTACTGATATCACGTTACCAAACAATAAAACCCCATTTGCATAGAAATCAGTTCAAAAATCCTAACTTTTCTAAATTTTTACCTTTCCTTGATAACAACCAATATTTCCTATGTTTTCCACCTATTGAAAGAAATCACCCCTACATCGATATTAGCATTTTTTTTTGAACTGAGATCCCCGGTTATGATTTTTTTTGCGATTCTTTCCAATTGTGACCTCTCCTTCCACTCCGGCTCCTTCTCGCATAAACACCTCCACCACAGCCAGGTGACACCGCCCCAGACCTCCTGCCTCTCCACACCTTCTCCGCCACCTCCTTCTCATACTTCATTGAGACAATGTCGTGGTGGCCCAAGGTTGAGGAAGACGGCTGCGACGTCGATGCGGGGGTGCTGGACTTGATCTCATTGGCGCAGACGAAGTAGCAAAGGCATTCAGAGCTGCTCGATAAGCTCCTAGCCCGCAGGGAGGGCAGTGGCCATGTGGACGGGGTCGGTCATGGTGGCCGTGGCGTCTGACTTCGTCCAGATCGACGGGATCGAGCGAGCGAGAAGGAGAAGTGGATTTGGGAGGGGACGTCGAGGAGGAGTGAGGCCATGGGGGCCGGGAAAGAAGGGCGTCACCCTTATCCATTCCCCTTCGATGACAGCGAGGTGGTCGGGCGGGAGCCCGGCTCTGTAGCGACGCGGCTCGGGGAACAGGAGAAGACGACCGCGCGGGGACTGGACCCCTGAGCCAGTTCGGTGGCAAGGCTCGGGGGGCAGGGCGAATCCCCTTTTACATCGTCCTTTTGGTTCTTCAATGTATTCTAATCTGTTTCTCCTTTTTAACACCGTTTTCTATTTATTCTTATCAACTAAATGATCTCTACTCCTAATGTCTCAGTTGGTAGTCTCCATTCCGGGTTTATTTTCGTCCCACCTCCCGAGTGAGGGAGAGGGGGAGAGAGAGTGAGGAAGAGGGAGGGAGAGGGTGTGTGTGAGAGAATTTGATGGTAAAAAAGGTCGTCAATATCACTTAATATGTATGAGAATATTAAATGTAATATTAACAGAATTGATATTGAACTTTTAAAGTTAATATGGCCCCGTTGCAACGCACGGGCGTTCTTCTAGTTACTAGCAAAATGCGCGTGCGTGGGGAGAAATAATTGATATGTCTATCAAATCATGTATTGGTGCGTCATGACAACATCGGGAGAGATAATTTTGAAGTTAATTCTCCACCATGTCTTTCTTTCTATTCTTTTATTGGCATGTGCAGCATTGGGCATCATGATTTGTGGAGTTGATTTCTCCATCGGGTCTTTTTTCTTTTACACGCATATTGTAGAGTGGATTCCTTTGTTTCTTGAATAAACTAGTAAATGTGTATGTGCAATGCACGTTGATATTAGATATATTAATTACACATAAATTTTAGATAGAATGTTATTTGCGTATTAATTATGTAATTAGCATTGGCATTAATATTTGGTATGATATTAATTGCACATTAAACATGTTGAGCGCTTATCATTGGAGCAACCTGGGTCGTTGGATTGACCTGATTTGACGGCTGGGGTTTGTTGGATCTGCCTCTTTAGGTCTTTTTATATTGGTACAGATATAGATGAGACACACTTTACCCTCTTATATAGTTGGCTTGCTGATGTTTAGGCAACTCATGGATGTATATAAATTGGAGCTAAATGGTAATTTAGTTATATAAGGAGCTAACTATCAACCAAGAGCATTGACTGGCTTACGTGGTTGGATGCGAGTTCGGGAGTTCAAACCCACCTTGAACGAGTTTTTTGTAGATGGAATTTGACGGGAAGATAAGTGCGGTGTAATGGTTATGTGATGTTTTGAGGGGATTGGGGGGGCATTCATAAGAGGGGGTTGGGGGAACAAGCGAGTAGTTTTGAAGGCACCAGTTCAGGTGATGTTTTGAGGGGTTTGAGGGGCATTCATAAGAGAGGGTTTGGGGGAACAAGAGGGTAGTTTCGAAGGCACCAATGCAGGTGATGTTTTGAGGAGATTGGGAGGGCATTTATAAGAAGTGATTGGCAGGAATAAG
>NC_041386.1:712556932-712582423 GCF_002162155.2 Triticum dicoccoides | reverse complement strand
GGGGGGGCATTCATAAGAGGGGGTTGGGGGAACAAGTGAGTAGTTTTGAAGGCACCAGTTCAGGTGATGTTTTGAGGGGATTGAGGGGCATTCATAAGAGAGGGTTTGGGGGAACAAGAGGGTAGTTTCGAAGGCACCAATGCAGGTGATGTTTTGAGGAGATTGGGAGGGCATTTATAAGAAGTGATTGGCAGGAATAAGAGGGTAGTTTCAAAGGCATCAACGTAGGTGATGTTTTCAGGGGATTGGGGGCATTTATAAGAGGGGGTTTAGGGGAACAAGAAGGTAGTTTAGAAGGCATCGATGTAGGTGATGCTTGGAGGGGATTTGGGAGGGAAAGCAAACTCATTTAGTGATGCGGATTTTGGGGGAAAATTTGTGTGTTCTTGTGTTCAGTTTGTAATTTCAGATAATGGAGTGACATTTATTCAGTTATATGCATATTGGCACTGAGTGGATTTTGATTTTGATTATTATTTTGTTATAATATGAGAAAAGAGTGGATTTAATTGTTATAATATGAGGAAAGAGTGTGTTTCAGGTGATGCTCAATGCATGGTTCAGTTTAGTACTTTTGTCAGTGCATTGTGAGTTATGGAGATGCGCAGTTCATATCAGAACTGGATTTTTGTTTATATATCTGTTGACCGCATTGTCAGTTATAATAATTTGCAATTCATATGTTTGAAATATGCTTAGTGCATTTTCATATGTTGATACGTTGTAGTGTTTTACAAGAGATGTTGGGGTACATGTTCATATGTTCATATGTCGAGCACATTGTAAGTCCACAAAGTGGGCTTTGTTGTAGTGATTTACATTACATGTTGCACTTAGAAGTAACCGTTATGTGAACTAAGAAGTGCATCTTCCCAATTTGTGCATTGCCTAATGGAGAAAAAAGACATATATTTTTTTAGTTGAGTTTGAGCATAATGAACTTTTCATAGGACAAGGGACAAACAAATCATACATTAGATGCCCACATGATGTGTTTGACTACTGTCATGCAGAGACATGGTCAGTGGGGACAGTTAAGGTACTTGTCTAGGTTAGAATATGACCCTACATATCACTTAATCAAGGTGTACTGGTGCTTGCTTGGGAAGGACATAGTCGATGGTCTTGTATGTGTGGACAATGTTGATGCAATGGTTGCAATGGTGAGTGCAAGCTCGGAAGTCAATGATGGCATACTTAATGGGTATCTATTAATGCCAAGGGTTATGACACTTAGAAAAAATGCCAAGGTTTTGTCAAGCTGGAGAGGGAACTTCTTACGACAATGGTGTAAATGCAAGCGAGACAGAGGAACTAGGGGATGCAGAGGAAGTGGTGGAAACATGGGAAGGAGGAGAAGCAGCGGGAACAGAGGAAGTACAAGATGACAGTGTAACTAACTCAGATTTGGATTTCTATTAAAGTGACTATGATTGTGAAGATGGGGATGATGACCTATTTGCTTAGAATGTGGATGCAATACTGAATGATAAAAATGAACAACAAAGAAAATATATTTCAGGAAGATGAGCCCTTAGATGATAATGACCTAAACCTTTCCAAAGAGGAGCTTGAGAAGTTGTAATGTAGATCCAAGGCATTTAATCCAGAGATGCATAGCAGAACCCAATCTTCATGGCAAGGTTAGTATTTGGATAAATGAGAAAGTTAAGAGATGCACTTGTTGCATACACAGACAAAAACGAAGTGAAGATTTACATCCCAAGAAATGAGGTAGAGAGACTGAATGTTGTGTGTCAAGAAGATTGTCCTTGGAAGCTCAAAGCTTCAAAATACAATAGAACTAGAAGCATTGTTATAAGGGGGTACAATGGAGAACACACTTGTTAGTTAGATATCTCACAAAAATGTTTCTACAATAATTCAAAGATAATAAGATAGTGGATTTGGGAACATTTGGAAGGAAATTTCAGAAGCAGTTCAATCTCTGTCTTATCATAATGAAGCTAGGCAGGGCTAGGAGAGCAACACTGAGGAAACACGGCATACTATGTTATGGTGTTATGGACAGGAATTGAGGAGAAGCAATCTAGTGAGCAAATTCACTGCTTACACAACCAAGACAAGGAAAAGGCCGACCCAGTTCCAAAGGATCACATGACATCATAATATTGGTCCTATGATGCTTGCAAAAGAGGTTTCTTGGAGGGACGCATGCCAATTATTTGTGTTGATGGGTGTCACCTGGAGAGCAAGTACAAAGGTGTGTATCTTATAGCTGATGGAATAGACCCAAATGATTGCATCTTCCCAATTACAATGGGTATGGTAGAGGTGGAGTCCACATTTTCTTGGGATGGTTCCTCACTACTCTCAAGCATGACCTGAACATCATTAACACATCACCTTTTTACTATCATGGGTGATAAGCAAAACTGCAAAAGGTGCGTGCCACTTGTGTGTAGTAGCATCCATGGGAGGATCCGGTGTGGGGGTCATGGGGGTCATGTCCCCCACAAAGATTTTGTAAAATGTTTCTCACTACTGTATGCATATGCTAACATCCATTATACTAATTCTGGTACAACCTAATTACTTCAAAAACCTCAACACTTTGTATTGTTGCCCCCACATTAGTCGAATTATAGATCTGCCAATGGCTGCATCTCATTACATGAACTGTTTGTGCTAATTGGTGTGTGCCAAGTTCTCTATCTTAATAAGTGTTTTAATAAATTTATAGGGTTTAAACAAAGCTCTTGAGATGGGTTGGCCAGATGCAGAACACATACTTTGTGTTAGACATCTATATCAATACTTCCATCAAAAGTTTAGAGGTGAGATAGTGAAGAATCTTTTGTAGGCCATCGCTAGGTCAACAAATTTGGATAAGTGGAACTTGAACAGGGACATGCCCAGTGTTGGGGAACGTTGCAGAAAATTAAAAAATTTCCTACGGTTTCACCAAGATCCATCTATGAGTTCATCTAAGCAACGAGTCAAGGGAGTGAGTTTGCATCTACATACCACTTGTAGATCGCGTACGGAAGCGTTCGAGGGAACGGTCATGATGGAGTCGTACTCGCCGTGATTCAGATCACCGATGACCAAGTGCTGAACGGACAGCACCTCCGCGTTCAACACACGTACGGTACGGGCGACGTCTCCTCCTTCTTGATCCAGCAAGGGGGAAGGAGAGGTTGAGGAAGAAGGCTCCAGCAGCAGCACGACGGCGTGATGATGGTGGAGAGGCAGTACTCCGACAGGGCTTCGCCAAGCACACAACGGAGGAGGAGAGGTGTTGGGGAGGGGAGGGGCTGCGCCTTGGCTTGGGTGTTCAGCCCTCCCCTCACCCCTCTATTTATAGGGGAAGGGGCAAGGGGGGCCGGCCCCTCTAGATGGGATCTAGAGGGGGGGCGGCGGCCAGGGAGGGGAACTTGCCCCCAAGCAAGGGGGGCGCCCCCTCTAGGGTTCCCCCCCCCCAACCCTAGGCGCATGGGCCCAAGGGGGGGCGCGCCCAGCCCTCCAGGGGCTGGCTCCTGCCCCACGCGGCCCATGTGGCCCCCCGGGAGGGGTGGCCCCTCCCGGTGGACCCCCGGAACCCTTTCGGTGGCCCCGGTACAATACCGTTACGCCCCCGAAACCTTCCGGTGTCCGTATGGCAACTTCCCATATATAAATCTTTACCTCCGGACCATTCCGGAACTCCTCGTGACATCCGGGATCCCATCCGGGACTCCGAACAACTTTCGTCACATACAAGTCTTCCTAATAACCCTAGCGTCGCCGAACCTTAAGTGTGTAGACCCTACGGGTTCGGGAGATATGCAGACATGACCGAGACGGCTCTCCGGTCAATAACCAACAACGGGATCTGGATACCCATGTTGGCTCCCACATGCTCCTCGATGATGTCATCGGATGAACCACGATGTCGAGGATTCAATCAACCCCGTATGCAATTCCCTTTGTCAGACGGTATGTTACTTGCCCTAGACTCGATCGTCGGTATCCCAATACCTTGTTAGTCTCGTTACCAGCAAGTCACTTTACTCATACCGTAATGCATGATCCCGTGACCAAACACTTGGTCACTTTAGCTCATTATGATGATGCACTACCGAGTGGGCCCAGTGATACCTCTCCGTCATACGGAGTGACAAATCCCAGTCTCGATCCGTGTCAACCCAACAGACACTTTCAGAGATACCTGTAGTGCACCTTTATTGTCACCCAGTTACGTTGTGACGTTTGGTACACCCAAAGCACTCCTACGGTATCCGGGAGTTACACGATCTCATGGTCTAAGGAAGAGATACTTGACATTGGAAAAGCTCTAGCAAAACGAACTACACGATCTTGTGCTATGCTTAGGATTGGGTCTTGTCCATCACATCATTCTCCTAATGATGTGATCCCGTTGTCAATGACATCTAATGTCCATAGTCAGGAAACCATGACTATCTGTTGACCAACGAGCTAGTCAACTAGAGGCTCACTAGGGACATGTTATGGTCTATGTATTCACACGTGTATTACGATTTCCGGATAATACAGTTATAGCATGAATAAAAGACAATTATCATGAACAAGGAAATATAATAATAATCCTTTCATTATTGCCTCTAGGGCATATTTCCAACAGTCTCCCACTTGAACTAGAGTCAATAATCTAGTTACATTGTGATGAATCGAACACCCATAGAGTTCTGGTGTTGATCATGTTTTGGTCGCGAGAGAGGTTTAGTCAACGGATTTGCGACATTCAGATCCATATGTACTTTGCAAATATCTATGTCTCCATGTTGAACATTTTCACGGATGGAGTTGAAACGATGCTTGATGTGCCTGGTCTTCTTGTGAAACCTAGGCTCCTTGGCAAGGGCAATAGCTCCAGTGTTGTCACAGAAGAGTTTGATCGGCCCCGACGCATTGGGTATGACTCCTAGGTCGGTGATGAACTCCTTCACCCAAATTGCTTCATGCGCTGCCTCCGAGGCTGCCATGTACTCCGCTTCACATGTAGATCCCGCCACGACGCTCTGCTTGCAGCTGCACCAGCTTACTGCTCCACCATTCAACATATACACGTATCCGGTTTGTGACTTAGAGTCATCCAGATCTGTGTCGAAGCTAGCGTCGACGTAACCCTTTACGACAAGCTCTTCGTCACCTCCATAAACAAGAAACATGTCCTTTGTCCTTTTCAGGCACTTCAGGATATTCTTGACCGCTGTCCAGTGTTCCTTGCCGGGATTACTTTGGTACCTACCTACCAAACTTACGGCAAGGTTTACATCAGGTCTGGTACACAGCATGGCATACATAATAGATCCTATGGCCGAGGCATAGGGGATGACGCTCATCTCTTCTTTATCTTTTGCCGTGGTCGGGCACTGAGCTGAGCTCAATCTCACACCTTGCAGTACAGGCAAGAACCCTTTCTTGGACTGATCCATTTTGAACTTCTTCAAAATCTTATCAAGGTATGTGCTTTGTGAAAGACCTATGATGCGTCTCGATCTATCCCTATAGATCTTGATGCCTAATATATAAGCAGCTTCTCCAAGGTCCTTCATTGAAAAACACTTATTCAAGTAGGCCTTAATGCTGTCCAAGAATTCTATATCATTTCCCATCAAAAGTATGTCATCTACATATAATATGAGAAATGCTACAGAGCTCCCACTCACTTTCTTGTAAACGCAGGCTTCTCCATAAGTCTGCGTAAACCCAAACGCTTTGATCATCTCATCAAAGCGAATGTTCCAACTCCGAGATGCTTGCACCAGCCCATAAATGGATCGCTGGAGCTTGCATACTTTGTTAGCATTCTTAGGATCGACAAAACCCTCCGGCTGCATCATATACAGTTCTTCCTTAAGATGCCCGTTAAGGAATGCCGTTTTGACGTCCATCTGCCATATCTCATAATCATAGTATGCGGCAATTGCTAACATGATTCGGACGGACTTAAGCTTCGCTATGGGAGAGAAAGTCTCATCGTAGTCAATCCCTTGAACTTGCTGATAACCCTTAGCGACAAGTCGAGCTTTATAGATGGTGATATTACCATCCGCGTCCGTCTTCTTCTTAAAGATCCATTTGTTTTCTATCGCTCGCCGATCATCGGGCAAGTCAGTCAAAGTCCATACTTTGTTTTCATACATGGATTCTATCTCGGATTTCATGTCTTCTAGCCATTTGTTGGAATCTGGGACCGCCATTCCTTCTTCATAGTTCGAAGGTTCACCGTTGTCTAACAACATGATTTCCAGGACAGGGTTGCCGTACCACTCTTGTGCGGAACGTGTCCTTGTGGACCTACGAAGTTCAGTAGCAACTTGATCTGAAGTACCTTGATCATCATCATTGTTTTCCTCTTCAGTTGGTGTAGGCATCACATGAACATTTTCCTGAGCTGCACTACTATCCCGTTCAAGAGGTAGTACTTCATCGAGTTCTACTTTCCTCCCACTTTCTTCTTTCGAGAGAAACTCTTTTTCCAGAAAGGATCCGTTCTTGGCAACAAAGATCTTGCCCTCGGATCTTAAGTAGAAGGTATACCCAATGGTTTCTTTAGGGTATCCTATGAAGACGCATTTTTCCGACTTGGGTTCGAGCTTTTCAGGTTGAAGTTTCTTGACATAAGCATCGCATCCCCAAACTTTTAGAAACGACAGCTTAGGTTTCTTCCCAAACCATAATTCATACGGTGTCGTCTCAACGGATTTAGACGGTGCCCTATTTAAAGTGAATGTAGTTGTCTCTAGAGCGTATCCCAAAATGATAGCGGTAAATCGGTAAGAGACATCATAGATCGCACCATATCCAATAGAGTGCGATTACGACGTTCGGACACACCGTTACGCTGAGGTGTTCCAGGCGGCGTGAGTTGTGAAACGATTCCACATTTTCTTAAGTGTGTACCAAATTCGTGACTTAAATATTCTCCTCCACGATCCGATCGTAAGAACTTTATCTTTCGGTCACGTTGATTCTCTACTTCATTCTGAAATTCCTTGAACTTTTCAAAGGTCTTAGACTTGTGTTTCATCAAGTAGACATACCAGAATCTACTCAAGTCATCAGTGAGAGTGAGAACATAACGATATCCTCCGTGAGCCTCAACACTCATTGGACCGCACACATCGGTATGTATGATTTCCAACAAGTTGGTTGCTCGCTCCATTGTTCTGGAGAACGGGGTCTTGGTCATTTTGCCCATGAGGCATGGTTCGCATGTGTCAAATGATTCATAATCGAGAGACTCTAAAAGTCCATCAGCATGGAGCTTCTTCATGCGCTTGACACCAATGTGACCAAGGCGGCAGTGCCACAAGTATGTGGGACTATCGTTATCAACTTTACATCTTTTGGTATTCACGCTATGAATATGTGTAATATTACGTTCGAGATTCATTAAGAATAAACCATTGACCATTGGGGCATGACCATAAAACATATCTCTCATATAAATAGAACAACCATTATTCTCGGATTTAAATGAGTAGCCATCTCGTATTAAACGAGATCCAGATACAATGTTCATGCTCAAACTTGGCACTAAATAACAATTATTGAGGTTTAAAACTAATCCCGTAGGTAAATGTAGAGGTAGCGTGCCGACGGCGATCACATCGACCTTGGAACCATTCCCGACGCGCATCGTCACCTCGTCCTTCGCCAGTCTCCGCTTATTCCGCAGCTCCTACTGTGAGTTACATATGTGAGCAACGACACCGGTATCGAATACCCAGGAGTTACTACGAGTACTGGTAAGGTACACATCAATTACATGTATATCAAATATACCTTTAGTGTTGCCGGCCTTCTTGTCCGCTAAGTATTTGGGGCAGTTCCGCTTCCAGTGACCCTTCCCCTTGCAATAAAAGCACTCAGTTTCAGGCTTGGGTCCATTCTTTGACTTCTTCCCGGCAAGTGGCTTACCGGGCGCGGCAACATCTTTGCCATCCTTCTTGAAGTTCTTCTTGCCCTTGCCCTTCTTGAACTTAGTGGTCTTATTGACCATCAACACTTGATGTTCTTTCTTGATTTCAACATCTGCTGACTTCAACATTGAAAATACTTCAGGAATGGTCTTTACCATCCCCTGCATATTGTAGTTCATCACAAAGCTCTTGTAGCTTGGTGGGAGCGACTGAAGGATTCTGTCAATGACCGCCTCATCCGGGAGGTTAATGTCCAGCTGGGACAGGCGTTATGCAACCCAGACATTTTGAGTATGTGCTCACTGACAGAACTATTTTCCTCCATCTTACAACTATAGAACTTGTCGGAGACTTCATATCTCTCGACCCGGGCATGAGCTTGGAAAACTAGTTTCAGCTCCTCGAACATCTCATATGCTCCGTGTTGCTCAAAACGCTTTTGGAGCCCCGGTTCTAAGCTGTAAAGCATGCCGCACTGAACGAGGGAGTAATCATCAGTGCGAGTCTGCCAAGCATTCATAATGTCTTGGTTCTCTTGGACGGGTGCATCACCTAGCGGTCCTTCTAGGACATATTGTTTCCTGGAAGCTATGAGGATGATCCTCAGGTTCCGGACCCAGTCTGTATAGTTGCTGCCATCATCTTTCAGCTTGGTTTTCTCTAGGAACACGTTGAAGTTCATGTTGACATGAGCGTTGGCCATTTGATCTACAAGACATATTTTGCAAAAGTTTTAGACTAAGTTCATGATAATTAAGTTCATCTAATCAAATTATTTAATGAACTCCCACTTAGATTAGACATCCCTCTAGTCATCTAAGTGTTACACGATCCGAGTCGACTAGGCCGTGTCCGATCATCACGTGAGACGGACTAGTCATCATCGGTGAACATCTCCATGTTGATCGTATCTTCTATACGACTCATGTTCGACCTTTCGGTCTCTTGTGTTCCGAGGCCATGTCTGTACATGCTAGGCTCGTCAAGTTAACCCTAAGTGTTCTGCATGTGTAAATCTGTCTTACACCCGTTGTATGTGAACGTAAGGATCTATCACACCCGATCATCACGTGGTGCTTCGAAACGACGAACTTTAGCAACGGTGCACAGTTAGGGGGAACACTTTCTTGAAATTATTATAAGGGATCATCTTATTTACTACTGTCGTTCTAAGTAAACAAGATGCATAAAACATAATAAACATCACATGCAATTATATAGTAGTGACATGATATGGCCAATATCATACAACTCCTTCGATCTCCGTCTTCGGGGCTCCATGATCATCTTTGTCACCGGCATGATACCATGATCTCCATCATCATGATCTCCATCATTGTGTCTTCATGAAGTTGTCACGCCAACGACTACTTCTACTTCTATGGCTAACGCGTTTAGCAATAAAGTAAAGTAATTTACATGTCGTTCTTCAATGACACGCAGGTCATACAAAAATAAAGACAACTCCTATGGCTCCTGCCTGTTGTCATACTCATCGACATGCAAGTCGTGATTCCTATTACAAGAACATGATCTCATACATCACAATATGTCATTCATCATTCATCACAACTTCTGGCCATATCACATCACATGACAATTGCTGCAAAAACAAGTTAGACGTCCTCTAATTATTGTTGCATCTTTTACGTGGCTGCAATTGGGTTCTAGCAAGAACGTTTTCTTACCTACGAATAACCACAACGTGATCTTGTCAACTTCTATTTACCCTTCATAAGGACCCTTTTCATCGAATCCGCTCCAACTAAAGTGGGAGAGACAGACACCCGCCAGCCACCTTATGCAACTAGTGCATGTCAGTCGGTGGAACCGGTCTCACGTAAGCGTACGTGTAAGGTTGGTCCGGGCCGCTTCATCCCACAATACCGCTGAAGCAAGATAAGACTAGTAGCGGCAAGCAAGTTGATAAGATCTACGCCCACAACAAAATTGTGTTCTACTCGTGCAATAGAGAACTACGCATAGACCTAGCTCATGATGCCACTGTTGGGGAACGTTGCAGAAAATTAAAATTTTTCCTACGGTTTCACCAAGATCCATCTATGAGTTCATCTAAGCAACGAGTCAAGGGAGTGAGTTTGCATCTACATACCACTTGTAGATCGCGTACGGAAGCGTTCAAGGGAACGATGATGATGGAGTCGTACTCGCCGTGATTCAGATCACCGATGACCAAGTGCTGAACGGACAGCACCTCCGCGTTCAACACACGTATGGTACGGCGACGTCTCCTCCTTCTTGATCCAGCAAGGGGGAAGGAGAGGTTGAGGAAGAAGGCTCCAGCAGCAGCACGACGGTGTGATGATGGTGGAGAGGCAGTACTCCGACAGGGCTTCGCCAAGCACACAACGGAGGAGGAGAGGTGTTGGTGAGGGGAGGTGCTGCGCCTTGGCTTGGGTGTTCAGCCCTCCCCTCACCCCTCTATTTATAGGGAAAGGGGCAAGGGGGGCCGGCCCCTCTACATGGGATCTAGAGGGGGGGCGGCGGCCAGGGAGGGGAACTTGCCCCCCAAGCAAGGGGGGCGCCCCCTCTAGGGTTCCCCCCCACCAACCCTAGGCGCATGGGCCCAAGGGGGGGCGCCTAGCCCTCCAGGGGCTGGCTCCTGCCCCACGCGGCCCATGTGCCCCCCCCGGGAGGGGTGGCCCCTCCCGGTGGACCCCCGGAACCCTTCCGGTGGCCCCGGTACAATACCGATATGCCCCCGAAACCTTCCGGTGTCCGTATGGCAACTTCCCATATATAAATCTTTACCTCCGGACCATTCCGGAACTCCTCGTGACGTCCGGGATCCCATCTGGGACTCCAAATAACTTTCGGTAATCACATACAAGTCTTCCTAATAACCCTAGCGTCGCCGAACCTTAAGTGTGTAGACCCTACGGGTTCGGGAGATATGCAGACATGACCGAGACGGCTCTCCGGTCAATAACCAACAGCGGGATCTGGATACCCATGTTGGCCCCCACATGCTCCTCGATGATGTCATCGGATGAACCACGATGTCGAGGATTCAATCAACCCCGTATGCAATTCCCTTTGTCAGACGGTATGTTACTTTCCCGAGACTCGATCGTCGGTATCCCAATACCTCGTTACTCTCGTTACCGGCAAGTCACTTTAATCGTTCCGTAATGCATGATCCCGTGACCAAACACTTGGTCACTTTGAGCTCATTATGATGATGCACTACCGAGTGGGCCCAGTGATACCTCTCCGTCATATGGAGTGACAAATCCCAGTCTCGATCCGTGTCAACCCAACAGACACTTTCGGAGATACCTGTAGTGCACCTTTATTGTCACCCAGTTACGTTGTGACGTTTGGTACAGCCAAAGCACTCCTACGGTATCCGGGAGTTACACGATCTCATGGTCTAAGGAAGAGATACTTGACATTGGAAAAGCTCTAGCAAAACGAACTACACGATCTTGTGCTATGCTTAGGATTGGGTCTTGTCCATCACATCATTCTCCTAATGATGTGATCCCGTTGTCAATGACATCTAATGTCCATAGTCAGGAAACCATGACTATCTGTTGACCAACGAGCTAGTCAACTAGAGGCTCACTAGGGACATGTTATGGTATATGTATTCACACGTGTATTACGATTTCCGGATAATACAGTTATAGCATGAATAAAAGACAATTATCATGAACAAGGAAATATAATAATAATCCTTTCATTATTGCCTCCAGGGCATATTTCCAACACCCAGGGATCAAACCTTAGAAGCTTACAACCGGTTGGATGGCAAGGCCCCAAACTTGTGGACGAAAGCATTTTTCTCAAATTTCCCCAAGTGTGACATACTTTTCAATGCTTCCTCTTAGCTAGGAAGGCATTGAGCCCCCAAGTACAAGGGTTTCACTACAAAAAAGATACATCCGTGACATTTTGGGCCGAACGAATTTTTTTTCTGTCATACATATGACACTTCTATGACGATAATTATGACAAAACCCGGTATCATTATAGATGTGGTGGGCTCCTACTTCTATGACAAAAAATCATTACAGAAAATGGGCTTTTCATCCTGGGCAGGCCGGAGACGCAGCTGCATGACATTCTTTGGGCCGTCCATGACGGAAAAACCCGTGGTAGAAGCGAGGGGGAGGAAAATTTCGGGGATTTGTGGGTACGGTGGGAGGTCGGGGGCCGAGCGATGCACGTTTCTCTCGTACACGTACGCGCGTGTGTGTGAGGCGTTGGCTCTAACTGAACCCGAGCGAGGCGTTGGGCTCTAACTGAACCCGAGTGATTGCACTGCAGGCTACGCATTACTGAACCCGGGCGATCGATCGATGGCTGTTAACTGAACTGGATGGAGCAATTCCTTCGCTACTACTGCTAACTGAAGCCGATCGATTGGATGAACAGTGAGCGTTGCCGGGGGGGTGGATGAACAGTGAGCGGTGGCGTTGCCTCTGGATGAACATGACCCCGTGGTGTGGAGGGCTGGATGAACAGTAGACGATGGAGGGGTGGCCATGGAGGGGTGGTTGAATAGGATCCCGTGGTGTGGAGGGCTGGATGAACAGTAGACGGTGGAGGGCTGGATGAATAGTAGACAGTGGAGGGGTGGTTGAACAGTAGCCAGTGGAGTAGCGCGCGATGGAGGCTGGATGAACAAGAGCCCGTGGAGGCTGGAGGAGGTTGACGGTGGAGATGAACAGTATCCCGTGGAGTCCCGTTTTGCGGTACGCCACACCCCTCCCGATCAACAGGACCCCCGTTTCGACCGTAGGAGGTCCGTTTCCTCCGTTTTGCGGTACGCCACACCCCTCCCGATCAACAGGACCCCCGTTTCGACCGTAGGAGGTCCGTTTCCTCCGTTTTGCGGTACGCCACACCCCTCCCGATCAACATGACCCCCGTTTCGACCGTAGGAGGTCCGTTTCCTCCGTTTTGCGGTACGCCAGGTCCCTCCCGATACAATAGGATCTCGTTTCGAATGTGGCCGGTCGAACACAAGGCCGTTTCCTCCGTTGTGCGGTATGCCAGGCCTCGTTTCCATCGCATGTTCCGTCCAAGCCCTCCCGATGAACACGACCATGCATTCCGTTCTGACCCAGCCGGTTGGCTCCCCATGAACACGACGACGACGCTGTTTCTCCGTTCCGACCCAGCCATGTACGTATGCGCGAGTAGGCGTTCGAGACCCTGCCCGTATGTACATACATGGCCATATTTTCTTTCTTGCACCCTCGCTGCTGTACGTACGTGTACATGCTACATGCGCGCCTCTACTACAACACGTGCGCGCCTCTACTACGACACGTGCGTGCCTCTACATCGACCAGTATGTACGTACACTTTCGTGACCAGAATGACAACACTATGTACGCTTCGACCAGGTGGGTCCCGACTGTCAGGCACTTCCTTGCTTGCGAAGATGTAGCTGGTGGGTCCCAGCAGTCGGGGGGCGAATTGTTTTGGTTTTTTTTGCCCGAACGCACTTCCTTGCATGCGAAGGTGTAGCTGGTTGGTCCCAGCAGTCAGGAGGGAAACATTTTTTTCGTGAAATACAGTGGTCGTCCGGTGGGTCCCTGCTGTCAGGTGGAGGAATCATTATTTTCCGCGTAATAAGGAGGCACTTCCTTGCTGCGGCCGTGGACCCAGCTGTCAGCCTCTCGACGTACAGTCCACGTCCGATGGACGTCGTTCCTTGATCACGTTGACCACGCCACGCCGAGAGCACCAGGGCGGTTGACGACGGCGAGGCCTAGGAAAGGGACGATGCGGAGCTGGTGAGGACGCGGCAGTGGATGCCCACGCGGAGAGGAGTATGAGTATTCACTCGTTCGGCTGTAGTGTGAGGCTGCCGTCGCCGCAGGGCCTGGCCTAAGATGGGAATAGTAGGGGGCGGTGAGGCCTCCGCGGCAGCACAACCGGCCACGGGAGGCAGGAGCAGGCGACATGACCAACGCTACTTTGGGCGGCTGGAGCAAGAAGACTAGAGGTTGAAGAAACACTACGGCCGTTGGATGGACATTGTACGGTCACTGGAGCTAGAATCGTTCATATTGACTAAGTTGACAAAGCCCTCTGTCCCCGTCAACTTAGTAGGCCCACAAGTCAGCTTCCCACCAAGGTGAGTCCCAACTAGCAGGGGGAGTATTCATTTTTTTGTGCGTAATAAAGAGGCACTTCCGGTGGGTCCGAGCTGACAGCGGGGGGAACGCTTTTTTCGCGAAATACGGTGACCCGTCCGGTGGGTCCCAGCAGTCAGGGGGGAAACGTTTTTTTCGCGAAATAAAGTGGCCCGTCCGGTGGGTCCCTGCTGCCAGGTGGAGGAATAATTATTTTGCGTGTAATAAGGAGGCACTTCCTTGCGGCCGCCGTGGACCCAGCTGTCAGCCTCTCCACGTACAGTACTCTTCCGATGGAAGTCGGTCGTTGACCATGTTGACCACGCCGCGCCGAGAGCACCAGGGCGGTGGACGACGACGACGCCTAGGAAGGGGACGACGTGGAGCCGGGGAAGACGCAACAGTGGAAGCCCGCGCCGAGAGGAGTACGAGGGTTCACTGGTTCGGGTGCGGTGTGAGGCTGCCGTCGCCGCAGAATAATAGGGGGTGTGGGTGAGTGGAGGGATGGCCTGGCCAGCGATGGGAGTAGTATGGGGGCGGTGAGGCCTCCGCGGCAGCATAGCCAGCCACGGGAGTCAGGAGCAGGCGGCACAACCGGCGCTGCTTTGGGCGGCTGGACCAAGAAGACCAGAGGTTGAAGAAGCACTGCGGCCGTTGGATGGACATCGTACGGTCACTGAAGCTAGAATCATTTACATTGACTAAGTTGACAAAGCCCTTGGTATGCTCCAACTTAGTAGGCCCACAGGTCAGCCTCCGAAACGGTGCGCCCCAGATGTCAGGCGGAGGAATCATTTTTTGGGCGGCCGAAGCTAAGAATATCCGAGATTGAAGAAGAAGCACGGCATCCGTTGGATAGATATCCAACGGCCACTGCTGCTAGAACCGTGTGTTGACTATAATAAGTTGACAAAGCCTTGCATACGCGTCAACTTATTTTTTTAGGGGACGCGTCACTTAGTAGGCCCACAAGTGTGTGGCAGAGAACTTATAGCCCATTTGCATTTTGTAAGAATGTACAACCCATTTTTGAATTCTAATGGAATTTACAACAGCCCATTTACAGTTTGTTAAAAATACAACCCATTTTCTAGCTAGGACAATGATTAATAATTTCAACCAACCGTTGAAGACAGAATTCAATAAAATTTCCCACATTTTGATGGGATCCGAAATACTTTTATCCCAAAATTTCTAGTCAGATTAAATATAAATTTGTATTACGTAAAAATCCAACGAAACATTGCGCGCGCAACAATGAAAATTTAAGATTTTCAAAATCCATAAATAATATTTTATAAACTAATTTTGTGTTTGGTGCATTTTTTTATAGTTACTGCCCAGTTTTTATAATTACATCCCATTTATTATTTTTAAAGCCCATTTTCCTGTTAAGCCTAATGCATCCCTCCTAGGAAAGATTTGCAGCCCAGCGGGGCGGAGAATAACAAGTTGACCTTGCCTGGGTATTCCTCAAAAAGACATATAGCTGGGCTAGCAATTTTCATCTTGAAAAAAGTAGTATCTGGGCTGGATATCTGGCCTGGGCTAGACGGGCCACAACCTGCCCAGTTAATACCCTGCTCTCCTCTGACCAACAACGAAATCATCGCCAAGAAAAACTCTGTAGTGCTCACGCCTCAAAAACACAAATACTGCTCGAGCTGCTTGGTCCCAGCTGTCGGCCGCACCTTGTGCAATTATCTCGTTTATATTGACTACATAGGTTGACAATGGTGTGGGACGATGATGTCAGGAAACCAGGAGAAAGCAAAAAATATATATAGTTGTACATAATAAGGAGGCACTTGCGTACGTACGGCTATGGCCCTAGTGGGTCCCCAGTGTCATCCAGTCAAAATAAAGTCATCTCCTGAATCCTCATGTTCGTTGACCATGTTAACAATGTTCGACGCCATGGCGAGCGCAACAACTCGAAGGACAACGGAGAGGGCCTCGCGGGCCCTACGGAGGTCTGATACAGCGCCCGCTGCTCATTCAGGAAGCCAGGATCATCGGACACCTATGAGCACCTTCGAGAAACTGAGACGGCATGAAACGGTAAAGCCGCGCTTGGGAGCTCTGGTTTATTTCAAACCTGTATTAACATACAAGTGTAATTTAATCATCATCGGAAGGCCCGAGCTCTGTAAGTAAAACCGGTGGGTTACGCGTGTAATTTGAGAGACCAATGTATATTTTACGAACACTGCTATATGGACGACATTACCAGACGATACATGCACAACGTGCGTATCATGCCATCCATGGGCAAGGCTGAAACAGCAGCTAATGGCTGGATTAGCAATCGTCCGAGTGTTGTTTAGCATTTTTATCGTGTGTGAAGTACTTCCGATATTTTACTAGTTGAAATCGACCAACCAAGCGCCTTCGCCCGAGACCATCTGCTTTAATTTACAAGCGTCAACTTTACAAGCGTTTGGGTTGGAAAACGACGATCCAATCACGGCCTAATATCATGAGTTGGTCGGAAGATCATATGGTTTCACATCTAACCTACCCGACATGTCGTATAGGCTATGAATGAAACATCAGGCGATGAACTTCTTACGCACGGAAATAACAGAAGAGGATGATCTTCTTAACAAGCAAATCACTGGCATTAGATCGACATGCAAAACAATACGAAGCATTATTCTCAGGAGGCACGGTGAACAGCTCGTGATGCCGCATGCCACAATATTCCAAGCTCAACTTTGCAATCAAACACAAGGCCTCGCATTACATAGACAATATTCAGAACAAACTCTTAACACAGGAATACCTCAGCAGAGTAACTATTTACTTCTAAACTGAACACAGGAATAGGAAAAAGCACTCGACGTTGCTCACAGTAAGGGCGTCCCACTCAAAAATATCAAATGCATGTCTTCTGGCTAACATCAATGAGCAACTTTTGACAAGGTTTTCCAATTCCAATATATTAAACTAACGTCTTCTTGCTAACATCAATGATTAAACTTTGACAAGCTTTTCCCATTCAAAATATGTAATGCCTATGATCGTGTTCTGTCGTAGCTTCTTGTACTTGTTTGGGCACTTTTTGCCCAGGGCACTCCACGTGTTGTTAAATTGCCAATGGTCTCTGCAGACTAGTCATGTCACCGGTGTCTAATAATACTCTGTAAAGCTTCTCGGACATTCCTTCTGTAATGTACCGCAACCAGTGACTGCTTCTTTCTGCAAAGTGGAACGACCAACTGGACCCAGTAACGCAGCAGTTTGCCTTGGACACATTGGCTCCTTTTGTGCAGTTCAACTAAAATCAAAGTCGGAATAAAACCGAGCTTTAGTTTTGATATCCCTGTAAGCAACAATAGGTATAAGGGAAAAAATTACTGAGAAATAACGGTTGATGACTTGTCTTAATGGGAAACAAAGCAGGAGAGTAGCAATTCTCCATCAGTGTGATTCATTCATATTGACTGAGACATTATCTTAACAATGCCTTGTTTCAACATGTATAAAGAATGACAAAGCAGAAAAGTACCATTCCTAAAACAATGCAACTGATTCATTTTTAAAGAGACATTATCTTAACAATACCTTGGTTAAACATGTAGAAAGAACTACAAAGCAGGATAGTACCATTCCTAACAAGTGTTGCAGTTTTGAACTAAGATTCAGTAGTTAATTAATTCCGAGAGTGGCATTGCTTAAATTTACCAGGGGCATTAGATTAACGAAAAGCATAAACAGTTCCAGGGGAGAGTGGGCGCAACAACAATATGTGCTTCCATCTACTTATAAAGGGGGCGATGCAGAGTTTGTTGTAACAAAGCAACAAGCATCATGTCTGGGTTGGTCCCATTTTTATTCACTACTTAATGGGAAAAGATAGCAATACAATAGCTTCAATTCAACATTTATTTAAAACAGTACCAATACAGGTAGCACAACATCTTAAAGCACACTGCACAATCACGTGGATGAAGGCCTGTACTGACCTTTCATGAGAACGCGAGGAAAAAATACGAATCAGCTAACACGAATAGGAAATCCAATCTCCTTTTGTGCAGTTGCACTGAAATCAAGCAATGTGTTTCGCGTAGCGAAGAAAAATGTCGCAATAGCAACAAGTTGAATAGATATCATGTGGTTGAAACCAAGATTTGAAACAATTCGACAGGAACACTGGAAACAAATCTCGGATCTCCTTTTGTGCAGTTCCACCAAATTAAGCAAAGTCACCGGTGTGACATTCAAGTTGAACTGCACAAAACACTCTTAAAACATAAGTGTTTCGAGTAGCGAAGCAAAATGTCGCAATAGCAACAAGTTGAATCGATACCCCTATTTTAACAGAGGCAAAAAAGGAAACAATTACTTGCCGATAAAGGAGGATGAAACAAACGGTGACAGAAAGAAGCATCTAACTTATCTTGGATGGAAAACAAAGTAGGATAGTAGCATTTCTAAAACGGTTGCATTGATTCATATTAACAGAGACACTCTCTTGAAACAACATTCATTAAAAAATGTAATTTACTTTTAATAGTGGCATTACTTCAATTTTCCTGCGGCATTCTTAGATTAACAACAGCAAAATAGTTGTATGGGACATGCTAGCACCATGTGCGTCCACACGTATAAATGGGTGATGTAGAGTATGTAGCCAAGCAACATATCTGTGTTGGTCCCATATTTGTTCTCTTTGAACTTTTTTCCTATGTGAGGGTAGAAATCTAGTCCTGCACAAACTACCTGACCCCCCCAAGTTTCTTTCCCATTTCAACAAAGAGATCGGTTCCTTATAGATGTGTGTACTGGGTTACCCCCTTTTTCCATTTTCGACCAACAAAGCTGCTGGATAGCCAGTCTATACTACTTTTCCTCCCTCCTTTCCTCATTGAACCATGTCCTAGATTCATGCTCCACCCCACCGCACCTTTCTTTCCTCTTTGAACCAAGACCTAGATTCAACTACAGATCGAAAATATCCACATGCAGCTAGAGCAACGATGGTTTCAGAGAAACTTATACCTTAGGGTCATCGGGATGTGGCAAGGCGTGCGGCGGGAGGCCGGATCTGCCCACACTACGTACGGCAGCGAGGAAGAAGGGGTCGGTGGCCCTCCCGCACAGACGCTGGGTGAAAGAGAACAGTGCAGCCGGCAGTGGATTGCCTCCCTCACCGAAGGCGATAGAGTTAACGTTGCACCTCCTCCTCTTCCCGGTGCGACGGGATACGGATGCCTCCTTCACCAGCTGTGAGGGGAGAGAGAGAGACAAGAGGCCAACATAGTCTTGTTTAGATATGGTGAAGAGAGGGTGAGAGACTGTGAATATAGAAAACCCTAGCAAATGAACACTAAGCCTCCAGCGTGTAACGTATATATATTGCGGCGAGTGTGTGGAGAGTGCAAACCCTAGCGAACAAGCGCTGAGGCTCCCACTTATATATATATACAAATGTAGTACGGACTAAGCTCCGGTGCCTTCACTCCATCTGCTTTTGGCTGTATGACAGGTGAGCCAGCCACATTTTGGGCCCACCTGTCATAAACCCAAAGGCAGGTGCACTAAGTGAATGAAGCTGCGTCCATATAGTACTCTCGTGTGTATACGACTAATATATAGTGGAGTGGTTTTCTTATTCTCTCCATAACAATCGTTTTAAATTGTGTAAGTACGAAACGAAACTCTTTATTTAATGTACAGTGAAGAAAACTAGCACTACTTCCGATGAACTAACGATCCACGCCCATGCGTCCTGGTCGCACTTCCCGTCCTTCACGTGTGGTACACTACCCTCCCTTAAGTGAACAACCACACATGCACCAAATTATCGGAAACATGTGAGAGTATTACAAAGTTTGACTTCAGTGAATTCTAATATGCGGAGTAAATAAAAATGGAGGGCTACTACGTCCATCCGGGTTTTTAGTCCACACCATTTTTTAAATCAAAGTTAATAACTGGACAAATAAAATTACAGGGGAGCTGGAGACAAAGTTGTGAGAAGGCTTAGAAATCAATACAAAACTTATGATCTTAGTACCAACGTCGATCCTTCTTCGAGGAAACATTTGGTTCATAGCCAATTGTGTGATAAAATTGCACCAACGTGAAAGACGACTGCGTCTCCAACGCAACCAAGGTGAACTGACGAAGGATATCATCTTTGTGCGTAACAAGCAAAGAGCACTGATGGAAGACGGCTTGTTTTTCATTGAAAATCGATCAGCTTCACCAGCCGACGCAACCATGAGGCGCAACCATGAGCATCGATAGGTCATCGTGGTGATGCATCATCCATTTGGCATCAAGTTTGGGTGAGGCACCTATGAAGTTCGACAAATCCTCACTATAGTCTGTTTCTTCTCAGTAATCAAGCTCGAGGAAGGAAGAACCACGTGGCAGAGGACAGTGAGGCGGAACTACAATGGCCATCCAATTTTGTGCAGTTCCACTAATATTGAGGAAGACATGCCCGGGTATGGAGACATGCATCGCTATTTCCAAAAATATAAAAAAGGGTTAATGAAAAGTACACCAACAAACAGAAGCATCATAGTTATATCTTGATGGGAACTAAACCAGGATACCCGAGAAAAAAGCATTTCTTCATTTAACCAGTGATAGTACTACCACCATATGGACAATGACCGCACAACCACCATGTACTTTTTGTCGAAACAACATGTATACCTCCACCAAGGCATAATTCATGACAACTTTTCGAGTTGCATTTCCTCTATAATAGTACTAGTAGGTGAGTTGGACCAGCCGACGAACCCTAGCTACTATGCATGGGGAGCTGGGGAGTAGTCGCATAGAAGAAATCCCGCACGCAGCGACCTGGGGAGCTGGACCAGTACAAGAAGTTATACCTCAGGTGGGCGAGATGTCGTTTCGGCGAGCGGGCGGGATCTGCCCACACGACGGCAGCGAACAAGGGCGCGGAGGATCTTCGTCCGCGCCAGTGTCGGCTCCGAGAGGACGGTGCGCATCGGCTCCCTCCGTCGCTGACGGCGACAACGTCAACACTGCACCTCCTCACCTCCCGCAGCGGACGGGATTCGGCCGGATCTGTGACCACCGGTGAGGAGAGAGATAGAGTGGACACTGTCATCTTGTTTTGATATGGAGAGGGTGAGAGATCGAGACGCGAGAAACTCTATCAAACATGAGGCTATAATGGAGTAAAAAAATCTCTCCATAGCAGTGGTTTTAAATAGAATACACGCGTTCCCGGAAAAAAGAAACAAAAACTGGCGGACAATTTTTTAAGGGTCTCTCTAGGACACATCTAGATGTCTAAGTTGATGTCCACTCTGTTTGTGGTCTATTTTTTTTGTCCCAGTTTTTTTTGTTTCTTGTTGCTACATTATATACTTGTGGGAGCTTAGATGCGATATCCTTAAATAACATCTAGATGTGAATTAGACAAACTGATTTTCTAACGTACCAAGAAAGAAAACTTGATAAAAAAACACGCCCCCGCTTCCAGGTCGCGAGAGTCATCGCGCACACACACATAGACATAGACATGCATATCCGTGTTTACGTAAAATTCCATTTCCATCTCCATCTCCAATCATATTTGTCCAACTGGCACATTATTTACATTGTTAATTATGTACACAGCAATATTAACGTATAACATCTCTTGTTTGCGCATGTCCGGACCGCTGCCACGGCCGGTCCTGACCAACCCGAACCCTCTTCATCACCCGCGCATGCTTCCCGCCCGAAACGGTTAGTGCTGCATTCATGCCCGGCCAGAGCGGACGCGACCTCTCACTGGCTCCGGCATTTAAGTGGCGCGCCGACCGAGAGAGCGTCGCCCGCGCCGCTTCCGGGTGCACGCGGCTGCTCCGCGTTCAATGGTCGCAATAGCCGGCTACAACATGCATGTAAAAAGTTCTTGGGAGTCCGTGCTACAGCTACGTGTCCTCCCCCAACTCGTCAATCTCTTCCAGTAGTGCTAGTAGTACTCCATGGCGCGATCCATCGACAAGCAGGCGGGAAAGTTATCGTATACTCGGTTTGCGGTGAGTGGCATGCCGAGCGACCGTGTGGGGTCGAGCCGTAGAGGAGGGTGAGACACGAACACGACAGGCGTGATTTAAACGTTAGTTTTGCTCGATGGAGCGATCCAACGAAATGAAACGTTGGTTTCTCTCCATTTCCATTTTTTCTCCGGAAAAACGGAAACTTCCACTCCATTTTCATTCCTATTCCAAGGTTGCCCCATTACAACATTCCATCAAATACAAAGGAAAACTAACACGCATGCTGATGCATCTCAATGATTCACAGATCATAGCCAATATTTACTTCACACCTAAAGAAAAAAGTTGTGAGAGCGTGTACGAAAGAAAAACTACTGATGGGGTCACTACGACTTAAACCCTAAACCCTAAACATGATTTAATTCCCTGGCCAGGTAGAACCTGTCGAAGGAAAGACGGCTGGCACCCTCGGATCATACGATCCTTTTGTGCAGTTCCACTAAAATCGACCTGAGCATCCCTGATGGCAAAGATATTGAAGAAGTGTGATTAGAATAATAGTACTGGCACTAGTTCATGAGACATAAACTCATCATAAGTACAAGCCGGTAGAAGTAGAGAAAGATCAACATGGAGATGGAGCTACGGCAGTGGAGCAAGCCGGCTCCAAAAGGAAGATGGACTACCTGGGACGTCGGGCTGTACCTAGAAGGGCGGTTGGGACGCGACATCAGCCCATACTGCGGCGACCCCCGATTGGGACGCACCGACTATGGGTTTTCTCCCTCGCCGATGTCGACCGCGTCTACGCAAAACATTGTTCCCTTCCCCCAGCTGCGGGATCAGGCCCGTCGTTCTATGCTTGTGAAGAGAGCAACCTTAGCAAGCATGCTTGTAGCTTAGGCTCCTGCTAGTGTATATATAGTGGTTTTCTTTTTCTCTCCATATCAATCATTATATTGCGTACGTGTCATTCAAGAGTGAAATGATGGTTGCTTCTTTCGACTAACTTACTGTGTGATTTGACTGCTCCTTAGTGGCCCCTACACGTACTCCCCCTACGTGTATGCAACAGTCACACGTACACATGGACGCAAAAACGCGCGTGACGCCCTAATGCATGCATGTCCGAGCACACGACGGAACACACACGGTCATGCTAAGTGCTCTACCTACGCGTGCATGCACACACATACTCAGTCAGGGTGAGCTAGTGATCGTATAAACACCGGAAAATATATATATTGAGCGCAATGAGCGTATTATGAAGTCCACTGACCGTATTTTTACAAATATACAGTGACAGATAGTGTATTTATCTCGTTTGGAATTAATCCATATTAACCGGAGAGGAGGCAGTATGGACTAGCATTACTTGCGCGCGGTGGCTCGCAGGACAAGGAGAAACTTTTGACTAATGCAAGCTCTCCCTCGCTCAGGCGGTGGACGTGCAACAGTTAATTCGGTGTCAGATTGCTAGAAGCATACACTATACTACGTAGCAGCAGCGCGGGTTTTAGGCCTACCAGTAGCGCGGGCAGGAGCGCTACTGATAAGGCGCTACAGCTAAAGCTTACCAATAGCATGCCTAGGCCCACACTATTGCTAAATTGACTTAGTAGTAGCGCTTCTCCAGAAGAGCGCTACTGGTAATTAGTAGTAACGCTTCTCCTTGCCCGCGCTACTACTATTATTTAGTATTTTATTTCTTTTTTATTTCATGTTGTATTCATACACCTTTACACAAGTTTTCATACAACATGAATTTAGAGATTGTTTTTACATCATAATGAGTTATTACATCACGGGGTGAAAGAACCGTGGACTAGTTTCAAGTGGATGTCCATCCACTTGAAACTAATCCGTGGTTCTTTCACCCAATGATATAATAATATCATCATCATCATCATATCATTAACAACTTATCATCATAATACATCATTGTCATATAACACCTCCTCAAGATCAACTTAGCAAATTGGTCACTAGTCGTAATCACAAGTACTCCTCATTATCAACTCTAACACATTACCACATAATAAACATATTGTACCTCATAGGACCTACTACATTCGATTAAGACCTACTACATTTTCTAAGGTAAAATAGAAAAAAACAAGATAGCCCCTGACTCTCCATTATGGAGAATGGAGATTAGCCTGTCTCCAATTCTTGCCTTTCGCTGAATGTTACTTCCAAGAACCTCCTTGCGAATGTCCATACATTTCTTCCATTCTTTGATGAACATGTGTTCACCGGTTTTAGAAATCCGATATGCACAGGTGAGCTCCCTAGATTTACCTAGCAGTATGTTCAGAACTGTAAGGCGACCATTCAGATACATCAGATGAGGCACACAATCCATCAGGAGTTTCTGTTGAAAAACATAGTAATAACTTCGTAGTTAGCAATGATGTACTAGTTTTAGAAGTATGCAAAAGATGCACGGATGTCGTAATAGTAAAAAATCTTACAAGGGTATCTCCAGAGAAGTTACCGTGGTTCAACACGTGCACTAGTGGCACGTATTCACCATAATTTGGAGGAGTTCGATAATAGTTATTGTAATCCTCAAGAAGAGTACAAAATGCGGTCAGATGATTTTTCTCCTTATAAGTTAATTCGGAGCCATCGGTGTAGTGGGTTTTGTCTGCCATCTTCCGCACAGTCTTTGAAGAATCAAAATAAGCTGTCAATGGAAATAAGTTGTCAACTATTTTGAAATAAACAATATAAATTAGTTAGTAACTATGTTTGAGAAACTCACATAGCGGTACAATCAGAAGTGTATCAACAAGGACCCAAATGTCCATATTGTCTTGCTCGATGTCAGGATCACCAAGATCCATGGTGACAATCATACCCTCATAAAAACCATACATTTTGCAAAGTGCTTCCCAATTTCCTATGTTCATAATTCAAAGATTAAACTTGTACATATTCTAGCACAAGTCATGCCAGAATTCACGGAAAAATCCGGCATGACCTTTGCTAAAAAAGGACATATCGAGCGCCCGAAATTTGCCGGAACGGAAATTAATCAACACTCCGGCAAAACATAGGCCACTTGGAGGTGTAACCAAAACATGAAATAATTGCTTAAACTAAAAAATAACAACAAATATGACATGTTCAACTAGTTCTATTAATTCAACTAGTTCTTACTAAATATAAACTTACTATAAATAGAAAAAAACTAGTTCTTTCTAAAAATAAAGTAGTTCAACTAGTTATTAATTTACTTACTAAACTAGTTCAACTAAAACTAAACTAGTTCTATTAATTCAACTCGTTCTTACTAAATATAAACTTACTATAAATAGAAAGAAACTAGTACATCTACTACTACTAATTAACATCTACTACTACATCTACTACTAATTAACATCTACTACTGCTAATTATACAACTAGTTTACCATCACTACTACTAATTAATATCCACTACTACTAAAAAATCATTATCTATGAACCCTAAATTAACATC
>NC_041386.1:712547778-712556689 GCF_002162155.2 Triticum dicoccoides | reverse complement strand
GGCGACAGTGTGGTCGAGAGCGGCGGCGGGCTGCGGTGGTGAGGTTGAGGGCGGGCTCGGGCGGCGGCGGTGAGGGCAGGCTCGGGCTCGGGCGGTGGCGACAGGAGTAGGGGAACATGCTGGAGGGCGGGGGTGAAAGGAGGACTTAGCGAAATTTTGAGCCGGGGGGTGGTTAAGTCGAACTAGCAGTAGCGCTCATAAGGAAAACGCGCTATAGCTAACTTATCTATAACGCGTTTTAGTGAAAAACGCTACTGCTAATGGAAGCATTTATTTCTTTTGTTTATCCCAATATCAGTAACGCTTTGTCCTGAAAAAACGCTCTAAGTCTAAGCAATGTAAAAACATCAAAAATATACATTGGTCATCATTGATCTTTTTGTGTAGAATCTAAATAGTAAACATGAATCCTCACTGTACCTGTATAGGTACAGGCGAGGATTCATATTGCAGCCACAACTCATACACATATAGTTCAATGAAGACCAAGTGCTCGAGATAGGTTGAGAAGTAACATATTTAAGGTGGTAAATACCTTGTTCGCTTAGCAGTATGGGACTAAACTTAATTAGTTGTGGTGATACTTAGGAGTAGCGAGTTTTGAGGAAAAACGCTCCTACTAAGTACTTTAGCAGTAGCTCGTTCCTTGGAAGGGCGCTACTACTATATCTAGCCTGGAGGCAACACCGGGGCAATTATAGTAGTAGCGCTCGTTTCACCTAGAGCGCTACTGCTACTTAGATATTAGTAGCGATCTTTTCTGAAGCTCGCTACTGCTAATTAGCAGTAGTGTCTGTTTCTAAACCACGCTGCTGCTAAGATTCTGTGTATAAGGTTTTCCCTAGTAGTTACTAGTGCTACTATTGTTCGACTTCCCGAATAGGCGAACAACCAAGCGCAAAGTTTACTAGTACTAGTACTACTAATATAGTCTATAAAGGTACGTACTATACTAGTACTAGGAACAGGATGGAGGAGCATCTGCACTCTTATTATAATTTTAAAATGTGATAAAGCAATCTTCAACACATTTGGTTCTCTTCGAGGGTTCTCGCATGTGATAATGGAAGTTGATTGCATGGAACACTCGCCACAATTCTCGCTTAATTCTGGCTCATATCCTGTTACAAATAGTAGCGCTCGGTAATATTTCCTCTTTTTTTGTTATTCAGCATGTAAACAGGTCAGCAAACCTTGCATCTTCGTGCGAACCATGCTTGCTACACTTTGAATGTGGCCGAGAGCTGGCTTGATGAAACACCTCGCTTCCTACTTCTTTTTTTGCGGGGTACCTCGCTTCCTAGTGACCAGTGTCTTGGCTGATCGTCCTAAGAATGCTTATATATGAATAAAGCTCTCTCATTTACCCACAAAAAAGATTAAGCCATATTAACCGGAAAGGAGGGAGTATGGACTAGCACTACTTTTTGGTGTGTCCCGTCAACTCGCAGAACAAGGAGAAGCTTGCAGGACAAGGTGAAGCTCGCATACGCCTTTTGACTAATGCAACCTACCCTCGGTGGACATGCATCAGTCCATTCGGTGTCAGATTGTCAGAGGCATACACTGTAGTACCCAACATGCGGAGTACCATCATTGTTCGACTTCACGAAGAGGCGAAGAGCCAAGCGCAGTAGTACGAGTCTAAATCAACAAGGCATGTTGGGAAAAAAGTAGCTGTCTGGAGCATGCAACATTCCGATCATTTTGTGCAGTTCCACTAAAATAGAGCTGAGCGTCCCTGTTCCAAAGATATTAAGTGTGACTACGATAATAGAGGATTGCTGATGAAACAATAAACACATAAATAGAAGCCGGTCACCTTTGCAGTCTCTCTTAAGACTAACTAGTTGGAGAAGATTAGGCTCAGAGTTGGATGAGGAGGATAGAGCAAAACCAATCTCCCTTTGTGCAGTCGCATTGAAATGTAGAGACGTTGCCCATGTGACATTTTAGTACAACTGCACAAAACACTCTTAAGAAAAAAGTGATTTGTGCAGTTCACCAAAAGGTCGCAATTGCAACGAGGTGAAATGGATAGCCCTGTTTGCAAAAAAGAGGTAGAAAGGAAACAATTACTGGCCAATAACAGTTGATGACACATGCGACGATAAAAAAGAAGCATATTCCTTGCCCTAAAGGAAGATAACAACACGGTTGTGTTTGTCTAAAACGATGTGAGGACGAGAATGCAATATGAAAAGTACGCTGGACGAGCCACGTTTTGGGCAAAGAACTATGGAAGATCCACATGCAGCGACGTGGGAACACGGGCAGTGGAGCAAGGCCGGAGGGGATACCTGGAGGTCATCGGGATGTAACTAGGTGAGCGGCGGCGGGCAGAATCTGTGAGCAGGTGGCGTAGGCCCTGCCGCGCCGGAGCTTGGTCAGAGAGAACGACATGTACTGCAGATTGGGACGTGTTGCCTCGGCGCCATCGAACAGAGAAACGATGCACTTCCTCCCTTTCCCCCGGCGGACGGGATGCGGCCGGATCAGTGGCCAACGGTGAGAGAGAGAGAGGCCACCGCACTCCCTTCCCCCCGGCGGACGGGATGCGGCCGGATCAGGGACCAACGGTGAGAGAGAGAGAGAGAGGCCACCGCAGCCTTGTGTGAGATACTCTGAAGAGCGACAAACCAGGCACGCAAGGCTCCATTGTATATAGTGACAGACTACCTTTTTCTACATAAAAATCATTTTATATTCTGTGCACGTGCCATTGAGTACTATAACTTTATTTAAAAATAACGCGGCAACGCGTCAAGTCGAACTTTGTTTCGTGCAGGCGTGGTACACGACCTCCCTTGGTAAACAACCGCTACAGGCGTTCAAATTAGCACGTGGGCTGCCATTTCGTAAAGAAATGAGCTCCACCGTGTACCCGTGTGGGTGTGGCTGGGCACGAAGTGTGAGTACGTGCACGGTGCACCTATTCTCTTCTTGTATACGTACACCACCTACGTGGGGTTGTTTGAGAGAGATACAAACCTAGAGAGATATAGTGTGTGGGTTCTTGAGAGTTTTTTTTGGGGGGGGGTCAATCAAAAAATGTAACATATGCAATGTGTGTGAAATAGAGTCCTGGATATAACATATATATAGAGGGGGCGATCCACGAGAAGAGAGTGGAGGTATCACCGGCTTGAGGTGTCCATAGAATCGAAAAGAGGGATGATGTGTGTGTGTGTGCGCGTGTGCGATCGATAAAGAGTGCCATCGAATTTGTGTGTGCCCACGTCAAAGATATACAGTGGCTGGCCTACTGGAACGTGAGAGGGGACATGTGCAGTTTGTCTCTGTGGCATGGATACCTACCTGCAGCGCTCGACTATCGGTGTGTGGTGGGGGAAGAGGGAGGCCCAATTAACTATAGAGTTACAATGGCTGGTATATGTGTGGAGGAGGAGAGAGGCCTACCTCATGTATTAAGGAGATCGATCTGCCTCATGTATTAAGGGAGATCGATCGACATCCATGCATATGTGCAGGATAGGAATAAGGTTGGGAGAGAGACAGAGCTAGAGTGTTGGAGGGGGTGGTAGTGGAGTTGCTTCTAACAAATGGTGGGATAGGCTTGCTAGAAAAACGGAGGGCATGCCCGCAATATCAATAAGAGAGGAGATGGCTGCTTGTTGTCTGTGCACGTGCGTGTGAGAGACGGGTCAGGAGGCATGCACGAATGATGAGGGAGGACGATGTGGTTGTGGTAAGCAGACATAACTACATAGGAAGATCAATCGCCCTTTGTTAGAGAAAGGAGAGACATAACTTGTGAGGTACGTCGATCAATGGGGGGGGGGTAGTTAAAGTTGATCCAGGTATATGTTGGGAGATCGATCGGTATACATGCATGTGTGTCTTAGAAGCAAACGAGGCATGAGGAGAAGGATAGAGATAGAAGGATGCATGTAGGAGGTGGTACAAGAGGCATACTATATCGAGCGGGGAGGAGTGTGCGAGTACGAGAACGATGAAAAGAGTGGTGGGAGTGTGGCATGGACGGTGACAAGAGAAGAGGGGAAGTTTGTGTTTGTGCTAGGCACACCTGGCTAGAGAGGCATATCGATCGATGTGTGCCATAAAGAAGGAGTTGGGGGGCCTACACACACCATGGGTGAACGACCTAAAGTGAAAAGACAAATTTGCGCGATGGAGCTAGAGAATGCTGAGGGAGGGTGAGAGGGATGCGGGCGCGTGCATGCACAAGAGAAAGTTAGCGCTAGCTACAAAGATAAGAGGGTTGTGTGGGTGTAAAAGACGAATAGAGATCATATATACTTCATTATAAAAAGCGAATTAGGATATTTGAAGAATTTATCATAGTGTTTTAAACCGACACATGTGTGAATATATATAACGGTGATACACATGGTGTGTTTATGAACATGTTATACTATATTTAATATATTTTATCTCTACTCTTATAAAAAGACGGAGTTGTTGATGATGGTGTGCCTGCCATCCTGCATTATAGGCCGTCCGATTTATATCTGGCGGATAGCAAGGAAACTATGATGGTTGAAGTTGGCAACAATCATGATTGTAGATTCTTATTGAAATAGAGAACAAATTCAAATTTAGTTCGAATTGCAGTGGTAGTATAGACATTTGGAATGCACTAAAATGTTGGTATGAGTAGGTTACATGCATTATACAGCAAGCGAAAAAATTTAATCGGACATAACATGGATTCATACTCCCTCCTTCTATCTATATAGGACGTAATGAGATTTTAAGACCGCCTTTGACTATTGACAAGATTAATAGTACATGACATGCACAATGTGAAAATTATATCATTGAAAGAACCTTTTGCAGACGAAGTTAACGGTGTGCTTTGTGTAAGTTGCATGTCATACATCATTACTCTAATATTTGGTCAAAGTTAGCATCGAAAAATGCATTAGGCCCTATATAGATGGAAGGAGGGAGTAGCTTTGAATAGCATTTGTATAGTAAAACGGGGCAAGACTCTCTCTTTGTGTGGTGTGAATAGTTTTATTTTTTTCGTTTTCTTTTTGGTTGAGGGAAGTGCGAATTGATTTGGTACGTACAAGTACAATATTACTACACGTTAGGCTTGTCCCTAAAATTCAACCCGCGTCTTGTTATATCCCGAAAATTCAGATATCGTGCTCCCAAAACTGGCGCCTTAACAACCCGCGCCTTGCTATCCTCAAATTACAAAACGCGCGAAAACTCCCTCCAGCTGCCAAATCCTGACACGTGAAATCCCCCTTCTAACCCTGAGCCGAAAGGGCCGCTACTTCAAATCGCTGGGGGGGGGTACTTTTGTAACACACCCTACATTTTGGACAAAAGCGTCCCTAAGTCATGCTTCACCCCCTCCCATCGCCCCCTTTTCGCCATTCGAAATCCCAGGCCGCCATAACCTCTCCGCTCCAGCCGCGAAACCCCGCCCTCCTCCGTCCGCCACGTCACCGCTGCCCAGCCGGAGCCTCTTCCCCGATGATGTCGTTGTCAGGACCCCGACTCGATGTCACATCGATCTAGCCGGTAACACCTCATATCACTTTGCGGCCTCACGCACGGTATCCCCACGGGTGTCGCCTTACCTTTGCCCGGGACCGTTTGCGCCTTTTGGCTCACGTATATGATAGTGTCGCTAGCATCCATATGATAAGGAGCCCGGGCTGACATGACTAGTCGTAAACCCAAAGTGGCACAGACTTACAGGGACAGGCATCCATGACCCAGCTTCGAACGTGTCGGTCATCAGCAAGTGGGTCTGGGCTGTAGCACTGGGCTAGCAGGACTCCGGTAAACCGGGCTGTAGCGGGCTAATAGGACTCCGGTACTCAATGCGTGACATTTCCCCGAAGGGACAGACACAGGAACGAAGAAGGACACATGCCGGCCAGCCTAAGTGTTCCAGAGCAGTAGCAAGCTACCATGGCTCAGCGGTAACACTAGGAGACATTTCCCGGTAAGAGAGGCTACTAAAGATAAACAACTAGATAGTCAGATCCCACACATACCAAGCATTTCAATCATACACACAATATGCTCGATATGTGCAAATACAACGAAGCATCACAACATGACTCTACGACACAAGTACTTTATTTAAGGCTCAGGGAGCCATACATAACATACACAAAGGAACGGGTCTCACGACCCAACATTCAAGTCATACAGTCATACAAACCAGCAGCGGAAGTAACTTGTCTGAGTACAGACAACTAGTAAAATAAAAGAGGCTTGGAAAGCCTCACTATACTACGTGGTCCTTCACAAGCTCAGGATCACCACCTGGGCCTTTAGCCTACTCGTTGATGTCAACGTCTATGTAGAACCCATCAGAAGGGGTTGCAGCGTCTTCTGAAATTGTAAATTACAGCAACATGAGTACAAAGGTACTCAGCAAGACTTACATCAGATCCTACATACATGCACATTGTCAAGAAGGGTTGGTGGAGTTATTGCAGCAAGCCAGCTTTGACTCTTGGCTAGACTATCCTACGATACTCCAACTTGAAATGGTTTTGCGCACACGAGTCCACTACCCACCACTTCAATACACTACCGAGGATCCGCCTCCGTCTTCCTACGGAAGAGCCATCCTCGGCACTCACACTTATCTTGAGGCTTTTAGTAGTTTCCATTTACTTGTCTATGAACTGTATAGGCAACCAAGTAGTCCTTTACCGCGGACGCGGCTATTCGAATAGATCATGATAACCCTGCAGGGGTGTACTTCCTCATACATGTTTCCACCACTTAGCGTCTGCACACGACATGTGCTCGGCAGACTTCAAGCGAAAGCCGACGTGGGTGTAGACCACGACCTACCTAAACACTTAAGCCTCTAGTCCAGGTTTATCGCCTATCCAGGTTCCATCCGCAGGGAGTCCGGCCGAGGTTTCCCATACGGCCCCGAACGATGTGAACAGGGTTCCCGAGATACCTAACGGGTATTCGGTACACCCGGCCACGTACCCACCGCATCACAGCCCACCCCTACGGTCAGCGCTGTCCACGGCCTCCAGTAGGCTACAAACACCAGAAACTACTTGCAACTCCTGGACAGAGAGCTAGGGTGAATAAGAAGTCGAGCGGGGTCATATTTCAGGGCCCAATGCATGGTAGTAGCTGTATCTTAAATCGCACATACAGATCTCAGTGCTTAAGGTCGGCTTCAATGAAACAACCCACCATGTACTCCTACATGGCCTCTCATCGATACCTTTACCAAATCGGGTTCACCACACCACTCTCATTACCGACATAACCATTTCACTCTAGCCCATCACCAAGATGAACCAGACCTGACACGACTCTAGGCATAGCAGGCATAGCAAGGTAGGAACAACACATACATATGGCTCAATCAACTCCTACACATGCTAGTGGGTTTCATCTAGTTACTGTGGCAATGACAGGTCATGCAGAGGAAATGGGTTCAACTACCGTAGCACACAGTAGTTTGAAACGCGTTGTCTTAATGCAATAAAAGAGAGCAGGAGCGAGAACATGGGTTTGTATCGATATGATCAAATGGTTGGTTGCTTGCCTGATGGTTCGATGCACTGATACGGTTCTTCGTTAGGGTAATCACGGTACTCATTGGAGGCAGAACCTGTCGCAAAGGACACCGATACACAACCATCACCAAACAATGTGCAACAATATGATGCATGCATGAAACATGGCAATATGAGTGTGTTGGGCTAATGCAACTAAGACCAGAAGGGTTTGAACCAATTTGAATCAAAGATTCAAATTTCAAACTCAAACATGGCCTTTTAAAGTGCTTTTCCTTGTTCTGCATTAAACATTAAGTTAACTTGTTTAGTCATGCATGAAAATAGTACAGATGGATAGATTGGATTTTTCTGATCATTTTCATATATAATTTGTCTGATTTGGAGTTACAGAATAAAAGTTATGAATTTTTGAAGTTTAAATTATATTATGGAATTTCCTGATTTAATTTAAATCCAGAAATATATATATTGCGCCAGCATGACGTCAGCACGACGTCAGCGGTCAACTGCGGCTGGCTGGGGTCAAACCTGACGTGTGGGGTCCACACGCCAGTGACAGGGGGGTTTAACAGAGGTTAGTTTAATCCTAATTAAGAGTTAGTGGCGCTGGGGCCCACTGGTCAGTGTCAGGGGGGTTAACTAACAGTGATTAGCACTAAGTTAACCACCTGGCCGACGGGGCCCACGCGTCAGTGACTCTGGGGGGGTCAAACCCCACGGACAAGTCAAACCCGCCGGCGGTTAGTCGCCGGCGAGGTCCGCGGCGTACATGTGCCCCGGGTTTCCTCTGTGGTGCTCCAAACGGCGTGCGGCTAGGTGCGTTGGAAAGCTAGCTCGATGGCGCGTCGGGCGGTGGCCGTGGCTGGGCCTGGGGTGGCCGGAGTCGACGGCGGCGAGCTCGGCTGCGGCCGCCGGGGTTCGGTCGTGCACGGAAACGTGGTTGGAGCTCGAAGGCGAGAGAAGCAAGGCGCTAGGGATGCTCTACGGGGCCTTACGGACTTGTTGGACTCGCCGGGGTGACCAAATGGTCACCAGAGCTGCGTCGACGGCGAGCTCGGCGACGGCGGAGGTTCGGCCGTGGTGGGAAACGGAGTTACGGCGCGGGAACGAGGGGAGGGGGGGGAAGAGAGGGAAACGGTGGCGGAGCTCACCGCGGTTGCAGCGGGCGTCGAAGCGGGCTCGGGGACGCACTGGAGACGGCGAATCGACGACGATGGTGGTCGGAGCCCGAGGAGGAAGACGATGGCGACGGCGGCTCCACAGGGCGTCCGGCGTCTTGTGGCTTGACGGAGAGCTTCAGGGCGAGGGGGCGGAGCTCCTCCGCGTGTCGGGGAGGCGAGGGGAGGCCGATAGCGGCGGCTATGGCGAACGGCGGCGATGGGTGCGTTCGAACACGGGAG
>NC_041386.1:712508440-712546469 GCF_002162155.2 Triticum dicoccoides | reverse complement strand
AGAATGCGAAAAGGTCCAATGTAACGAGGAGCCAATTTGCCTTTGATACCGAAACGATGGGTTCCCTTCAGAGGGGTGACCCGAAGATAAGCCTTCTCGTCAACCTCGAAAGTCATAGCCTTATGTTTTCGGTCATATTGACTCTTTTGACGAGATTGGGCTGTTTTCAACTTTTCACGAACGATACGAACCTGTTCTTCTGCTTCCTGAATCATATCCGGGCCAAAGAATTGTCTTTCCCCGGTCTCTGACCAGTTAAGGGGTGTTCGACACCGTCGTCCATAGAGAACTTCAAAAGGGGCTTTACCCAAGCTAGATTGATAGCTGTTGTTGTAAGCGAATTCGGCAAATGGAAGGCACTTCTCCCAGTCCATTCCGAATGAGATAACAGAGGCTCGAAGCATGTCTTCTAGAATTTGGTTGACGCGTTCCACTTGACCACTCGACTGAGGGTGCAAGGCGGTGCTAAAGGAGAGACGGGTCCCCATAGCATTTTGGAAGCTTTCCCAAAATCGAGAGGTGAAAAGACTTCCTCGATCCGAGTTAATTTCCAAAGGAACACCATGGAGAGACACTATTCGGGAGATGTATAAGTCTGCCAGCTGACTAGTGGTTATACTCTCACGAACAGGTAAGAAATGGGCTACTTTGGAAAGACGATCGACAACGACGAAAATAGCATTATTCCCTCTCTTGGTCCTGGGAAAACCGGTAATGAAATCCATACCAATTTTATCCCATTTCCATTCAGGAATAGCTAAGGGTTGAAGGGTGCCAGCAGGCCGTTGGTGCTCTGTTTTTACACGACGACAGACGTCGCAATTTGCAATATACTGAGCAATCTCTCTCTCCATCCTAGTCCACCAGAACCTCTGGCGTAGGTCCTGATACATCTTAGTACTACCGGGATGAATGGTGAGAGGAGATTCATGAGCCTCCTTAAGGATCAACTGCCGTAGATGCTGGTTCTTGGGAACCACTAGACGGTTCTCAAAGTACACAACACCATGATCATTTGTGGAGAAACAACTAGCACCTCCGCTAGCAATGTTCTCTTTGATTTTAGATATTCCCTTATCTCGCTTTTGGGCAGCGATGATTTGATCCGTAAGAGTAGGTTTTGCTACCAAGGTGGAAAGAAAACCTTGAGGAACAATGTGAAGGTTAAGCTTCCGAAATTCCTCATGGAGAAGCGGTTGACTTTGTTGTAACATCAGGTTGTTACAATAAGATTTACGACTTAGCGCATCAGCCATGACGTTGGCTTTCCCTGGGGTGTAGGTTATTCCTAAATCGAAGTCTGTGATCAACTCAACCCAATGTCTTTGCCTGAGATTTAGATCCGGTTGGGTGAAAATGTACTTCAGACTTTGGTGATCAGTGAATATCTCGCAACGGTTACCGAGGAGGTAATGTCGCCAGGTCTTGAGTGCATAGACTAGGGCTGCAAGCTCTAGATCATGAGTAGGATAATTCTCCTCATGTGGGTGCAATTGCCGTGAAGCGTAGGCAATTACGTGTCGATCTTGCATGAGAATGCAACCTAGTCCTTGTCGCGAGGCGTCGCAGTAGATAACAAAGTCCTTGGAGAAGTCTGGCGGTACCAGTACGGGAGCAGAGGTCAGGCGTCTTTTCAGTTCCTGAAAGCTGTGCTCACATTGTGGAGTCCATTCGAACTTCTTATCTTTCTTGAGGAGTTCGGTTAGAGGTTTAGCAACCTTGGAGAAGTTCTCGACAAAGCGACGACAATAGCTCGCTAAGCCCAGAAAACTCCGAACTTGCTTGACCGATTCAGGTGGAGTCCAATTAAGGACAGCTTGAACTCGCTCAGGGTTAACAGCAATACCTTTACCAGATATTACATGACCCAGATAGGTCACTTCTGACAACCAGAATTCACATTTAGAAAATTTGGCATAAAGGCGATGCTCTCGAAGTTTCTTCAACACTAGCCTTAGATGTTCGGCATGTTCCTCCTCGTTCTTGGAGTAGATGAGTATATCATCGAGGTAAACCACGACGAATTTATCCAAATACTCCATGAAGATTGAGTTCATTAACCGAGAAAAGGTGGCTGGAGCGTTGGTTAAACCGAAGGACATGACGGTGTACTCGTATTGGCCATAACGAGTAACAAAGGCCGTTTTAGGAATGTCCCCATTTCTGATTTTGATTTGATGGTAGCCCAACCTCAAATCCATCTTGGAGAAGACTGAGGATCCAGCGAGCTGATCATACAGGTCGTTGATCCTGGGAAGCGGATATTTGTTCTTGATTGTGACCAAATTGACAGGTCGGTAATCTACAACCATCCGGTCCGTACCATCCTTCTTCTTGACGAATAGGACGGGGCAAGCCCACGGAGATGAACTAGGGCGGATGAAACCCTTTTTCAAGGACTCATCGAGTTGTTTCTTAAGCTCGGCTAGTTCTAGTGGTGCCATCTTATAAGGTCTTCTAGCAATCGGAACGGTTCCTGGAATGAGGTCTATTACGAACTCAACATCCCTGTCAGGTGGAACACCTGGCAATTCCTCCGGGAAGACATCCGGGAAGTCACGGACTACCGGAACGTCCTCAAGGTCTGGCAAGGGGCTGGCGTTAAGAGAATATAATCGTCGCTTGGCTAGTCGGGTTAAGACATTGACTATCTTGCCCGAAGGGTGAGTGAGTTGAACAGTCCTAGAGAAGCAATCAATTTTGGCATGATGAGCTGACATCCAGTCCATACCCAGAATGATATTAATATCTGAAAATTTAAGGGCTATCAACGATGCAAGGAAAACAAGTCTGTCGACTTGGATTTCATTTCCATAACTTACCCTAGAGGTCTGCCATCTAGAACCAGGAGTAGAAATTTCCATAGTGGATGGCATGTCACAGAATGCGGTGTTATGAAACGAGCATAGTTTTCAGATATAAATGAATGGGAGGCTCCTGTATCGAAAAGAACAGATGCCGGGTGGCAATTAACAAGGAGCGTACCGAGAACGACGTTGGGATCCTCTTGAGCTTCTTCGGCAGAGATACAATTGACATGGCCACATGTAGCGGTGGCCGGCTTGGCGTGGAACACTTTCCCTGTCGGTTTGCCACGGCCAACAGCTTTAGCAGATTGGTTGGGGTTGGTCTGGGGACACTCACGCATATAGTGACCAAATTCCCCACACTTGAAACAAGTCACGGAGCTGGTACGTGGAGGAGCATTGTTGGTTGGACCCCCATAGGGCTTGGCCGGTGCAGACTGTTGAACAGGGCGAGGCACCTGGAAAGATGGCCTCGGTGTGAACCTGGGTGGCAGGGCGGTGTTGGGTACCCACACGCGGCGCTTCTGAGGACCAGCACCGGATGAGGAACCCATGTCACGGCCATGCTTGCGTGTTGCATCATAGTCAGTCTGACCAGTTTCAGCACTGATGGCTTTGTTGACAAGTTTCTGAAAAGATGTGCACTCATGCAGACGGAGGTCACGGCGAAGCTCAGGACTAAGTCCCTTACGGAACCTTGCTTGCTTCTTGGCATCAGTAGACACTTCCTCAGTTGCATATCGTGCGAGGTTACCAAACTCCCTGCTGTAAGCATCCACAGAAAGTCGGCCCTGAGTGAAACTGCAAAATTCCTCACGTTTACGGTCCATGAGACCCTCCGGAATGTGATGTTCACGGAAAGCCTCGCTGAATTCAGCCCAAGTAGTGACATGGCCCGCTGGGCGCATAGCTCCATAATTCTCCCACCATAGACTGGCGGGGCCTTCAAGATGATAAGCAGCAAAGGTGACCTTGTCAGCCTCCGCTACCAGCACGGAACGCAGTTTGTGAGAGATACTGCGAAGCCAGTCATCAGCGTCGAGAGGCTCGATGGAGTGGTGGAACGTGGGTGGATGTAATTTGATAAAATCACTGAGTGACACCACGTTAGTCCTCTGATGGTGTGCCGTGTTCTGTTCAATACGCTCCAACAAACGGTTGGTCTCCCGCTTGTTTCTCTCAGCTTCCATCATAACCTCGGCTAGGGAAGGAGGATGAGGCAGATTTGCATCCCTGACTTCACTGCCTTCGGCCTGCTCTTGAGGAGCAGGGTTAGTGCGCGTGTTGACCATCCTAGGTAAACAAGACAATGATTTAATCAGGATGATAAAATTCCGACATAGGATATAAAATGTAAGGAATAACTCGAAATGCAAGATGATCATCCGTATGACATGGTAAATACAGAAACTGCTTCTTTATTCCATCGTCATACACACCATACAGGGTTTAGTACAAGACCAAACAAAGTACTATTACGGTGAAAAGATGATTACATCTCATCGGAGGCATCCCAAGCTCCTATACATTATTTTTCTACACCTCCGGAAAGAGTACAAACTAGGTCATATCCCACGAGTCACGCGGGACGATAGACGACACAGCTAGTGCGAACTAGTGATACTACCACTAACTCAGACCGATCCGTAGTAGTCCTCGTAGAAGTCACCTCCATAGCCTGGAAGCTCAACATGATCATCCGGAAACAGACGATCTCGCGGAGCTTGTGGACCATAGGGGCTAGGATGAGGCCTTGGACCAACAGACGGTGGCCTGCGGGGACCGCGAGGTGGGGTGATGCCTCCTACATCACGCCAACCCATCACGTCTGGCAGAGCAGATCTCACGGGATAGAGATCGCGCATATCCGAATATCCAGCTTGCACCGCCGGTGCGAACCGAGTCAATGTGGCCCAGTGGTCAGCACGGGTATTGAAGAGCTCTAACCTCAAGGCCCGATTTTCACGGTCCTTATCCTCGAGCATCTCAGCAGTGGTGCGAGTCCGTGAATCCTCCTGAGTGGGGTCAGCATAGATAGCCTGGAGATACCCTTGTGCTCCCGGAAGTGATCCTGGCATATACCGGAAATCAGAGTCCCGAAATAGACCAGATCTGACTCGCATGATGGTCATCATAGAGTAGGCGGCGTCCTGCACAGCCATCTCAATAGTAACCCCGAGTCCATAGGAGCAGTGAAGGGGCTCGGTGGATCCAGGATAAGATGGAAATATCCTGACAGTGCAGAGATACTGGCTTTGATTGAAGTCCCGAAATTGCTCTTCGACCGTGTACTCAGGATACCAGCGGTATCCAGCCTCAGTCATTACCCTGACCAACATGGCAGTATGGCCGGGTACATCTAGGCATCGAGTCAGGCGAACCACTTGATTGAGGTCGCAGTGGCCATCTGAAAGCACAATCATAATGCAAAGGCATTAGAATTTCTAGCAAAATTTCGGCAGCATAACAGCTGTAAATGCTCAAGAAGGATTTTGAGACATTTGACAAAGAATTTCATACACACTCAACATCATCATATCAAGTTCTGAGTCCATCCTAGCAACATAATGTGGTAATAGGATTGAACTAGGCTTGTATCCATCAAACCTATAAGGTACTACTGATTAGTAACGTGTGATCCTGATAGAGAGAATAGATCCTAATTCCTTAACCCCCGGTGGAAGAATAGACTGACTCAGATCAGAATGTCATTAGATAAAGGAGTAAAAAGAGCCTTACGTTCCAACCCACAAACAATTCCCCTACATATAACTAAAGAACTTCTAGACTCAACATCGACCAGTTTGGCTTGGAGAACCTACAGGCAGTCCGGCTCTGATGCCAACGCTGTCAGGACCCCGACTCGATGTCACATCGATCTAGCCGGTAACACCTCATATCACTTTGCGGCCTCACGCACGGTATCCCCACGGGTGTCGCCTTACCTTTGCCCAGGACCGTTTGCGCCTTTTGGCTCACGTAGATGATAGTGTCGCTAGCATCCATATGATAAGGAGCCCGGGCTGACATGACTAGTCGTAAACCCAAAGTGGCACAGACTTACAGGGACAGGCATCCATGACCCAGCTTCGAACGTGTCGGTCATCAGCAAGAGGGTCCGGGCTGTAGCACTGGGCTAGCAGGACTCCGGTAAACCGGGCTGTAGCGGGCTAACAGGACTCCGGCACTCAATGCGTGACATTTCCCCGAAGGGACAGACACAGGAAGGAAGAAGGACACATGCCGGCCAGCCTAAGTGTTCCAGAGCAGTAGCAAGCTACCATGGCTCAGCGGTAACACTAGGAGACATTTCCCGGTAAGAGAGGCTACTAAAGATAAACAACTAGATAGTCAGATCCCACACATACCAAGCATTTCAATCATACACACAATATGCTCGATATGTGCAAATACAACGAAGCATCACAACATGACTCTACGACACAAGTACTTTATTTAAGGCTCAGGGAGCCATACATAACATATACAAAGGAACGGGTCTCACGACCCAACATTCAAGTCATACAGTCATACAAACCAGCAGCGGAAGTAACTTGTCTGAGTACAGACAACTAGTAAAATAAAAGAGGCTTGGAAAGCCTAACTATACTACGTGGTCCTTCACAAGCTCAGGATCACCACCTGGGCCTTTAGCCTACTCGTTGATGTCAACGTCTATGTAGAACCCATCAGAAGGGGTTGCAGCGTCTTCTGAAAATGTAAATTACAGCAACATGAGTACAAAGGTACTCAGCAAGACTTACATCAGATCCTACATACATGCACATTGTCAAGAAGGGTTGGTGGAGTTATTGCAGCAAGCCAGCTTTGACTCTTGGCTAGACTATCCTACGATACTCCAACTTGAAATGGTTTTGCGCACACGAGTCCACTACCCACCACTTCAATACACTACCGAGGATCCGCCTCCGTCTTCCTACGGAAGAGCCATCCTCGGCACTCACACTTATCTTGAGGCTTTTAGTAGTTTCCATTTACTTGTCTATGAACTGTATAGGCAACCAAGTAGTCCTTTACCGCGGACGTGGCTATTTGAATAGATCATGATAACCCTGCAGGGGTGTACTTCCTCATACATGTTTCCACCACTTAGCGTCTGCACACGACATGTGCTCGGCAGACTTCAAGCGAAAGCCGACATAACCATGGTAGGGTGAATAAGAAGTCGAGCGGGGTCATATTTTAGGGCCCAATGCATGGTAGTAGCTGTATCTTAAATCGCACATACAGATCTCAGTGCTTAAGGTCGGCTTCAATGAAACAACCCACCATGTACTCCTACATGGCCTCTCATCGATACCTTTACCAAATCGGGTTCACCACACCACTCTCATTACCGACATAACCATTTCACTCTAGCCCATCACCCAGATGAACCAGACCTGACACGACTCTAGGCATAGCAGGCATAGCAAGGTAGGAACAACACATACATATGGCTCAATCAACTCCTACACATGCTAGTGGGTTTCATCTAGTTACTGTGGCAATGACAGGTCATGCAGAGGAAATGGGTTCAACTACCGTAGCACACAGCAGTTTGAAACGCGTTGTCTTAATGCAGTAAAAGAGAGCAGGAGCGAGAACATGGGTTTGTATCGATATGATCAAATGGTTGGTTGCTTGCCTGATGGTTCGATGCACTGATACGGTTCTTCGTTAGGGTAAGCACGGTACTCCTCGGAGGCAGAACCTGTCGCAAAGGACACCGATACACAACCATCACCAAACAATGTGCAACAATATGATGCATGCATGAAACATGGCAATATGATTGTGTTGGGCTAATGCAACTAAGACCAGAAGGGTTTGAACCAATTTGAATCAAAGATTCAAATTTCAAACTCAAACATGGCCTTTTAAAGTGCTTTTCCTTGTTCTGCATTAAACATTAAGTTAACTTGTTTAGTCATGCATGAAAATAGTACAGATGGATAGATTGGATTTTTCTGATCATTTTCATATATAATTTGTCTGATTTGGAGTTACAGAATAAAAGTTATGAATTTTTGAAGTTTAAATTATATTCTGGAATTTCCTGATTTAATTTAAATCCAGAAATATATATATTGCGCCAGCATGACTTCAGCACGACGTCAGCGGTCAACTGCGGCTGGCTGGGGTCAAACCTGACATGTGGGGTCCACACGTCAGTGACAGGGGGGTTTAGCAGAGGTTAGTTTAATCCTAATTAAGAGTTAGTGGCGCTGGGGCCCACTGGTCAGTGTCAGGGGGGTTAACTAACAGTGATTAGCACTAAGTTAACCACCTGGCCGACGGGGCCCACGCGTCAGTGACTCTGGGGGGGTCAAACCCCAGGTCGGACAAGTCAAACCCGCCGGCGGTTAGTCGCCGGCGAGGTCCGCGGCGTACATGTGCCCCGGGTTTCCTCTATGGTGCTCCAAACGGCGTGCGGCTAGGTGCGTTGGAAAGCTAGCTCGATGGCGCGTCGGGCGGTGGCCGTGGCTGGGCCTGGGGTGGCCGGAGTCGACGGCGGCGAGCTCGGCTGCGGCCGCCGGGGTTCGGTCGTGCACGGAAACGTGGTTGGAGCTCGAAGGCGAGCGAAGCAAGGCGCTAGGGATGCTCTACGGGGCCTTACGGACTTGTTGGACTCGCCGGGGTGACCAAATGGTCACCGGAGCTGCGTCGACGGCGAGCTCGGCGACGGCGGAGGTTCGGCCATGGTGGGAAACGGAGTTACGGCGCGGGAACGAGGGGGGGAAGAGAGGGAAACGGTGGCGGAGCTCACCGCGGTTGCAGCGGGCGTCGAAGCGGGCTCGGGGACGCACTGGAGACGGCGAATCGACGGCGATGGTGGTCGGAGCCCGAGGAGGAAGACGATGGCGACGGCGGCTCCACAGGGCGTCCGGCGTCTTGTGGCTTGACGGAGAGCTTCAGGGCGAGGGGGCGGAGCTCCTGCGCGAGTCGGGGAGGCGAGGGGAGGCCGGTAGCGGCGGCTATGGCGAACGGCGGCGATGGGTGCGTTTGGACACGGGAGAGAGAGAGCGAGGGAGAGGAGAGGAAGAACCGGGGAAGAGTGAGAGAGTACGGGGGGGCGTGGCGTCGTTCCAGGGCATCCAGACGAGGAGGGGAGAGGCAGGCAGGCAGGCGAGCTGGTGGCGTGGCGCGGTGGCGCGCGCGCGCGCCGGGCACGCTCCCCTCCCTCTGTCGAGGACGAAGACGACAGAGGAGGAGGCGGGCTGGGCCGCCTGCTGGCTGGGCCGGCCAGCTACTGCTGGGCTGCACAGGGAGGAGCCCCAGGTAAGCTTCTCCTTCTTTATTTATTTTTGTTTTCTAATTTCTGTCATTTGTTTTGATTTAAATAAAATATTAAATCATTTTATTACCTTATGTCAATTTTTGCAGGAGCTAGATATATTATTACAGAGCTCCCCAACAGGTGGCATAATTTTTGGACATATATTAATATATATAACTAATATATTTCCAATGCAATTAATTATGCATTAATTCCAAATGCCCAAAATAAATACCTATGAGCTCTTAAAAATATTGGTTTGATTTTTATCTCTGTCCAATATTTTCAGAGAGCAACATGAGCATTTTCTTGGACCCTTTTGGAGAAATTTTTATTTGGGTCATTTTCGAAATGATGCTGAGGGTTTCACAAATCCCCATTTCAAGTTTCTGATGAAAGAGTAAACATGATGCAACACTCTAATGCATGACTAGCTAGGGTGTGACAGTCGTCCATTGCAAGAGCTCGATGTTCCTCGTCCACCTCCCCAGATGAGGATCCGTCGTCCATCTCGCCGTCCAGCCGGTTTAGCCGCCCCGTCCTCCACCTGCAAGGAGCTGCTCCGACGATCGCCTCGTCTATCACGGCTGCTCCATCCCCACAGTGCCGCCTTAACCTGCTCCACCGGAACCGCAGCATCCTCACCGACTCCTCGGACGAAGCTGAGGCCTACTCGGCGCCACCAAAGCGGTTGTACACTCATCGCATCGCACCTTCTCCTTAACTCGACCTCCCGGCGCCGACGGTGCTCCATCCCGCACCCCCATGGAGCAGCTACCTTGAAGCCGGCGCCGCGGGCGACATCTCCACGACGGCTCTCCCCCAGTGCGAGGCCCCTTCGGCGGCGGCGTCCATACCAGCCGGATCTGCTACTGCTGCTCCGGCTCTCGCTCGCTCGCTCGCGCTGCTGCTGCTGCTGCTCCGGCTCTCGCTTGATCGCTCGCTCGCCCAGCTGCTGCTGCTGCTCCCCCCCTCGGTCGTGCTGCTGCTCTGCTCCGATTAAGCCACACTTCAGTCGACTGAATCGACTTTTGGGTCAGTCAATTTTCAGGGGTTGGGGGGGGGCTCGCCGGAGTTAAGGAAGAACCACCCGTAGCGGGGACGAGGGCTCGCCGGAGAGGTACCCCACTATCTATCGTAGGGTTCAGGGTGGGGGGCGGGGGCCTAGAGGGCTGGCCGGGGTGGCGATGGCGAGTTGTTTCTGGGCGGCGAGGCGGCGCTAGGGCCGGCGGTTCGGCCGGTGGTGGCTGGCGGCTCAGGGGGGTGCAGGTTGAAGATGAACTGCAGGCCCTCCCTAAACTACATGTCAAGTGCCTCTCTGCTACCATTGCGTTCAGTTTCGACATTAGCATTCAAATTCCACAGTAAATTTCAGTTTCGACAGTTAAGTTCATAGTCAATAGTTTTTACCTCATCTGTTGTAGTCAGGTGGTTTTTGGTGATGTTAATTTTACATCCATTTTACATCATCTATTGGAGATGCTATTAGAATCCCACTTGAGATTGACGATGTCTGTCTTGTGCTGCTCCAGCCTTGACGTCTTACGGCTCACCGGAGCTGCTCCAACGACAGAATGATCCACCATAACAGAGCAGTGCCCTGGACGCCGTCTATAGATTCCTCAGATCTTCCTCCACACCTCCGACAGCCACCTCTGCCTCAACTGCTTCAGCGACCAACCCAATGATGCTGAGGTCGACACGGCTACGGCAAAGAGTTTGTACACTTGTTGCATCACTTATTACTATACATTCATGTCAATCCATTAGGGCTATTTTGGTTTAACAGAAAAACATAGCAATAGGGAATTTTCCAATGGCACTCTACTATTCAATTATTCATGCATTTTGTTGAAAGGAATGAAGCAAAACATCCACCTGGACCTACTTTTCAAAATCCTATGCATGAAAACAAGACCAAGTGCATTAGTGCCAGAATAACATTCTAACTGCACACGCTTTCATATGGTTTCTCTTTATTTTTGCCATGCTTATTTGCATTCCTCTGCTCTTCCAATTCCTGTAAACCAAACACCCAAGTTGACAGAAATCCTATGTTTACAAATGCTCTGTTTACCATGTGCATTTTCCTATCCTATTCCGGTGTTTTTCCTATCCTTGCGTTTTAAGAATCATGCAAGCCAAATGACCCCTTACAAAATTACTTCAGTTACAGGTACGTGTTGAAGGGAACTTTGTGTGGTTTGTCCTGCTCTTGCCGCGACGTCCTCCACCTCACCTGAGTTGCTCCATCGATAGAAGCATCCACCAAACCAGACATCACAACTCCTGACCGTCTTTCGCCGCCTCAGATCTCCTTCCCTGCCGCCGGCACCCACCCCAACGACATCACCATCATCAACTCAGCAGATGAACCTGAGGAGTACATGGGTCCACAAGAGAGGTCGCACTCTTTTTTTCTGCTTATGTTATGCATTTCTTAAACTTACCTGCTACTTTATCGTCCTGTTCAGCTCTTGGACTCCCAACTCAGGTCCAAATTAATGTTCAAACTTGAGTTCTAAATTAGTTGTGGGGCACATATCGAGGAAGCAATGAATAGTATGTCTGTCTAATATCTGGTTCACCTAGGGTATGCCTATGTTGTTCATCTTGGGTGGTAAACAAATAGTAAAGCAATCATCATCTGTCTTTTTATTAATTTAAAGCAATCATCAGCCTTCTATCATTATTTTTGGATCCATCCACTGGTTGTTACCATCACTCTAAATTTCTGCATGCTCTCCTTACATAATCTCACCATATTTTTTCGTATGCATGTCAGATATTGTACACAGTCATGCTGAATATGTAGAGAAAAAGAGAAGAGTTTTGCGCGGCAATACAATGTCATGCAGACATCGCTCCATGGTGGGTTCAATGGCAAACCCTCCCCACCCCTCTCTAGATTGTAATCCATAGGAAGATATCTGTTCTGAGGCGGACTCAGATGCCGCTGACCACTCATATTTACCCCCCAAGGTGTTTGCTCTAACTTGGCATGATGATGTTATTCATATCATGCACATGTTGCTTGCAGTGCCTACTTTTGACATCATATATGTCATCTGCTTAGTTTAGACATGTTCTGTAATGCCACCTGTTTAGTTTCTACATCATATATGGGAATTATGCAGTCTCATGTCTTTTAACCAGCCATAATATATGTGAAATGTGCAATGCCATCCTGTTTAACCAGGCATCATATATTTGAATGATATCTTGCCCATCCTTTTCTTCATTACATTTCCATTTGTCGACAATGTTTGTACATTAAACTACTCTTCCTATGAATCAGCCATTTGGGTGGGAGATGGAAAAATCTGGATTGAAAACAAGGCCTTCAGAGCAGACAATGCTACCTGTCGAAGCAGATCTCTTGTTGGGTCCCGATAGCTCCTCAGAGATGGATTCAGAGACAAATGACCAGTCCTATTCCCCTACTGAGGTGTATGCTCTATCTTGGCATGGTTATACTACTGATATCATGCATACGGTGTCTTGCATTGCATAGTTTAGACATCATATACACAATATTCAACACCATGTTCTTAGTTCAGACATCATATCGAATGCCCTCTATTTAGCATATAAATCACATATGTGAATTAAATGATGCGATCCTGATTACTTAGATAACATGTAGGTGAATTATGTCATGCGATCCTGTTGAGTTATTCATCATATCTTTGAATTATGTTATGCTATCTTATCTAGTTTAGATAGACATCATATATGTGAAATTATGTCATGCTATCCGTTTTAGTTAAACAATATACATGCCAACTATTTCATGCCCTCTTTTTTTTCCACACTATCTATTGCATCTGTCTCTCATACAATGTTTGTACATTCAACTATGTTTCCTGTTTATCAGCCATTTGAATTGGAGCGGGTGATGCCAGTATCTAGCGGAATAAAAACACGGTCTTCAAATAAAACAGTGCTACCTCTTGGTGGAGATAGCACCCCGGTTGTACATGCACAAGAACCAACCCTACCACACATAACCCAAACTCTTGCAGATTGTACCCCTACTGTGATGGACAGAGAACCAGCTTCACCCAATCTAACCCCAACCCCAGCCGATAGTAACCCAGTTCCTGTTGACACAACTCCATCTCCACCGCAGAGCTCCCAAACAAGAGCAGTTAGTAAGGCAGTTCCAGTGCCCAAAGGGCCAATACTATCACGGCGAACCCCAACTCCACCAGTTAGTACGCTTATTCCTGTGGAGGAAGCACAACCAGCCAGTCATAGTTTAGCATCTATCGCATTTGATGTTGTTAAATCATATGTGTGTATCTTCCCATCTTGGAAATATTATACTGAAGATGAAGGAAAATGCCAGTTGCAGGTGTTTGTCCAGGAGTTATGTGTAAGTAATGTTATTCATGGCAATTACTTTGCTTCGTCCCATACATCCTACCTCCATGATGGTTATAATACAACAAATTTTCCCATATTTCTCTATAGAGTAGGACCGATTTGGAAACTCAGGATGAGGTAACCTGTGCTAATACCTCTTCTATCTTTAAGAATGCTTGGTGGCAGTATCGGAATTACCTGAAGAAAACGTCCTTCACCGGCAAAGAAACTCATCAAATTCCCTTACGTTCTCCTGAGACACATTTACTGGACGATGACTGGGAACACCTTGTTCTGTACTGGTCCCGAACCAAGAATGTGGTAAGGTCTATGAGCTCATTTTCTATTTTTAAGTATTATATTCTTGCGTCTTACTGTACTCTGTTCATGTAGAACAAGTGCCTAAACCTAAAGAACAACTGTTCTAATTTAAGATTCCATTGCTATCATAGTTCAAAAAAGCGCTAGGCGTTAATTGTGCGTTTTGCCACCGCCTTGCACTTTACTAACCAAAGTGCATGCTTATGCGCAGTTATGCACAGATTAAGCATAGTTATGCGCAATGCGTTTTGCCAACGCCTAGAGCGTAGGCGCGCTTAAGCGCTCGCTTAGGCGTGCCTTTTTTTTAACTATGATTGCTTTGCTCTTGTATCACTGTATTTACTGATACAAACTTATTTTTAAATTGAAGGATCCAATCGAAACTCCAATGGCACAACATGTATGTTCACGCATGTTTCTTTAATAGGTTTGCTCTTATCAATAGCTCTTTTGATTTTAGTTTCAATTGTGTATACAGTTGACTTTCATATCATGCACATTACTAGCATTACAACAGAGCCAATAGTGTTGTTGTACATGTAGACCCGTGGTACCCATCTGAAATCTTGTTGTGCCGTGTAGTTTCCCACGCTTTGTATTCTTTCACTGCTGCTTTGTCTTGAACTGATATGATTTGAACTGTGTCTCTATTTTGATTTGGCAAGACAATGCAGTGACCATAGGACATAGATATATGTTTTTTTTGATGCTTTTATTATGTACTAGTATTTGGCAATAGAAGACTTGGTAGTTTAATCCTGTCCACCTTACTAATGAACTGGTTCACCGAAATGAGTTTCATATACTAGTACATGCTAAACTTGTTATGTGTCTGCTTGTTTCTTCTTTTAGAATGCTGACAGAATATTGGGGAAGGGTGCCTTATTAAGCAATGGTAAGGGAAGTAATGCAGATAAGGTTCAGGATAGTGACACATCCTTGTTGGTCTCCAACAAAGCTGATAAAATAACTAAGGAAGACTATCTTGAAGACAGGGAGACAACCCCAAAGTCCTGTCTTGGTTTAGTGTTCGAGTTACTGGCCACTACCGCTTGCACAAGCTATTCAAACTCACTGTCTGAACCAGTTCGGTTTCTTGAGTCTCAACTACAAGCTGAAAGACATCGATCAGCTGTGCTGCGACAAGAAGTGGAAGGACTGCAGAAGTCCCTGGAGCATTCAGATGCATACTTTCTGCTGCAACAACAAGCATTGGAGGATTTTAGCGCCAAACAGGACAAAGCTAATCAGCTTGCTAAGCTTATTGCCAGCATGGTGGATACCCAGGATAACGTTTCTTGAGCTCTTCTAAAGTTGTTTAAGTTATGCTCTTGTTTTGCTGCCGTGTTTATTTGCACTGGTGGCCAATTTTGACGGCCAGTGTATGTAATATGCTGCTTTGTTCCCTATATTTGCACTGGTGGCAAACTTTGATGCCCAGTGGATGTAATATGTGTAATAGCGGTAATAGGCTAGCCTTAATTGCTTGCTTATTTATTTCCTTATTGTCTTGTTTAGTTGTTTGCTTGTAGTCACTGCAGTTCTTTTTCTGTGTTTTTCTAGTGGCCACAATAGCCTATTTTTGGTAACTAGGCCAAAATAATCATGGCAACACACGGACTGTTTTAACCATGGGCCTCCTGCAGGCCGTATGATCCATGGGCCTTCGTTCGGCCGTTTGACCATTGGCCTTCTATACGGGCCGTAGGATCCATCGGCCTTCTATACGGGCCTTAGGGATCAATGGGACTTCTACGGGCCGTAGGGTCCATGGGCCTTCTACGGGCCGTACGATCCATGGGCCTTCTACATGTTGTACTATCCATGGGCCTCATACGGGCCGTAGGATCCATGGGCCTTCTACGGGGCGTATCATTCTTTCGCCAATCATGGGCCGTACTATTTGTGGACCATAACGGGTCGTTAATAGGCCGTATTTGATAACTATATGAGAACAACCCAACGGGTTTTTTTTGACATGAAAACGGTCCAACGTATTAATGATCCGCAAACGGGCCAACTGTAACGACGGGCTGAATTTGGCCCAAAAGCAGAAAATGACAGTAACGGGCCGTATGTAACCGAATGTTGCAAGTGAGCCCAAGAATCAATGGGCCCTGAGAAGGCCGAAAGATAACTTGGGATGGAAACGACCCAATGGAATAACGGGCCATTAATGAGTATAAAGTGATACACTGTTCATTACGGGCCAGTTTCACCACGGGCCATTAATGGGCCAAGAGTTACAAAGGTCCTCATATGGGCCGAAAGAAGTCATGGGCCACACATGGGCCAGAAGTTAAAACGGGCTGAATCATATTGGACGGCCCATATGACGCTACTGGGCCTAATTCGGATAGGGTGTAATGGGCCTTGGGTTAGCGGGCTGTAAATGGGCTATATGCGAACAGGCCGTTAACACGCTTTCCGTGGGACGGCCCGCCACCTTTTGACCAAGTCAAACGGGCTGGCCTTTTCACAGGAATGGGCCTCTGTTGGGCCGTGCCATGTGTCACCGTATCATAGGCGCCTTCGGTCCAATGAGCGGATGACATCTGTCCCAACGGTGAGCCGACACGTGTTTCCTCCAGCCAATGATGATTTTACACGTGGAAAATCCCCATTGGTCGGGGCTGTTAACGGGTTATCGTATCCAAAACCCTACCCGATAGCTTAACGGCGTTCCGTTACGGTGGATGCCACATGTGGGTCACCCTTGACGAAAGAACTTCTGTGACGCGCGATTTATCGTCATGGAAGTGGACACTTCCGTGATGATAATTTTGGTAATGTCATGGAACACTTCTACGACAGCACAGGTATGACTATCTTGATTCTGTCATAAATTTGTCATGGATGTACATGCATGACAAAAAACGCGACTTACTGTGACAAACACGTATCATCACGGAAGTGTATTTTTTGTAGTGTTTGTAGCAAACAAAAAATCTCCCTCAAAGTGGATGATCTTATGGTTTATCGAGTGAGTAGGAGTTTTGAACTATAGGTCATGACAAGTATTTGCACACACAAATACAAAACATGTATTGGCCCTGAACAAAACTAGTAATATTGTGAGTCTTACTAGCCTTGCTAGTTACAAGGATTAAAGCAACTTGTGTTTGAAACAATAGGATTGCAAGGAAAACAAATAAATGAATTGAAAAGAAAGTACAACAAAGTTTTTGAGGTTGAATGCAATGGGAAAAGAATAGACTGGGATCCATAGGTTCACTAGTTGTTTCTCTCAAAAAGAATTAGCAAGGTGTGGTGAACAAAATACACTTGTAAATCAAATAAATTAAAGTTTTTATGATTATGACTATACATAGCATAATTGCATATAGGCATCATGTTCGGACATCCATACATCGTTAATCCAACTGCATCTATAGCTAATACTCCACCCCAATATTGCTATCCATCATGCATCTCAAAGTATTAAGTAAAAAAATGAGAGTATTGCATTAAGCATAATGGTATGATGTTGATAATATATTGTCTTCACCCTGCGCTCAAAGGACAACTACGCAATCATCTTTTTGTCGTAGCGGCAACAACACAACACAAGCCCTTTTCACTTTCTATCATTAGGGTACATTACTCGCAAGATTGAACTCAACCAACATACACAACTCTCTCTTGGAGACCATCCATCAAACTTGTCCAAAGAAAGACAAATAGACTGAGAGATTTGTAATCGTTTCTAACAAGACTATAGTTTAATTCATGCACTTTTAATTATACCACCAAAGCATACATATTATTTTTATCACCAACATATTAAACATTGCCAACTATCAATTATTATTCAACTCTCATAAAATATATAAGTGAAGCAAGAGAGTTCTAATCGTTTCTGACAGGGCTAACACAATACTCTAAAAAGCATAAGTGAAGAAATAGAGCAATTCTAATACAAGGACAAGGATAACTCTCTATGCACATTCATCATGGTGTGATGATTGATCATGACCAACAAACAAAAGCACCGGACACTACAAGAATAACACATGTCATGTGTAGCACCCTGAGATCAGTGTCGTGGTACAAAGACTGACAGTAAGATTAGGGGTACGTATGAGGAGGCAAGATCCTAGATACGGTGAGATTGTACACAAGTTGAGGGAGTCCCGTATTAGGGGGTGTCCGGATGGCCGGACTATAACCTTTGGCCGGACTCCTGGACTATGAAGATACAAGACTTCGTCCCGTGTCCGGATGGGACTTTCCTTGGCGTGGAAGGCAAGCTTGGCGATACGGATATGTAGATCTCCTCCCATTGTAACCGACTCTGTGTAAACCTAGCCCTCTCCGGTGTCTATATAAACCGTAGGGTTTTAGTCCGTAGGACGAACAACAATCATACCATAGGCTAGCTTCTAGGGTTTAGCCTCTCTGATCTCGTGGTAGATCTACTCTTGTACTACCCATATCATCAATATTAATCAAGCAGGAGTAGGGTTTTACCTCCATTGAGAGGGCTCGAACCTGGGTAAAAACATCGTGTCCCTTGTCTCCTGTTACCATCCGCCTAGACGCACAGTTCGGGACCCCCTACCCTAGATCCGCCGGTTTTGACACCGACATTGGTGCTTTCATTGAGAGTTCCTCTGTGTTGTCATCTTTAGGCTCGATGGCTCCTCCGATCATCAACAACGAAGCAGTCTAGGGTGAGACTTTTCTCCCCGGACAGATCTTCGTATTCGGCGGCTTTGCACTGCGGGCCAATTCGCTTGGCCATCTGGAGCAGATCGAAAGCTACACCCCTGACCATCAGGTCAGGTTTGGAAGTTTGAACTACACGGATGACATCTGCGGGGACTTGATCTTCGACGGGTTCGAGCCACAGCCGAGCGTGCCGCACTGTCATGATGGGCATGATCTAGCTCTGCCGCTGAACAGTGCCCGGGAGGCCGCCCCAGTGTCCGCTCCGACCCTTAGCTCGGAGTCGACTGCGCCAATCGAGGACGGGTGGCTGGACACCGCCTCGGGGGCTGCAATCTCTACGGCGATCGAGCCAAACACCAGCCTTGTCCTTTGCAAAGCTCGTGACTCCAAGGTGCCAGACTCCTTTCCAGACTTCGAACCTTCTGGGCCCCTACCGATCGAACCCGATTGGGCGCCCATCATGGAGTTCGCCGCCGTGGACATCTTTCAGCACTTGCCGTTTGGCGACATTCTGAATTCACTAAAGTCTTTCTCTTTATCAGGAGAGCCCTGGCCGGACTATGGTCAGCAAGGTTGGGATGCGGACGACGAAGAAATTCAAGGCCCACCCACCACCCACTTCGTAGCCACTGTCGATGATTTAACCGACATGCTCGACTTCGACTCCGAAGACATCGACGGTATGGACGCCGATGCAGGAGAGGACCAAGAACCAGCACCTATAGGGCACTGGAAGGCCACCTCGTCATATGACATATACATGGTGTACACCCCAAAAGAAGGGAATGGCGATGGAATAATGGAGGATGACCCCTCTAAGAAGCAGCCTAAGCGCCAGCGTCAGCGGCGCCGCTCTAAATCCCGCCAAAGCAAAAATGGTGATTCTGGCACGGGAGATAATAACACCCCGGACAGTGCCGAAGACAACCCACTCCAGCAGGATTCAGCACAGGAGGATGGAGAAGCCAGCCCTCATGAGAGAAAGGCAGACAGAGAGGTAGAGGACGATAATTACATGCCTCCCTCCGAAGACGAGGCAAGCCTCGACGACGACGAATTTATCATGCCTGAGGATCCCGTCGAACAAGAGCATTTCAAACGCAGGCTTATGGCCACGGCGAGCAGCCTCAAGAAAAAGCAGCAGCATCTTAGAGCTGATCAAGACTTGGTAGCCGACAGATGGACTGAAGTCCTTGCGGCCGAAGAGTACGAACTCGAACGCCCCTCCAAGAGCTACCCAAAGCACAGGCTGCTACCCCAATTAGAGGAGGAAGCACCTAAACCTACATCACCAGCGCACGACGCGGCCGACCGGCCACCCCGTGGCCGCGACAGAGATGCCTCTCAACCATCCACTGAAGCCACACCCCGGTGTCGCTCCAAAAATACCAAGGCACGGGGAAATGCGCCAGACCTGCAAGACATATTGGAGGACAAGGCAAGGCAAGCAAGATCGATCTATGGATCGCGTGGGCGCCCCACGACACGTGACGATAACCGTCATGCCGGATATGACAAATACGGCCAGGCCAAACACAGCAAACAAAGCTCATTTGAGCTATGTCGTGATATAGCCCAGTACAGAGGCGCCGCACACCCACTATGCTTCACAGATGAAGTAATGGATCATCAAATCCCCGAGGGTTTTAAACCTGTAAACATCGAATCATACGATGGCACAACAGATCCTGCGGTTTGGATCGAGGACTATCTCCTTCATATCCACATGGCCCGCGGTGATGATCTACACGCTATCAAATACCTCCCACTCAAGCTTAAAGGACTAGCTCGGCATTGGCTTAACAGCTTGCCAGCAGAGTCAATTGGTTGCTGGGAGGACCTGGAAGCCGCATTCCTCGACAATTTCCAGGGCACCTATGTGCGACCTCCAGACGCCCATGACCTAAGCCACATCATTCAGCAGCCAGATGAATCGGCCAGACAATTCTGGACACGGTTCCTAACCAAGAAAAATCAAATAGTCGACTGTAAGGACACAGAGGCCCTCGCAGCCTTCAAACATAACATCCGTGACGAATGGCTTGCCCAGCACCTAGGATAGGAAAAGCCGAAATCCATGGCAGCCCTCACAACACCCATGACCCTCTTTTGCGCAGGAGAAGACAGCTGGCTAGCTCGTAGTAATAACATGACCAAGAGCCCTGGTAATTCGGATACCAAGGACAACAATGACAGGTCGCGTCGCAATAAACACAAGCGCCGCAATAACGGCGACAATGCGGAGGATACGACAGTTAATGCCGAATTCCGAGGCTCTAAACCCGGTCAGCGGAAAAAGCCATTCAAAAGAAGTACTCCGGGCCTGTCCAATTTGGACCGAATACTAGATTGCTTGTGCCAGATACATGGCACCCCCGAAAAACCAGCCAATCACACCAACAGGGATTGTTGGGTGTTCAAGCAGGCAGGCAAGTTAAGCCCTGAAAACAGAGACAAGGGGCTGCATAGCGATGACGAGGAGGAGCCCCGGCCGCCGAACAATAGGGGACAGAAGGGCTTTCCCCCACAAGTGCGGACAGTGAACATGATATACGCAACCCACATCCCCAAAAGGGAATGGAAGCGTGCACTCAGGGACGTATATGCGTTGACGCCAGTCGCCCCAAAGTTCAACCCATGGTCCTCCTGCCCGATCACTTTTGATCAAAGGGACCACCCCACTAGCATCCGCCACGGCGGATTCGCTGCATTGGTTCTAGACCCAATCATTGACGGATTTCACCTCACTAGAGTCCTTATGGACGGCGGCAGCAACATGAACATGCTTTATCAGGATACAATGCGAAAAATGGGCATAGATCCCTCAAGGATTAAACCCACACCTTTAAAGGCGTCATACCAGGCGTAGAGGCCAACTGTACAGGCTCAGTTACACTCGAAGTGGTCTTCGGATCTCTGGATAATTTCCGAAGCGAGGAGTTAATCTTCGACATAGTCCCGTTCCGCAGTGGCTATCACGGGCTGCTCGGACAAACCGCATTTGCAAAGTTCAATGCGGTGCCGCACTACGCATACCTCAAGCTCAAGATGCCAGGCCCTTGAGGAGTCATTACAGTCAATGGAAAGACCGAACACTCTCTCCGAATGGAGGAGCATATGGCGGCCCTCGCGGCGGATGTACAAAGTAGCCTCTCAAGGCAATTCTCCAGTCCGGCTATTAAACGTCGGGACACCGTCAAGCGCGCCCGAAGTAACCTACAGCAAGACCGCCTGGCACGTTCCGAGCAAGTGTAGCAGTGCGGCCCCAGCCCTCGCGAAATTGCGAAGCCAGTACTACGCATACATAATTATGCTCTGGAAATACCATGGGCATGAGGGGAGGGGCGCAACCACGGCACGCCCACAATACGGCTCAACCGCACTAGGGGCTCCCGATTTTGTCATTCTTTTTTTTTACTTTCAGGACTCCACTATTCGGAAGGCCTGTCCGGTAGTACAATTGCCGAACTCACTATACAACAGCCAGGGAAGCAACAAGCTACGTCGAATGTCCAGGTGGTCTCTATAACGAGCTAAATTCCTGTCTTACATAAAGTCTCGCAGCTTGCCCCTGGAGGGGGACATGTCAAATAATCCCATCTCTTGCTTATCGCACTATTTGTATCGTTATGCTTTCACAGCAGCCTTTTAATAAACAATACATAGCCCTTGTCTATTATTGCATTCATTTTTTATGTAAATATGTTCAGTCATGACATTATGCAACCGTACACTTTGGTACGGCCAACACACCAGGGGCTTAAGTACCCCAGAATATGGTGTGAGAAGTCCGAACACTCTCACGAGTGCGGCACCCCGAACTTATAGCATTATATGCATTGGCTCCGAATCATGTCTTGGGTCAATAGTTGGGTTTGCCCGGCTCCCATGTTTTGGTACCTTACGTTCCATTATATCGGCTAAGGTAGCGCTGGGTGAACTACTGCGATTGTGCCCCAGTTGAGCTGGGTTAAGCACCTTAGTAGAGAAAGCTAAAACTGATCATCATGATAGGGCGAGAGTCGGTCGCTGTACGAGTCCCTAAAGACTTATGCTGCTTAGAGCGAGGAGCTGGCATTGTCCGGCCTAGGCGTGGATAGCGCCCCGAACTCGGTCTTCCGAATACTAGGGGCTTCGCCGAAATTTAAAATTATAGAATTCTATGGCTAAGTGAGAGTGATAAAGCATTATAGTCTGATTGCCTTGTTCGTTGTGCTGAGCGCCTCCCTCGAAGGACCCAAGAATGGGAACAAGAGTGCTTAGGTTTATCCCGAACACCCCAGCACTCGTGGCATGGGGGTAGAAACCGACGACTCGCATCTCTCAGATTCAATAAACGGCCGCACAGAAGGTAATATTTTAAATTCAACAAGCGTTGCTTAGCGCATATGAACAAGTTTTCAGCGCACAGGATAAACACGAGCGAGTTTACTCAAAAATTACATCCTTGGCACATTCATTCGCCACAAGGCGGGCACCCTTCAGGACACCCTCATAATACATCTCGGGCCTGCGATGCTCCTTCCCCTCCGGTGGCCCATCTGTCACCAGCTTCTCAGCATCCAGCTTGCCCCAATGTACTTTAGCACGGGAAAGGGCCCTACGGGCGCCTTCGATGCATACAGAGCGCTTGATGACTTCAAGCCGTGGACAGGCATCTACCAGCCGCCTCACCAGCCCAAACTAGCTCCCGAGCATGACCTCCCCAGGCCATAGCTGGACTATTAGGCCCTTCATGGCCTGTTCGACTACCTTATGGAGCTCGACCAGCTCCTTCAGCTGGTCGCTCAAGGGCACCGGGTGTCCGGCCTCAACATACTGGGACTAGAACACCTTCTCCGTCGAGCTCCCTTCCTCGGCTCGGTAGAATGCGGCAGCATCGAACACACTGCAGGGCAGATCTGCGAATGCTCCTGGAGAGCTCCGGACTCGGGTAAGTAACAAGTAATTCACTTTCACGTGCTTGCTTTGTGTAAAGAATGCCTTACCCACCGCTATCTTCTTCATCGCCTCAATTTCCCGGAGGGCTTTTTGGGCCTCGGCCTTGGCAGATTTGGCGCTCTCAAGGGACGAGGCAAGCTCGGACTCTCGAGTCTTTGAGTCAAGCTCCAAACTCTCGTGTTTTTTCACAAGAGCGTGGAGCTCTTGCCGCACCTCCGCCACCCGCGCCTCCTGCTTTTCTCGCTCGATGCATTCCATGGCCGCATTGTCTTCTCCCTTGGATAGCGCTTCCTTCAGGGTCGCCACATCGATTGTGGCCCCTATAACACTCACGATGGTCCTGTCATTTTTTGCAACCAGGTATTTTTTATATACTAACATCAGGTACTACTTACCTTCCTTGTCCTCGAGCTGCTACTTGGCAAGGCCGAGCTCGTTCTCCGACCGCTCGAGGCTCTGCTTCAATGCATCGACCTCCGCAGTCAGTGCGGCAGAGGTCAGCAGCGCAGCCTGCATTCCCATATTGACATATTTATGTTAGACTCCTGCGTATATCTTTTTAGATCCCCAGTCCGGATTTTCTTCCCGAACACCAAACTGAGCATCAGGGGCTACTGTCTATGCGGTAATATTTTTACATATCTTAAATACATACCCCAAAGCCTGTTAGAAAGCTGGCACAGGCTTCCATCAGCCCGCTCTTGGCGGACTGAACCTTCTGGATCACCGCACTCATAATAGTGTTGGGGAACATAGTAATTTCAAAAATTTCCTACGCACACGCAAGATCATGGTGATGGCATAGCAACGAGAGGGGAGAGTGTTATCCAAGTACCCTCATAGACCGTAAGCGGAAGCGTTATGACAACGCGGTTGATGTAGTCGTACGTCTTCACGATTCGACCGATCCAAGCACCGAACGTACGGCACCTCCGTGTTTAGCACACGTTCAGCTCGATGACGTTCCCCGGGCTCCAATCCAGCAAAGCGTCGGGGATTAGTTCCGTCAGCACGACGGCGTGGTGACGATGATGATGCTCTACTGGCGCAGGGCTTCGCCTAAACTCCGCGACAATATGATCGAGGTGGAATATGGTGGAGGGGGGCACCGCACACGGCTAAGGAACGATCCATAGATCAACTTGTGTGTCATGGGGTGCCCCCTGCCCCGTATATAAAGGAGCAAGGGAGGAGGAGACGGCCGGCCAAGGGAGGGCGCGCCAGGGAGGAGTCTTACTCCCACCGGGAGTAGGACACCCTCCTTTCCTAGTCCAACTAGGAGACCTTCCATGTAGTAGGAGTAGGAGAGAAGGAAAGGGAAGAGAGAAGGGAAGGAAGGAGGGGGTGCGGCCCCTCCCCCTAGTCCAATTCGAACTAGGCCTTGGGGGGCGCGCGGCCTGCCCTAGGCAGCCCCTCTCTCTTTCCCGTATGGCCCAATAAGGCCCAATACTTCTCCCGGCGAATTCCCGTAACTCTCCAGTACTCCGAAAAATACCCGAATCACTCGGAACCTTTCCGAAGTCCGAATATAGTCGTCCAATATATCGATCTTTACATCTCGACCATTTCGAGACTCCTCGTTATGTCCCCGATCTCATCCGGGACTCTGAACTCCTTCGGTACATCAAAACTCATAAACTCATAATATAACTGTCATCGTAACCTTAAGCGTGCGGACCCTACGGGTTCGAGAACTATGTAGACATGACCTAGAACTGTTTCCGGTCAATAACCAATAGTGGAACCTAGATGTTCATATTGGCTCCTACATATTCTACGAAGATCTTTATCGGTCAAACCGCATAACAACATACGTTGTTCCCTTTGTCATCGGTATGTTACTTGCCCGAGATTCGATCGTCGGTATCCAATACCTAGTTCAATCTCGTTATCGGAAAGTCTCTTTACTCATTCTGTAATACATCATCCCACAACTAACTCATTAGTTGCAATGCTTGCAAGGCTTAAGTGATGTATATTACCGAGAGGGCCCAGAGATACCTCTCCGACAATCGGAGTGACAAAACCTAATCTCGAAATACGCCAACCCAACATGTACCTTCAGAGACACCTGTAGAGCACCTTTATAATCACCCAGTTACGTTGTGACGTTTGGTAGCACACAAAGTGTTCCTCTGGTAAACAGGAGTTGCATAATCTCATAGTCACAGGAACATGTATAAGTCATGAAGAAAGCAGTAGCAACATACTAAACGATCAAGTGCTAGGCTAACGGAATGGGTCAGGTCAATCACATCATTCTCCTAATGATGTGATCCCGTTAATCAAATGACAACTCATGTCTATGGTTAGGAAACATAACCATCTTCGACTAACGAGCTAGTCAAGTAGAGGCATACTAGTGACACTCTGTTTGTCTATGTATTCACACATGTATTATGTTTCCGGTTAATACAATTCTAGCATGAATAATAAACATTTATCATGATATAAGGAAATAAATAATAACTTTATTATTGCCTCTAGGGCATATTTCCTTCAGTCTCCCACTTGCACTAGAGTCAATAATCTAGTTCACATCGCCATGTGATTTAACATCAATAGTTCACATCTATATGTGGTTAACACCCATAGTTCACGTCGACATGTGACCAACACCCAAAGGGTTTACTAGAGTCAGTAATCTAGTTCACATCGCTATGTGATTAACACCCAAAGAGTACTAAGGTGTGCTCATGTTTTGCTTGTGAGATAATTTTAGTCAACGGGTCTGTCACATTCAGAGCCGTAAGTATTTTGCAAATTTCTATGTCTACAATGCTCTGCACGGAGCTACTCTAGCTAATTTCTCCCACTTTCAATATGTATCCAGATTGAGACTCAGAGTCATCTAGATTAGTGTTAAAACTTGCATCGACGTAACCCTTTACGACGAACCTTTTTTCACTTCCATAATCGAGAAACATATCCTTATTCCACTAAGGATAATTTTGACCGCTGTCCATTGATCTACTCCTAGATCACTATTGCACTCCCTTGCCAAGCTTAGTGGTAGGGTATGCAATAGATCTGGTACACAGCATGACATACTTTATAGAACCTATGGCTGATGCATAGGGAATGACTTTCATTCTCTTTCTATCTTCTGCCGTAGTCGGGTTTTGAGTCTTACTCAATCTCACACCTTGTAACACAGGCAAGAACTCTTTCTTTGACTGTTCCATTTTGAACTACTTCAAAATCTTGTCAAGGTATGTATTCATTGAAAAACTTATCAAGCGTCTTGATCTATCTCTATAGATCTTGATGCTCAATATGTAAGCAGCTTCACCGAGGTCTTTCTTTGAAAAACTCCTTTCAAACACTCCTTTATGCTTTGCAGAATAATTCTACATTATTTCCGATCAACAATATGTCATTCACATATACTTATCAGAAAGGCTGTAGTGCTCCCACTCACTTTCTTGTAAATACAGGTCTTTCCAAAAGTCTGTATAAAACCATATGCTTTGATCAACACATCGAAGCGTATATTCCAACTCTGAGATGCTTGCACCAGTCCATTGATGGATCGATGGAGCTTCCACATTTTGTTAGCACCTTTAGGATTGACAAAATCTTCTGGTTGCATCATATACAACTCTTCTTTAAGAAAACCATTAAGGAATGCAGTTTTGACATCCATTTGCCAGATTTCATAAAATGTGGCAATTGCTAACATGATTCGGACAGACTTTTAAGCATCGATACGAGTGAGAAAATCTCATTGTATTCAACATCTTGAACTTTGTCAAAAACCTTTTTCGACAAGTCTAGCTTTGTAGATAGTAACACTACTATCAGCATCTGTCTTCCTCTTGAAGATCCATTTAATCTCAATGTCTCGCCGATCATTGGGCAAGTCAATCAAAGTCCATACTTTGTTTTCGTACATGGATCTTATATCAGATCTCATGGCCTCAAGCCATTTTGCGGAAGGTTCATCATGGTCTAGTAATATAACTTCCAGAACAGGATTACCGTACCACTCTGGTGCGGATCTTACTCTGGAAGACCTACGAGGTTCTGTAGTAACTTAATCTAAAGTTTCATGATCATCATCATTAACTTCCTCACTAATTGGTGTAGTAGTCACAGGAACAGATTTCTGTGATGAACTACTTTCAAATAAGGGAGCAGGTACAATTACCTCATCAAGTTCTACTTTCCTCCCACTCACTTCTTTCGAGAGAAACTCCTTCTCTAGAAAGGATCCATTCTTAGCAATGAATGTTTTACCTTTGGATTTGTGATAGAAGGAGTACCCAACAGTTTCCTTTGGGTATTCTATGAAGACGCACTTCTCCGATTTGGGTTCGAGCCTATCAGGTTGAAACTTTTTCATATAAGCATCACAACTCCAAACTTTAAGAAACGACAGCTTAAGTTTACTACTAAACCATAGTTCATACGGTGTCGTCTCAACGGATTTAGATGGTGCCCTTTTAAACATGAATGCAGCTGCCTCTAATGCACAACCCCAAAACGATAGTGGTAAAACCGATAAGAGACATCATAGATCGCACCATATCCAATAAAGTGCAGTTACAACGTTCGGACACACCATAACGTTGTGGTGTTCCAGGTGGCGTGAACTGTGAAACTATTCCACATTGTTTTAATTGAAGAGCAAACTCGTAACTCAAATATTCATCTCCGCGATCAGATCGTAGAAACTTTATTTTCTTGTTACGATGATTTTTCCACTTCACTCTGAAATTCTTTGAACCTTTCAATTATTTCAGACTTATGTTTCATCAAGTAGATATACTCATATCTGCTCAATTCATCTTGTGAAGGTCAGAAAATAACGATACCCGCCACGAGCATCAACACTCAATTGACCGCATACATCGGTATGTATTGTTTCCAATAAGTCAGTAGCTCGTTCCATTGTTCCAGAGAACGGAGTTTTAGTCATCTTGCCCAAAAGGCATGGTTTGCAAGCATCAAATGATTCATAACCAAGTGATTCCGAAAATCCATCTTTATGGAGTTTCTTCATGCGCTTTACACTGATATGACCCAAACGGCAGTGCCACAAATAAGTTGCACTATCATTATCAACTTTGCATCTTTTGGCATCAATATTATGAATATGTGTATTACTACGATCGAGATCCAACAAACTATTTTCATTGGGTGTATGACCATCAAAGGTTTTATTCATTTAAACAGAACAACAATTATTCTCTGATTTTAAATGAATAATCGTATTGCAATAAACATGATCAAATCATATTCATGCTCAACGCAAACGCCAAATAACATTTATTTAGGTTCAACACTAATCCCGAAAGTACAGGGAGTGTGCGATGATGATCATATCAATCTTGGAACCACTTCCAACACTCATCGTCACTTCCCCTTCAACCAGTCTCTTTTTATATAACTCTTGTTTCGAGTTACTAATCTTAGCAACTGAACAAGTATCAAATACTCAGGGGCTACTATAAACACTAGTAAGGCACACATCAATAACCTGTATATCAAATATACCCTTGTTCACTTCGCCATCCTTCTTATCCACCAAATATTCAGGGCATTTCCGCTTCCAGTGACCATTTCCTTTGTAGTGTAAGCACTCAATTTTAGGCTTTGGTCCAGCTGTGAGCTTCTTCGCGGGAGTGACAACTTGCTTGTTATTCTACTTGAAGTTCCCTTTCTATCCCTTTTCCCTTTTCTTGAAACTAGTGGTCTTGTCAATCATCAACACTTGATGCTCTTCCTTGATTTCTACCTTCGTCGATTTCAACATCACGAAGAGCTCGGGAATCATTTTCGTCATCCCTTGCATACTATAGTTCATCACAAAGTTCTACTAACTTAGTGATGGTGACTAGAGAACTCTGTCAATCACTATCTTATCTGGAAGATTAACTCCCACTTGATTCAAGCGATTGTAGTACCCAGACAATCTGAGCACATGCTCACTAGTTGAGCGATTCTCCTCCATCTTTTAGCAATAGAACTTGTTGGAGACTTCATATCTCTCAACTCGGGTATTTGCTTGAAATATTAACTTCAATTCCTGGAACATCTCATATGGTCCATGACATTCAAAACGTCTTTGAAGTCCCGATTCTAAGCCGTTAAGCATGGTGCACTAAACTATCAAGTAGTCATCATATTGAGCTAGCCAAACATTCATAACGTCTGCATCTGCTCCTGCAATAGGTTTGTCACCTAGCGGTGCATCAAGGACATAATTCTTCTGCGCAGCAATGAGGATAAACCTCAGATCACGGATCCAATCCGCATCATTGCTACTAACATTTTTCAACACAATTTTCTCTAGGAACATATCAAAATAAACATATGAAAGCAACAGCGCAAGCTATTGATCTACAACATAATTTGCAAAATACTACCAGGACTAAGTTCATGATAAATTTAAGTTCATTTAATCATATTACTTAAGAACTCCCACTTAGAAACACATCCCTCTAATCCTCTAAGTGATCACGTGATCCAAATCAACTAAACCATAACCGATCATCACGTGAAATGGAGTAGCTTTCAATGGTGAACGTCATTATGTTGATCATATCTACTATATGATTCACGCTCGACCTTTCGGTCTCCGTGTTCCGAGGCCATATCTGCATATGCTAGGCTCGTCAAGTTTAACCTGAGTATTCCGCGTGTGCAAAACTGGCTTGCACCCGTTGTAGATGGACGTAGAGCTTATCACACCCAATCATCACGTCGTGTCTGGGCACGACGAATTTTGGCAACGGTGCATACTCAGGGACAACACTTCTTGATAATTAGTGAGAGATCATCTTATAATGCTACCGTCAAACAAAACAAAATAAGATGTATAACAGATAAACATCATATGCAATCAAAATATGTGACATGATATGGCCATGATCATCTTGCGCCTTTGATCTCCATCTCCAAAGTACTGTCATGATCTCTATCGTCACCGGCACGACACCATGATCTTCATCATCTTGATCTATATCAATGTGTCGTCACATGGTCGTCTCGCCAACTATTGCTCTTGCAACTATTGCTATCGCATAACGATAAAGTAAAGCAATTATTTGGCACTTGCATCTTATGCAACAAAGAGACAACCATAGAGCTTCTGCCAGTTGCCGATAACTTCAACAAAACATGATCATCTCATACAACAACTTATATCTCATCACATCTTGACCATATCACATCACAACATGCCCTGCAAAAACAAGTTAGACGTCCTCTACTTTGTTGTTGCAAGTTTTACGTGGCTGCTACGGGGTGAGCAAGAACCGTTCTTACCTATGCATCAAAACCACAACGATAGTTCGTCAAGTTAGTGATGTTTTAACCTTCGCAAGGACCGGGCGTAGCCACACTCGGTTCAACTAAAGTTGGAGAAACTGACACCCGCCAGCCACCTGTGTGCAAAGCACGTCGGTAGAACCAGTCTCACGTAAGCGTATGCGTAATGTCGGTCCGGGCCGCTTCATCCAACAATACCGCTGAACCAAAGTATGACATGCTGGTAAGTAGTATGACTTGTATCGCCCACAACTCACTTGTGTTCTACTCGTGCATATGACATCTACGCATAAAACCTAGGCTCTGATGCCACTGTTGGGGAACATAGTAATTTCAAAAATTTCCTACGCACATGCAAGATCATGGTGATGGCATAGCAACGAGAGGGGAGAGTGTTGTCCATGTATCCTCGTAGACCGTAAGCGGAAGCGTTATGACAATGCGGTTGATGTAGTCGTACGTCTTCACGATTCGACCGATCCAAGCACCGAACGTACGGCACCTCCGTGTTTAGCACACGTTCAGCTCGATGACGTTCCCCGGGCTCCAATCCAGCAAAGCGTCGGGGATGAGTTCCGTCAGCACGACGGCGTGGTGACGATGATGATGCTCTACTGGCGCAGGGCTTCGCCTAAACTCCGCGACAATATGATCGAGGTGCTATATGGTGGAGGGGGGCACCGCACACGGCTAAGGAACGATCCATAGATCAACTTGTGTGTCATGGGGTGCCCCCTGCCCCGTATATAAAGGAGCAAGGGAGGAGGAGACGGCCGGCCAAGGGAGGGCGCGCCAGGGAGGAGTCTTACTCCCACCGGGAGTAGGACACCCTCCTTTCCTAGTCCAACTAGGAGACCTTCCATGTAGTAGGAGTAGGAGAGAAGGAAAGGGAAGAGAGAAGGGAAGGAAGGAGGGGGTGCGGCCCCTCCCCCTAGTCCAATTCGAACTAGGCCTTGGGGGGCGCGCGGCCTGCCCTAGGCAGCCCCTCTCTCTTTCCCGTATGGCCCAATAAGGCCCAATACTTCTCCCGGCGAATTCCCGTAACTCTCCAGTACTCCGAAAAATACCCGAATCACTCGGAACCTTTCCGAAGTCCGAATATAGTCGTCCAATATATCGATCTTTACATCTCGACCATTTCGAGACTCCTCGTTATGTCCCCGATCTCATCCGGGACTCTGAACTCCTTCGGTACATCAAAACTCATAAACTCATAATATAACTGTCATCGTAACCTTAAGCGTGCGGACCCTACGGGTTCGAGAACTATGTAGACATGACCTAGAACTGTTTCCGGTCAATAACCAATAGTGGAACCTAGATGTTCATATTGGCTCCTACATATTCTACGAAGATCTTTATCGGTCAAACCGCATAACAACATACGTTGTTCCCTTTGTCATCGGTATGTTACTTGCCCGAGATTCGATCGTCGGTATCCAATACCTAGTTCAATCTCGTTATCGGAAAGTCTCTTTACTCATTCTGTAATACATCATCCCACAACTAACTCATTAGTTGCAATGCTTGCAAGGCTTAAGTGATGTATATTACCGAGAGGGCCCAGAGATACCTCTCCGACAATCGGAGTGACAAAACCTAATCTCGAAATACGCCAACCCAACATGTACCTTCAGAGACACCTGTAGAGCACCTTTATAATCACCCAGTTACGTTGTGACGTTTGGTAGCACACAAAGTGTTCCTCTGGTAAACGGGAGTTGTAATCTCATAGTCACAGGAACATGTATAAGTCATGAAGAAAGCAGTAGCAACATACTAAACGATCAAGTGCTAGGCTAACGGAATGGGTCATGTCAATCACATCATTCTCCTAATGATGTGATCCCGTTAATCAAATGACAACTCATGTCTATGGTTAGGAAACATAACCATCTTCGATTAACGAGCTAGTCAAGTAGAGGCATACTAGTGACACTCTGTTTGTCTATGTATTCACACATGTATTATGTTTCCGGTTAATACAATTCTAGCATGAATAATAAACATTTATCATGATATAAGGAAATAAATAATAACTTTATTATTGCCTCTAGGGCATATTTCCTTCAAATAGTGCGGTGCTCCTCGTTGATGGAGGCACCGTTAAGCACCTCCAGCAAATTATCCGGTGCCTCCGGTTGGACGGAGGTCACCGGCGTCACAGGCTTAAGGTTCCAGTGCCGGACTCCGGAACCACCTCTTACTAGGGGGCCGCCTGCCGAACTCCGGAACCACTGAAGGTTCCAGTGAGGTATCCGGCCCAGGGCTGGACTTAGAGCCCTTTGGGGTTTCCTCCCCTTTGCGCCTGGAGTTCGGGAGGTCGCCTTGCGGCGCCTCCGGGACCACCTCCTCCTGGCTTGGCCCCTTTTGGGACTCCACCTCAGCATCGTCCGTAGGGCGAGGGGAGGTAGCAGTCAGGAGTGAAAGGCTATGCACATCCGAGGAATCCAGGGATCCCCTATACAAAGCGTCGAGCTGGGCCTTGGGCGGACTGCATGATTATATTCGGCGTCAGAAGATACTATGCAATAAAGGAACGCCGTGAGTCATTCTGGTATGCAGATACCTACGATTTTGCCAGGGGCTTGGCCCTGGATGGCCACTCCTCTCCGCCGTCGTCGGCGCTGGTGGAGTAGTCCGGAAGAAGGATCTTTCCCTTCTTGGACCCTCTGGCCTCCCCAGTTGGGGCGGCCTTCCTTTTCTTTCCTCCCCCCGTTGGAGGGAGAGAGGCTTCTTCTTCCTCCTCCTCGTCTTCGGGGGAGGAGTGCGCTTCGGGGTCGTCGGGCGATGAATCCAACATCACCAGGCATCGGGAACTCTTTCGAGTTCCCGTGGCCTTCTTCTTGGCCTTCTTCTCTGGCACCACGTGAGGTGCCGGGATCAGCAGCTTCGCCAAGCGTGCATCTGCTGGGCCTTCGGGCAAAGGAGCCGGACAGTCGATCTGTCCGGACGTCTTCTTCCAGTCCTGCAAAGGAGCGGGAGCTTAGATCCCGCATAGAGTCAAACTATGAAAAACAAGTATCATGTAAAGGGTAAAACAAGCTTACCACGCTGGCTTGGCGCTTCGCGCAGAATCCGCGATCCTCAGTAATGGGCGGGGGAACCTCGGTGCCCTTGAATAGCACTTTCTAGGCATCCTCGTGCGTTGTGCCGAAGAGCCTGGACAAAGTTTGGTGCTAGGCCGGGTTGAACTCCCACAAGTTAAAGGCCCGTCGTTGACCCGGGAGGGTCCGGCGGAAGAGCATGACTTGGACTGTGTTGACAAGTTTAACCTTCTTGTCCACCAGGTTTTGGACGCAGGTTTGGAGTCCAGTCACCTCTTCCGAATTACCCCATGACAAGCCCCTCTCTTTCCAGGAGGTGAGCCGTGTGGGGATGCCAGAGTGGAATTCGGGGGCCACTACCCATTCAGGGTCACGCGGCTCGGTGATGTAGAACCACCCTGATTGCCACCCTTTGATGGTTTCCACAAAGGAGCCCTCGAGCCATGTGACGTTGGGCATCTTGCCCAACATGGCGCCTCCGCACTCCGCTTGCTGGCCGCCCACTACCTTCGGCTTGACATTGAAGGTCTTTAGCCATAAGCCGAAGTTGGGCTTGATGCGGAGGAAGGCCTCGCACACAACGACAAACGTCGAGATGTTGAGGATGAAGTTCGGGGCCAGATCGTGGAAATCCAGGCCGTAGTAGAACATGAGCCCCCGGACAAATGGGTGGAGTGGGAAGCCCAGTCCGCGGAGGAAATGGGGGAGGAACACTACCCTCTCATGGGGCCTAGGGGTGGGGATGAGCTGCCCCTCGTCTGGAAGCCGGTGTGCGATGTCGTTGGACAAGTATCCGGCCTTCCTCAACTTTTTGATGTGCCCCTCCATGACTGAGGAGGCCATCCACCTGCCTCCCGCTCCGGACATGGCTGGAGAAGGTAGAGGTGGGAAGTGCGGACTTGGGCGCTGGAGCTCGAGTGCACGGAAATGGATAAGCAAAGGGGGAAGAAGGCGTAGATGGAAAGGGTGGATCCTTATCCCCTTATATGGGCGGACAAAACTATGTACCCCCACCAGCCTGGTAAAACTCTCTTATCTCCCAAGCGCCGTGATTAATGGCACGGTTGGGTTACCCACGCCCGTATTGATGAGAATCCGAGAATAAGGGGACACGATCTCTGCTTTGACAAGACGTGCCAAGGAAACCACCTCGCTAAACGCGCTGAGGTGGGACAGTAAAACGATTCGAATGAAGGCTTGCCCGTGGCATGATGTCACGCTGCGGAATACGTCAGCAGATTAGATTTGTAAAAATATTATTATCTCTACGGTGGTATGTGGAACTTATTTTGTAGAGCCGGACACTATTCTTGTGTTCAAAATCTTCTACGAAGTATTCGGAGGAGGAACCCGCCTTGCAATGCCGAAGACAATCAGCGCGCCGGACTCATCGTCATTGAAGCCTGGTTCAGGGGATACTGAGGGAGTCCCGGATTAGGGGGTGTCCGGATGGCCATACTATAACCTTTGGCCGGACTCCTGGACTATGAAGATACAAGACTTCGTCCCGTGTCCGGATGGGACTTTCCTTGGCGTGGAAGGCAAGCTTGGCAATACGGATATGTAGATCTCCTATCATTGTAACCGACTCTGTGTAACCCTAGCCCTCTCCGGTGTCTATATAAACCGGAGGATTTTAGTCCGTAGGACGAACAACAATCATACCATAGGCTAGCTTCTAGGGTTTAGCCTCTCTGATCTCGTGGTAGATCTACTCTTGTACTACCCATATCATCAATATTAATCAAGCAGGAGTAGGGTTTTACCTCCATCGAGAGGGCCCGAACCTGGGTAAAAACATCGTGTCCCTTGTCTCCTGTTACCATCCTCCTAGATGCATAGTTCGGGACCCCCTACGCGAGATCCGCGGGTTTTGACACCGACACAAGTGTTTATGAGTTCAGGCCCCTCTCGGAGGAGGTAAAAGCCCTACATCTCGGTGCCCTGAGGCAGTCGACTAGACTATGGTGTGTGTTACAGGGGGTGCGAACCCTTGTGCCAGAGGAGGGGGTGGCTTATATAGAGTACGCCAGAACCCCGGCCATCCCCCGTTACAAGGAGTTCAATGTACATAAAGATAGGGCGTTACTGATAACGCTAGCTTTAAAGTGCTATTAATGCCCTTGAAGACTATGGAGTGAATGCTTGACCATTGTTGTCCTGGCCGACTTCTGGTCTTCAGTAGGCCGAGTGGTTTCTTGTATGGTCGAGTGATCACGGGAAGGAGGGGTATCCGAGTGATATGACTGGTCGAGTGGACTGCACTCGACGTCTTTAATTGGTACTCCATGTTGTCTCTGGGGTGCCTTTGCTTCTAGGGTAGTGACCTTGGGTAGGACATATAGGTCAGGCCTATGACCCTACCCTAGGTCGATATCCTCATCATTAGCCCCCGAATGGATTGTGGTCCGAGTGCAAAGAAGATGGAAGTTAATCTTGCCTCGACTGTTGTGCTCCATTAATACTCGAATTGGAATTGAGGCCCATGTTGAAACTGCAGCTTCGTTTCAGTCGCCATGATCAATCCAGTAGGTCATCGAGTGGGTTTGCAACGCCACCTCGTCGGGTGTTACTTTCATCACAAAATCTTCGGCGCGATTGGTAACGGCGTGTCCCAGATCTCGCGAGATTCGAAATTTTGGGGAAGCGCATGAGGCGGGGCACGCCTGTAAGGGCATATTTTTCCCTTAGGTGTTTTGGTGATTGATGACAATGCTTTTGCGGACTAATCGTGTGCCTTGAGTTTCTCAGGTTATTCATATCTAGGCATGAGACGATTCGGTGCCCCTCGGAGACTATTGAAGTCAGCGTCGTTCTACGTTTCTCTTTGGTGGATTTGAGTCGTAGGAGAGCCGTACTATTAAGAGGGGGTCCGCGTCGGAAAGGTTTGGGTGGAATCAACACGTACACTTGTTCCTCCTTTCCCTGCTTTTTGGAGCTTCCCTTTGTTATCTTGGTTGTACAGAAATCTGACGACTACTGCTGTGCTTGCGGTAGTACCGCACGCACACGCGTTAGTACCGCTGGGTGTCACGGTAGTACCGCTCATTTGGAGCGGTAGTACCGCGGCTCCCTGTCCTAGTGCCGCTCCGGTGCGGTAGTAGGGGCGGATGTAATTTTTTACATCCGCGCCCTCCACGGTAGTACCGCTCGTCCAGCGCGGTAGTATCATGGAGGCCCACGGTAGTACCGCTCCCTAGGAGTCGTAGTACCGTGGTCCTCCTACCTAGTACCGCAGTGTCGCGGTAGTAGGCGCGGATGTAATTTTTTACATCCGCGCCAGCACGGTAGTACCGCGCCTCGCAGGCGGTAGTACCGCGTCGGATTTTTGCACCTCCTCCGGTTCAGTGGAAGTTGGCACGGATGTAATTTATTTCATCCGCGCCCTTCCCAGGCCGAGACTTTCCTGCCTTGCGGTAGTACCGCAGGTGGGTGCGGTAGTACCGCGCAAGTGGTAGTACTGCCCCCTTATCAGGCTAGTTCCGGCTTGTGTCGCTGTCGCGGTAGTACTGTGGCCAGCCACGGTAGTACCGCGCAGCCCCGCGGTAGTACCGCGCCCCTGGAGCGGTAGTACCGTGTATCGCGGGCTGAACATGTGGATAACGGTTGGAATTTGTCCACGACTATAAAAGGGGCGTCTTCTACCTCTAGTTGACTACCTCTTCCATCTCCAAGCTCCATTGTTGCTCCAAGCTCATTTTTCACTCGATCTCTCTCCCTAGACAATCAAACTTGTTGATTTTCTCGGGATTGGGTGACAAGTGCCCGATCTACACTTCCACCACATGATATTTGATTCCCCCCACTTATCCCTTGCGGATCTTGTTACTCTTGGGTGTTGAGCACCCTAGACGGTTGAGGTCACCTCGAAGCCATACTCCATTGTGGTGAAGCTTTGCAGGTTTATTGGGAGCCTCCAAGTGTTGTGGAGATAGCCCCAATCTTGTTTGTAAAGGTCCGGTTGCCGCCTTCAAGGGCTCCAATAGTGGAATCATGGCATGTCACATTGTGTGAGGGCGTGAGGAGATTACGGTGGCCCTAGTGGCTTCTTGGGGAGCATTGTGCCTCCACACCGCTCTAACGGAGACGTACTTCCCGTTAAAAGGAAGGAACTTCGGAAACACATCCTCGTCTCCACCGGCTCCACTCTTGGTTATCTTATCCCTTTACTTTTGCAAGCTTACTTGTGCTATATCCATTGCTTGCTTGTGTGCTCATTGTCGTTGCATCATATAGGTTGTCCACGTAGTTGCACATCTAGAAAACCTATTTCATTGCAAGCTTTAAATTGTTAAAGAAAAGTCTAAACATTGTTAGTT
>NC_041386.1:712502027-712508052 GCF_002162155.2 Triticum dicoccoides | reverse complement strand
TTTCGCCACATACCGAGCGCGCGACTGTTGCGGGATTTGACAGGATCGCTCGGGCCCACGCGTCAGCCACTCGGAAGCGGCTCTTTATAAGGCGTCGGGGCCGAGGCGTTCGCACTGTGCGCACCCATCCTCCCCCAATCTCCTCTGCTTCTCTGCTACTCCCTTCTCCTCCGCTCTCGACACCGCCGCGCCGCCACCATGGTGAAGGACAAGACGACGGCGCTGGAACGTGCGAAGAAGGCGATGGGGGCGGCGAAGGGCAAGAAGACAGCTCGGGGGTCGTCGTCGAGGTCCGGGCTATCGGCGGGTTGGATCCGATCTTCGGTCCGGCCAGAGGACTTGGAGGAGCTGGCCGACTCTGGTCTGATTGTCAAGGGAGCTGCGAGGGTGCTGAAGCGGGAGACGGAGCCTCAGCCGCGGCCGGGTGAGTGTGTTTTGCTCACCACCCATGTCGACCGAGGTTTTTACCTTCCTCTGCATCCTTTCTTTAGGGGTTTCTTGAACTTTTTCGGAGCTCAGCTTCATCACTTCTTCCCCAACACCATTACGTATCTCGTCGCATTTGTGTCCATGTACAAAAATTTCCTGGGCTGTCGACCGCACTGGGTCTTTTCAAGCACATCTTTACAATCTGCTCCCAATCGGTAAAGAAAGCCAATTCGAGTGACGAGAGGATGCACGTGATCCAAATGTGCGGGGGTTTGGGGATCCAGATGATAAAACGGAGTGCTTTCCCTTCCATGACACTTCCTGAGTCGGTCACGGGCTCGCATTCGACCTGGTTCTATTGCCAGGACATTGTGACTCCCGATCACTCAACCGGTCTTCCTCCCTTCTCTTTAGATCGCGCCCAACAACCTTCTTCATTCAAAGTGACAGCTGCCAAGAGGGTGGAAACAAACATGTTGGTGGAGAGACTGGTCCAGTTGATCAATCAGGGTGTAACCATCATGGACTTGCTGGAGGTGTTTCTCAGTCGACGGATCCAGCCGCTCCAGGCTCGTGACCATCCGATGTGGATGTACTCTTGAGCCAACAACACCGTTCAGGTCCACCCAGAGGAGGTTACAACCGAGATGTTGGCCCAGTGGCTGAAGGGCATTACAGGGAACAAGGATAACCCCAGAGGGGCCAGGAGAGTCGACCCATTCAGCGCCAACAACCATCCAGACAAGGTTCGATCTTTTGCTACCAACTGTACTCCTATATGCCTTGCATCTATTTCTCAATCTGAATGACGTTTGTTTGACTCTTTGTCTTGTAGATTTACACTGAGATGTACTCTATGCCCAACGGTGCACAAGCTCTGGAGCAGGACTAGGAGGGAGAGGACAGCGCGGAAGAAAGTGGCGATTGGCAGTCTCCAGAGGATGACGACGAGGAGGAAAGCGACGAGTCGGATGATGATGAGGCGGTCGACTCACCACCATGCTCAGAGCATTGATCCAAGCAATCCCACGATCCAGCGGGCGGGCGTGGCAAGGCTGCAGCTCCAAGCACTCAAGCACAAAAGCGCGATCGGACTTCGACTCTGGAGCTGACGAAAAAGGTTGCCAAGCAACCCAAGGTTGCGCCCTCGAAGGCTCGGAAGACCTTGCCCAAGATCTAAATGGATCTGCCTGTCTCCTCTGGATGAGTGCTCTAACTTCCCATGTTTCCTTCTTCCAACTGATACTTCTGTTTTTACTGAGTGGATTATGAACTTTTTCAGCCCTGCAACTTCTGCGACTGACATGGATGTTGGCAAGGCCCCAGGGGACGAGGAAGCCGATGACGCGGCCACTTCCAGAGCTGGTAGGCCCTTTCCAACTTGAATTTGTTCTGCCGATTGATTTGTTGGTCGATTGAACTCTTGGGATTGTTTTTGTTGTAGCTCCGCGAGACGTTATTACCCTTCCGGACGACGAAGAAGAAGAAGCGCCTCTGAGAGAGAGAAGAAGGAGGGGCAGGGCCTCAAGCGGGAAGGCGACCGAGGGGCAGGTGCCTGAGACAGTGGTCGAGCGATCCGGAGATCTGGCTCGGACCAGTGTCACTTTCGCCAATCCACTGTCGGCTGATCGTCCATCGGGGTCGACTGCTCAGGCGCCTGCCGCTCTAGTACAACTGTTGGAGATATGCCCTAGAGGCAATCATGTATGATGATATTTCCTATGTGTTTATGAATAAAGATAGTCCTTGGACATTATCAATGATGTGTATCAGCGAGTACGTGACTTGTTTGTGGGACTATGCATTGTATGATGACTACCCTAAATGGTCCCTAGTCGAAAGGGCTGTGTGGACGCGCAGCCGACTAGACTAGCATATGACACGGTCGATGGCTTGGTCTCACTTCCATGGAGCACTGGATGCTAACTGGATAATATGGACTTGGAAGGATCTGGTCGAATTCGACATAGTCGGATCCGACTCAAGATAAGGTCCGAGTTGGACAGACCCAACTATTAGATGCAGCGATATGTCATCTGTGAGTCTCTCGTACAACATACGTTCTATGTCCTAAGACCTGAGCTGACACATGTGCTCGGGATGGTGACAGACCTGCTTTGGGCCGATCAAATGCTACTCCATAACTGGGTAGTTACAAAGGTAGGTTTCAGGCTTGTCCAAACCCATGTTGCGAGATGTGGTCGAGCAAGATGGGATTTGCCCCTCTGATCAGGAGAGATATACTCTGGGCCCCTCGTGTGATCCGACCAGGATAAGCATGGCCATGCAACAAGGATTATGAGATTATCCGGATAGTGGTCGGAATCACTGGAGCGAGAAATAGGCCGGGCTAGCACAAGGATGACAATCTCGCCTTGAGCCCGACAACACATATCATGTGGCAAAGGGAACAGAAGTGTGACATGTTGTACAGGTTCGCCTAACCAGCTTCATAGTCTGCTTGGTGTTCGGCATGCCTTGCCAGAGGCCGCTACCAACCATGCAGTTCGGGGGTGATCCGAACTGCGACCAAGCAGACTTGAACCTAAGGGGTCGCGCGCTTAAGGGAAGGAACCTATGAGGTCGGATCCGAGGACATTGGTCGGATGTGATCCGAGTTGTATTCAGATTGTGGCCGAGTAGACTTGTGGGCTTTAGGGTCCGTGCGAGGCCCAAGTGTTGAGCCCGCGATGGACGCCTATATAAAGTGGAGGTGCGACACACTCATGGGTTGATCGCTTCATCTCTGTCACTAGGGTTTGCATGTGTTGCGAATAGCCACCTCCACTGGCCGCCGGTTGTGTGATCGGACCTAGCAGTTCGCCGCACGACGTTCCTCCTGCACACGCGGATACAGTTAGAGGTGGTGCACTTGCGCCGCTCCGGCGAACCTGTTCACGGGATCCGATCGGCTACGTGGGAGACCGGCAAGGAGGAGACGACTCCGGGAGCGCGAGGCGACTCCGGGAACGCGCTACCTCAACTCTACTTCCGCTGCACGGCACTGCGCATCTAGTGGTAACGATCTGTGGTCCATCTCCCATAGCATGTTCCTGGTTCTTCTGCACGTAGGAAAATTTTAATTTGCAGTCGACGCACCCTACCGTAGAACCCAACAACAACTTCACGCATCCGATCCCGTGGCTGCTCTGACTGCGTTGTCGTCATCGCTCTTCGCTGCATATCAGACTCCAGACGATCCGCCGAGTGCTGCCAGAGAGGCTCTTCTCCAGGTGAACCTCGTGATGGAGCAGATGAAGGTGGTGCATGAGGCCAGTCAGGTTGCCTACAATGCCACTACTGCTCTGCAAGCGAACGTCAAGGTTAGTTGGTTTCCGACTGATCTCTTGAGTAGTGATAGTTGCAACTATCGCTTCACTACCCATACGATGTCCTTAGATGAGCGTTTTGGAACCTATTATGTGCATCTATGAGTCTGCATTTCTCATCCAACCACCCACTGGGATGTTTCTGTAGTCAAACTGAATAGCCTTTCCACTTGAGTTGACTAGGTTGAGTCGAGTGTTTTTCTGAACTAGTGGGGGCATGCATAGTGCACCCACTGGGTGTAGTCCTCGAGACCGCGGTCGACTGCTGGTAGTGGGCTGGGGGGTCTGAGAATCACTCCTTTTTTATTCATGTTGGGTAGACCATGCCGAGTGTAAGAACCGGACCAGTGGGGGCACACCAAGTGCACCCACTGGGTGTAGTCCTCGAGACTACTGTTGAATGTTTGATTCAGCGGTAGTCCTAGAGCAACTTTTACTGAGACTGACTTTTGTTCCTGTCGACTGACATATCCCTTTTGTTGACTGTAGAATTCTTGTGATCCTGGGGCTCAACTTTCTGAGCTGGATAAGAAGCAGGTCAGCATCAACCTTGATCTGGAATTGGCTAAGAAGAACCTCAAAAAGGCCCAGGACGAAACAACTATCATCGGAGGTAACCACTCGTCAACCTTTCACCTTATGATTTTCCCTTTCTTTTTTCCAGTCTCTTTGAACCGAGTGATTTCACTCGAACAGATGTGCGTTGTGAAAACCATCAACTTCAGGCTCGTCTGAAGAATGTTATTTCTTTAGAGAAAATGAAGCAGGCTCTGGAGCAGAAGGATCTGGATCTTGCTGCGGCCCAGATGGAGGTGCGAGAGAAAACAACACTTGCAGACAAGAAGTTGGCTTCAGTTGGCAAGTTGGAAGAGGAGATTGCGCAACTGAAGAAAGACAAGGAGAGCTTGACTGATGAAGTGGGGAGCCTCAAAGCCAAGAAGGGCGAGTTGGAGTCTTATCTGGGGCAGCTTGCTGCGAAGTTGGTCTTAAAACTTGAAGGTATTTCCTCTTGTTCGACTGATTTGTGATGTCGACTGACATGCCTTGTTAAACTGTCGATTCACTATTTTTCCGACTGCGCAGGACTTTGCCAAGACTTCGAAGCAGAAACTGGGCGGGTCCAGACAGGTCTCGATCCCATAAACTGTCTTGTCAAAGACGATGTTGCAATGAATGTGTTGCAGTTGGAGTCTCGCCTGGATAGCGTCCTGGACTACCTCGCTCGACTGAAGGCCGCGATGATGCAGGTTGATGCTGAACTCTGGCCTCAGGCGGAACTCTTGCAGGATCTCGAGTCTCTGATGGCTCGACTGAACCAAATCCCCGGTCGAGTGGAGGAATGGAAGAAGTCATCTGCTCATTGTGGTGCTGAGTTGCTCTGTCGTTGGTCCGAGTGCACTGCAAGGACGTCAAAGAAGACAAGCTGGCGGCCCTCAAGGTTGCCAACACAAAAAAGCTCACTTTCCAGTCTTTCATGGACACCTTCCTTGACGCCGCTACTCGCTTCACAGACAGCATAGACCTTGACAATTTATGTGATCCAATGAGTCCTTCTCCGGTCGAGTGAGCCAAACATTATGCCCCACCTTTTATTTGCCTCGGGATGCCGAGTGGTTATGTAACTGTTAAACTCTTTCGGGCTTGATGCCTGTGCACTTCTGCCCGTCGCGGTTCTGAACTTTTGCAGGATTTATCCGAACTTTGTTTTCCTTGAATATCGTGGCTCTTCCTTTTGTTGCTTCCGAATGTTTTTAGATTCTGAACGAATTTTTCCTTTTCACTCAACGACGAGTGGCTCTAACGATGTGTTTAGTCGACACCTCGTCATCCTTGCGGATCAAGATGGAGCACACATTGTACTTGTGATGCACCTCAGACGCGGTATTCAGTCGACACCTCGTTGTCCTTGCGGATCAGGATGGAGCGCACATTTTATCTATGGTGCAGCTTAGACGTGGTGTCCAGTCGACACCTCGTCGTCCTTGCGGATCAGGATGGAGCGTATGTTGTATTTGTGGCATAGCTTAGACGCGGTGTTTAGTTGACACCTCGTCGTCCTTGCGGATCAGGATGGAGCGTACATTGTATTTGTGACTTAGGCGATTACGGGGTCGTAGCTAAGCCCCCGAGTGGGAGGATTGCTCTGCACTCAGAACGTTTTTAACTTAGGCGATTACGGGGTCGCAGCTAAGACCCCGAGTGGGAGGATTGCTCTCCACTCGGAATGTTTTGAACTTAGGCGATTACGGGGTCGCAGCTAAGCCCCC
>NC_041386.1:712458875-712501493 GCF_002162155.2 Triticum dicoccoides | reverse complement strand
TCGCAGCTAAGCCCTCGAGTGGGAGGATTGCTCTCCACTCAGAAAGTTTATAACTTAGGCGATTACGGGGTCGCAGCTAAGCCCCTGAGTAGGAGGATTGCTCTCCACTCGGAATGTTTTTAACTTAGGCGATTACGGGGTCGCAGCTAAGCCCCCGAGTGAGAGGATTTCTCTCCACTCGGAATGTTTTTAACTTAGGCGATTACGGGGTCGCAGCTAAGCTCCGAGTGGGAAGATTGCTCTCCACTCGGAATGTTTTTAACTTAGGCAAATCAGATTCGCGACTAAGCCACCCACTGGGGGATTTGGACATGGATGATTATGGGGAACTGATCATTAAGATACTTTAAAATCATGTATTTGGAAAGCAAACTGAAATACTCTTATTACAACTCGTCGAGTCGAGTGATCTATGTGTAGAAGTGGTGGAGTAGCTCTGCATTCCATGCACATGGCTCGTCCATCTTCTTGGCTAGGTTGTAGATGTGGTAAGCTCCATTGTGAAGCACTTTGGTGATGATGAAGGGACCTTCCCAGGCCGGAGCAAGCTTGTGAGGCCGTTTCTGATCCACTCGAGCACCAGGTCTCCTTCCTGGAACGCTCGACCTCTGACATTTCAGGCATGGAATCGACGCAGATCTTGCTGATAGACGGTCGATCGAATCAAGGCCATCTCGTGTTCCTCTTCTAGGATATCAACGGTGTCTTCACGTGCTTGTACTGCTTCGGCTTCTAAGAATAGTTCCACTCGGGGAGCATTGTGCAATAAGTCACTCGAAACTACAGCCTCGGCGTCGTACACCAAGAAGAATGGGGTTCGGCCAGTTGACCGATTCGGTGTTGTTCTCAGACCCCACAAGACGGATGGTAACTTAGTCACCTAGGCTCCAGCAGCGTGCTTGAGGTCGCAAATTAGTCGGGGCTTTAACCCTTGGAGGATCAAACCATTCGCCCTTTCTGCTTGTCATTTGACTACGGGTGTGCAACGGACGCATAGTTCACCCGAGTACCTTGGGACACACAAAATGCCTTGAACTCATTGGAATCAAAGTTGGAGCCGTTATCTATGATAATGCTGTGGGGAACTCCATATCTGAATATCAACTCCTTGATGAAACTGACGGCAGTGCCTGCGCCAAGGTTCTTGATGGGCTTAGCATCGATCCACTTGGTGAACTTGTTGACTGCTACAAGCAAATGGGTGAAACCTCTCATGCCGATCTTGAAGGGACCAACCATATCCAATCCCCAGACTGCAAACGGCCACACGAGTGGAATAGTCTTCAAGGCAGACTCGGGTTTGTGGGACATGTTGGAGTAGAACTGGCAGCCTGCACACTTGTCGACTATATCTTTTGCCATCTCGTTTGCTCGAGGCCAGTAGAATCCTGCTCGGTATGCTTTGTCCATGATGGTCCGAGAGGACGCATGGTGACCACAGGTCCCCGAGTGGATATCGTTTAGGATCATTCGACCTTCTTCTGGGGTGATGCAGCGCTTAGCCACTCCTGTGACACCTTTTCTATAAAGCTGTCCTTTTATTACAGTGAAGGCTTTGGATCGACGGACTATCTAGCGGGCTTCATCCTCAACCTCCAGGAGTTCCTTCCTGAGAATGTACACAATGTACGGTACTGTCCAGTTGAAAGTGCTAGTTATCGACTAGAGGGGGGTGAATAGCCGATTTTTATGAAAGTCTTCAAAACATGAGAGTTTAGAAGACAAACACGAAAATTGTACCTATAAACATGCAGCGGAAGATGAACTACACTAGACACATCATGGTCAAACAAGTATGAAGCTAAAGCATGATGAATGATAGCAGCTAGGTAGTAGGATCAGGATGGAAGATAGTATGAAGCCAATCAGAACAAGTAGTCACACAGTGAATTTAAATAGGCAGAGCAATCAGGCAATGACTTCGCAAAGACAAACTGTAAGTAAGGAGAGTAAGAGATAGAACCAGTGTGTTGTGAAGACAAGGATTTGTTCGACCAGTTCTAGTTGCTGTGATAACTGTACGTCTGGTTAGGGAGGCTGAGATTCAACTCAGAAGACCGCGTCTTCACCTTATTCCCCTTGAGCTAAGGACACACAGTCCTCACCCAATCACTCTAGTAAGTCTTCAAGGTAGACTTCCAAACCTTCACAGACTTCGTTCACCGCAATCCACAATGACTCTTGGATGCTCAGAACGCGACGCCTAACTGGCTGGAGGATTCACAGTCCTCAAGTGTAACAAGTCTTCAGATCACACGGACAGAAAGACTTCAGTGATGCCAAACACTCTTTGGGCTCTGGGTGGTTTGGGCTTTGTCCTTGCAAGGATTCTCTCTCTCAAAGTGTTCGGAGGTGGGTTGCCCCCAAACGACAGAAGTCGTATCTAACTCTGAGCAACCACCAATTTATGATGTAGTGGGTGGGCTATTTATAGCCACTGGGCAACCCGACCTGATTTGTCTGAAATGACCCTGGGTCACTAAGGAACTGACACGTGTCACAATGGTCAGATTTCAAACACATGCGACAGCTTGACTTGGGCTACAAGAAAAGCTGACTTATCCGACTCAGGATAAGATTTGCTCTCATTGTCTTCGCTCGAAGACATAGGATTTTGGTTGAGCATCACTTCAGTCACTCTGACTTTGTTCACTTGGACCCCACTTAACAGTGCGGTGGTTCCTATGACTCAACAAAGAATAAAAGAAACAACGAAACTATTAAGTCTTCGCGCTCCATAGTCTTCACTCAATGTCTTCTCCTGTTATAGTCTTCGGTGTGAATGTATTCACGTACCACCATTATCTTCAATGTCTTCATACATTTTTAGGGGTCATCTCTGGAAGGTAAACTGAATCAAGGAGGGACTACTACCTGTGTTATCCTTCAATTCTCACAAACACATTAGTCCCTCAACCACGTTTGTCGTCAATACTCCAAAACCAAACTAGGGGTGGCACTAGATGCACTTACAATCTCCCCCTTTTTGGTGATTGATGACAAACTGGTTGAAGTTTTCAACGGGGATATAAATATGTGAAATTGTAAAGGATGAGGTATTGTCTTCGTAAGTAGCAAAAGGCTCCCCCTGAAGATGTGCATATAAATAATTTTATTTTGGAATGCAAATGCACATGGCAGGTTCTACTTGTGGAGATCCTCTTCAACTTATGAAGATAAATCATCATGCATGATTCGATGTAACAAAGATAATGACATGCATAATGAAAAATGGACGTCTGCAAAATGATTTAAGTGCGGAAGTTATCATTGCATCACAAAATAGCAAATAAGTAGCATACGACCATCGAGTTTAAGTGTTACAACTCAGAGAACCAAATGTATCAAGATCAAGAGTTGTAAAAACTAGGCAAAATATAATACAACCGCCCATATGAACCCGCTTGAAGACTATCAACTCATAGCTTCTCCCCCTTTTGTCAGTAAGGACCAAAAAGGGTTGAAGACAGTGAGCCTCTACTCGTTCCCAGAAGGAGTAGGAGAAGATGCAGGGTTGGTGTCGAGGTTTGGCGGTGCAGACAGACTTGGAGCAGTTTCGATATGCATTGGAGGTGGCGAAGTAGCATCATCTTGATCATCGATCACACGAGCATTCACGGTTGCAGCAGAAGAGGAGTACTCTGAGTCTTCAAGAGATGGAGTGCGCTGCAGAACAGCATTTCTGGGCGGAGTGGAATCAAACTTGAATCATTCTGAGAAGCCATCATCCTGAAGATCTTCCTCAGCACACATAAGTGTCAGCCCTTTCCATGTGCGTTGACAGGTTTCATGCGCGACAAAGGCATTCTTGGCTGCAAGCTTGCGAATGCGATTGACGTCAGTCATGACGCTCTGCATCTGGTGCTTGAGCCAATCATGATGCCTATCCTGCTTTTGATGCAGGCCAACGAGAAGCTCTCAGTCATTGAGAACATGAGATCGCTTTCGAGGCCGTTGAGCAATTGTGCTGTCAATGGCTTCGGTTTGGGCATGGTGAGGTGCACGTGTAGTACCAGCCAATGGATAGACTCGAGTGGCAGCCAGCACACCTTCAATGGGCTGAGTGAAGCTCTGACGATCAACATTATAAAGATACAGTGGCTCCTTGTTAGGCTCTGGATAGATGGCTTCAACAGACATATCGACATCTGGCAAGAAAACAATGTGGTTGTGCAGATGGCTGATAGTTGAAAGCAGTGTGAAGCTTGATCAGACGCATGATCCATGGAGCATAGAACTTCAAGCCAAAAAATGTCAGATCTTGATGCAGCAAGTTGGCGGATGAATAAATCTTGTGCATTGAAGCATTTGCCATGAAGAATATGGAAGACCAATGTCTTCATTGCACCTTCTAGCTTAGCCTTTGGAGAATGTCCTTTGATGGGCCAGAGAGTTCGCCATATGATGTGATAGATTGTGCATGGCAGATACTCAAGGTCTTCAACAAAGAACTCCGTAGGATATTCTGCATCTAGAGGCAATGGCTTCATCATACTGAGCATCTGGCTCATGTCGGGTTCTGGCTTGTGAAAGATGCTTTCCATAGCTGCAGTGTGAAGCTGACAACCAGGTTCATAGAGATCACCTAGAGTGGGCAGGCCTGTAAGCTCAATGACATCAAATGCTTTGGCTTCATGATGGATATTTCCTGTCATTCACTCAAGGACCCAAGTCTTAGGATCCCTGTTGTAGCCTATGATATGAAGAGTGGCGTAGAATTGAAGCAGCAACTCTTCATTCCAGTGCTCCTTATCAGTGACGAAATGCAGTAAGCCAGCCTCTCTAAAGCAATCTAGAGCTTCTTCTAAGTAGGGTAGGCCAGTTATGGCTTCAGTATCGAGGCGCATATGCGGAAATATGTGGCCTTGGTTGTACAGAATGCATGAATAATAGATGCGCTGCTGATAACTCCAGAATCGATCAGATGAAATCTTGGGCCTGGTGTAGGGGTTCTTATCGCTATCGAAGAAGGTGTTGTGTGCAATGAAGCCGTTGACATTGAAAGATCCTGGTGAAGTGGCAGTACCTGGAAATCTGGGCAGTCTTGGCTTTGGCTTCTGAACCCGAGGCCTGTGCTCGACATGGTAATCAAATTGAGGACCAGCAGCAGGTGGAGGAATCAGAATAGGCCATATGTCAGTGACAAGTTGGCCATAGTTGCATGCTTGCTCGATGGTATGTGTCCTTGGAGGCGGAACAGGTGCAGTGTCATTGACTTCAGGCTGCAGATTTGTGTCAGGTGCGGCATGGACTTCAGCTTCTTCATGGGCTTCATTGCCTTCATTGGCCACTGGTGCATTGCCCACTGTAGGCTCCACATTGGCTTCGGCCATGACAACGTCATTGGCTTCAGGAATGTCATTTGTGGCAGCCTCAAGATTCTCACCCTCCACTTGAATAGCTGGAGGTTCTGGCATAAACTGGTTCTCTTCATTAACTTCTTCTTGAGTTGCAGGGGGAGTAGCGACAGGCTCTTCTTCTTGTGTTGCTCCGGCTGATGCAGCCGGAGGGTCTTCAGTAGCATTGGCTTCAGACACAGGGACCGTCACAGAAGGATTGTCTTCAGAGAACACTTGACGTGCCACTGAACTTGACAAGTTGGAGCCCTCTTCTGTGATGGTGGTCATGGAGACAGATGGCCTCAGGCCTTTGCGAATCCGTTGGAATACGGGCGACACCTTTGGTGATGGTGATGTCTCCATGTAGTTGTCATCATTGGACATGGGGCTGATGACGGACACATATGACTGTTGGGGTGTACTTGGCGAGTCTTGATGTTGGGTAATTTGCTGGGGGCGATCAGCCCACGATGCATCTTGTGAGATTGGCGTCAAAGGACGACCAATACTAATAAGCTCACTGTTCGTTTGAACAGGCGATGATACCGATGGGCGCTTGATCTGAGGAAGAACTGTATCATCTTGAACAATGTCTTCAGTCGCGATGGGGTCGATGACTGGAACTTCTTGAACTTCAGGAGCCTCTATGGAAGCAGGCTCATGAACAATAATTCGACGCTCTTGGTTTGCAGGCGGAGGGGGAATAAAGGCAAGGGGTTCAACAACAAGGGGCTCTGTAGGAGCAGCCCGATCTGTCTTCTTGGTTTTTCTCTTCTTAGGGGGTGGTGCTTCGTCAGTGGTGCGCTTGGTTTTCCGCTTCCTTGCTTCGGCTTCAACTGCCTTGGTTTTCTTCTGTTCAGAAGCCACTGAAGGAGCCTTGGGCTTCGAGCCGTGCATGCTGGCAGGAAAGACAATGTGTGGTTCTTCCTGTCGTGGTGCTTTAGTGTTGGCTTCAGATGACTTCTTTTTCTTGGCAGCCATTGAGGGGTCAATGCTAGGGCGGCCAAGTGCTTTGCACTTTTTAGCTTCATTGTAGGCTTGAACACATTTGTCTGCAAGTGCTTTCATGCGCTCTCTTGAGCCTTTGGCTTCCTCGCGTTTCTTCCGAAACGACTCCTTGAGGTCATTAAGCATCACCTTGAACTTCTGCACATCAGCCACATTCAGTTTGGCTACATGCTTCTTGAACTGTTCCTTCTCAAAGTCTATCTTTCGCTTCAGTTCAACTATGCGCTGAGCCAGAGCAAGCTCAGAAGCAATGGCGCCTTGGAAAGCAACGCTGACGCCAATGGGGAGCTGAAGGTCATCAAAGCTGAGATCTTGATTATCAAACCACTCATCAATGAAGTTCCTCAGAATGTTTACATCAAAGAGGGGCAGATCGTTGAAGATCTCCGCCTCTTGCTTGCTCTTGATCAGCTTCTCCAGAGCATCTTCACAAATTATTCATCTGAAGACAAGTCAATGGGTTCAAATTCATTCCTCAGAATGGATGCAGGCGTCCGTGCATGACTCAGTTGCTGAGCTGGTGTCTTCTGTGGCTTCTCACGTCTCATGGAGATGCGAGAGAGATCTTCAGAGTTATTGCTGGGAGCAGAAGGGGCAGTTGCCAATGGCTTCGCTCTCAAAGCCTTTGGAGCAGCAGATGGTTTTGAAGCTTTAGTCTTCTTTTGCTTCTGAGGCTTTGGAGGAGGAGCTGGAGCATCATCGGTGTTAGAATCCTCATCAGAATGATCCACTTTGGCACCTTGAACAGTAATGTGAGTGATGAGGCCAGTAAGGTTGTAGAAGGGGCCAATCCTGTTTTCATTGGCTTCACGGGTGCCATTGTCCCGAGGTGAGGAGGGACCAGGGTTGAAGTCAAGCCCCAGATCCTTCTTGTTCTTTGCAGCTGAGTCTTTGGCGAACTGGTAGTTGCGCTTGAACAGACTGTCTTCACGACACCAGAGTAGTGAAGATGGGTCAGCATTATTAGGCTGTGGTCCGTGCACCATGCAAGGATAGAAACCTTGCTCAATAGCTTCAGCCTGAGTCCTGGGTGGAAGATTTTTGTACAAAATATCACCCCAGGGTGCCTTGATGGCATTCTTCTCTGCATATTCTTTGGTGATGAAGCGATATCTGAACCATTCTTCTGCCCAATATCTTCGAATCCATTGGATTCGATTCTTGCATTCAGTATAGGTTTCTTCTGGATCAGTTTGGTACATCTTGTGCAAATCTGGAGGTAAGTCATTGGAGGTGTTACCACGACGTTGTCTGCCTCCCTTTCTTGTTGACTTTTCAGTTGCCATCAAGTGTAAACTGAAAGGCTTCAGTACGTGTAATGGCTTCAAACGGCTGGACTGACAGGAACTCGCTTTAGGTGAGTTGATGTGACTCTGCAGGAATTCTGCAAACGAATGCAGACTATGAGAACCAAGGGATTCTCCCACGGACATGTACCTATGACAGCATTAAAGGTGCGAGGGAAGGGGAAGAGGTCATATGCATTCTCCGAAGATTTTGAAGATAAATCAGTTTGAAGACATTGACCTCATAACTCGAAGACATTCACTTATATGATTAGAGTTGGTTCTAGAGTTGTACAAATCCAAGAATAAGTACAAGTGAGGAATCTAACTTGTGAAGAAGCATAAGTGAATATACTAGGCAGAATACGAGATGCAGAAAGAGATAGATTCATGTTCGAAGATTTAGAAACCACTTTTGGTAGGAAGGGATGAATCTATCAGATCAAAAAAATGGTAAAAAGTAAACTTTTATTACCACACGAAGAACTGCTAGACGGATCGAAGATGGATGCCGAGCAGTTCGATCTCCCGTGCCCTAACTTGGCGACGGAAGACACCTACGGCAACGGTGGAGAACATGAGGCCCGTGGCCGGCGTGAGGACGGCGTCGAGGAGGTCGCGGCAGCTAAGCGCTTCGTCGACAGCGGCGGCGAGAGCTAGCGGAGGCGCTAGGGTTTGCGAGAGATGGCGAAGGAGGAAGAAGGATTTTTGACCGAGACGAGACATGCATTTATAAGGACAGAGACAACATAGTGCAATTATGCAGGTGCCCCTGGCGGTTCACATCTGATGGACACTTGGCGAACATGCAACTCATTGAGAGTTGTTCCACGTTCCCACGCACACCTGGATTGTTGGGGTGGTCGTTCATAATTCTCTGGGTTTCAGGCACAAAGATATGTCATTAAATCTAGATATAAATGTTTGTCTCTATATCTTCTGCTGACAAGGACGCAGAGAAGACATTCGATAGTTTCAACAGAATGCATATGATTTGGATAGATAGAGCTTGAGGTAGAAAGCATAGAGAGGTTAGGGTCCGATCACATTCACTTAGTTCAAAAGATTCAAACGAGAAGACATAGCTATAAGTGAATGCTGTAGGGGACAGAATACAGTGTATATATATAATAGAGTAAAGCCAAATCAGTAATCACGAAATCAAATTAATGTTGAATTTAAATCAATTGTGAAGACTTTGCAAATATGGCGCCATGAGGAAACACTTAGTAAGATTTTGGTGGTGGCGTTACCCACCGTATAGGAAGTATTAGACCCAGACACGGCGCACAATTATCATGGCGCTCTAAAGTCAATTTCCACATTAATGTATTCACACTTAGAGTGTATGTCTTCATTGATTGAAGATATACATTACTTCATGTGTTGCACATCTAAGTCATCAAACTGCATAGGTGTTAGGATGTGTGCCTAATCACAGGACATTCGAGGATTCCAAGATATTTAGCTCACACCGCAACTTGCAAAACCTTTTCTCATCCAAGGTCTTAGTGAAGATATCAGCCAACTGCTCTTCTGTCTTGACGTGGATTATACCAATGTCTTCCTTCATAACATGATCTCTAAGGAAGTGATGACGAATCTCAATATGCTTTGTCTTCGAGTGCTGAACTGGATTGTTGGCAATCTTGATGGCACTCTCATTGTCGCAGTAGAGAGGCACATTCTTCAGGTGTATACCATAGTCCTTGAGAGTTTGCTTCATCCAGAGAAGCTGAGCACAGCAGGATCCAGCAGCAATGTATTCGGATTCAGCAGTGGAGAGAGATACACAGTTCTGCTTCTTTGAAGACCAACAGACAGGTGATCGTCCCAGAAAGTGACATGTGCCTGATGTGGACTTGCGTTGAACCTTGTCACCAGCATAATCAGCATCTGAGAATCCAACTATATCAAACTTTGAGCCTTTGGATACCATAATCCTAGTGTTGGGGTGTAAGCCAAATATCGAAGTATTCGCTTCACAACTAAGTGATGCGATTCCTTTGGTGCCGCTTGGAATTGGGCACACATGCAAACACTAAGCATTATATCTGGCCTCGATGCACATAAATAAAGCAAAGAACCAATCATGGAGTGGTATACCTTTTGGTCGAATTCTTTACCATTGTCGTCGGGACCCAGATGACTTTTGGTTGGCATTGGCATTGTGTATCCTTTGTAGTCTTGCATTCCAAACTTCTTCAGGCAATCTTTGAGATATTTTTCTTGAGAGATGAAGATGTCATTGCGTTTCTGACGGATTTGGAGACCCAGAAAGAACTTCAGTTCACCCATCATGGACATCTGATATTGCTCTTGCATCATATGACCAAACTCATCACTGTATTTCTTGTTGGTGCAACCAAAGATAATATCATCCACATATATTTGGCACACAAATAGTTCATCGTCATAAGTCTTCGTGAAGAGAGTAGGGTCCAGTGAACCAGGTTTGAAGCCTTTGCTCTTCAGGAAGTCCTTGAGCGTATCATACGAAGCGCGAGGGGCTTGTTTGAGGCCATACAGTGCCTTGTTGAGCTTGTACACCATATCAGGATGTTTTGGATCTTCAAAGCCAGGAAGTTGTGCAACATATACTTCTTCTTCTATCTTTCCATTGAGAAAAGCACTCTTCACATCCATTTGATATAGGAGAATGTTGTGATGATTTGCATAGGCAAGCAGTATGCGAATAGCTTCAAGCCTTGCCACAAGAGCAAAAGTTTCATCAAAGTCAATCCCTTCCACTTGAGTGTAGCCTTGAACAACTAGACGAGCTTTGTTTCTGACCACTTGACCATGTTCATCTTGCTTGTTGCGATATATCCATTTGGTGCCAATGATATTGTGCTTCTGAGGATCAGGACGCTTGACCAGTTCCCACACATTGTTCAACTCAAACTGTTGGAACTCTTCTTGCATGGCTTGACTCCATTCAGGTTCCATGAAGGCCAGTCACTTTCCTGTGTTCTAAGATTGAGACGAATGCAAAGTGTCCACAGAAATTGGTGAGTTGTGTTGCTCTTTGTCACTGCAAGAAATATGTCAACTAGTGACCTTCTGTCAGTGACCCTGGAAGAATTGGTCATAGATCTATGACAATTTTAGACCAATTGGTCAAAAGCTATTCGGGGGGCTACAAACCCTAAACCATTGCGACCATTTTGGTCAGAAAGGTCGTAATTTCCTTACACGAAATGGTCACAAAGCAAACAGTGCTAGTCTGCTGCCTTATTTCTAGTTCTTAATGACCAATTTAGATGGTCATAGCCTTGTAGATTGTGGTGGGTTGTGATGACTAGGCGCCATCTCATCAGTTTTGCCTATGTGTCATGTCCATGTGGCAGTTTTTGCCCTAGGTTGTGAAGCAACCTATATTTCTGTCATTCCCAAAATTCCCAAAAAAATCTCATAAATTCTTTGGGTCATATATTCGTCAAATATGTAAAAAACCTTCCTTGCCTAGTTCAGAAATAATTCAAAAATATTCATTTTCCTATTCTGTTCAGAACAACAGTTTGTGAAGGAAGTACCACTTTGGCATGTCCAAATAGTATCCATTTTCTACAGTGCTTTCCTATGCCCAAATAACCATCCTCCACCAAATGCCAGCTCAATCCATTCATTATTTTGAGCCTAGCTTCAACATTCGTATTTATGTCCAGTGTGGTACTTTGCAAAGCAAGTACCACCTAGGCTCCTCCTTTTGAGCTGAAAATTTGTGAAGACGGTCTTCTTAGTAACTGATCATCCTCAGCCAAAACTCAAGCCCATTAGCCATGTACATTTCCCGTACCGTTAATCAAACACTTGGCTGCTAATTCATGTTTGAGCATCGATCAGTCTCCTCGTGAGAATCATATGTTGTAATTTTCTTCCTAGCACCTACCTGTGGAGTGCCCAACCCACTAGGCATGCCTAGGCTGCCCAGAACACATGGCAACGCCACGGCCACGCGGTGACCTCGCGGCGGGCAGGCGAGTTTACGTGCTCTAGAGTTGGGGCCCTCGGCCACCATCCAAACCTCAACGTATCGCCACCAAACCATGTATTTATGGTTAAATAGGTACTTATGTAACTAGAAATGATTTTTGAAAAAAATAAATAGCAAACTATGAGGCAATCGCAGTTCAAATTTGACCTGCTTCAAACTGAATCGGCGGGAATTTGTCTTTTTCACCAGAGGTGGATCAAAACTTTTTACACCCAACCATTTTGTCAATTGTGCATTAAATATGTCATAGTATTTTACAAAATTTATTTGGTCCAATTTTGCAACAATTATTTGGGAGGTCCTTCACAAAAAAACCTCCTTTTGGGCACTCAAAAAATGGAAAATGGTTTTTCCGTCCAAAGAAAATGAAAACTTCCCTAGGCAACATTGTTTGCCATTCCAATATGCACCCTTGTGCACAATATGAGATCATTTGAACAAACTATGCCATGAATGTGGCCATAAGATTGATCATTTGGCTTGAAAGCCATGAATCTTCACACTTGATAGCTCGTTTCTGAGAACACTTTTTAAAAATAATTGCCGTATTACAAGTTTGTTATTTTTCCTGGGAACTTGGCCACATATAATGACACAATGCAAAGGTTTCCTAATTTTTTATTTTTTTTTTATTTTTTTACGCCCGTTTCAAAATGTGGTCAAAACGACGGGAATGACCGTTCCTAGCTAGTGGTTGAATCTTGGATTTTTTTTGGTGTTTTTCTGATTAATTAGATACTTATGTACCTAGAAATGATTTTTGGAAAAATAAATAGCAAATTACAAGGCAGCTACAGTTCAAATTTGACCCGCTTCCAGCTGAATCGGCGGGAATTTGTCTTTTTCACGAGAGGTGGATCAAAACTTTTTACACCCAACCATTTTGTCAATTGTGCATTAAATATGTCCTAGTATTTTATAAAATTGCTTTGGTCCAATTTTGCAACAATTATTTGGGAGGTCCTTCACAAAAAACCTCCTTTTGGGCACTCGAAAAATGGAAAATGGTTTTTCCGTCCAAAGAAAATGAAAAATTCCCTAGGAAATATTGTTTTCCATTCCAATATGCACCTTTGTGCACAATATGAGATCATTTGAACAAACTATGCCATGAATGTGACCATAAAGATTGATCATTTGGCTTGAAAGCCATTGATCTCCACACGTGATAGCTCGTTTCTGAGAACACTTTTTAAAAATAATTTCCGCATTACAAGTTTGCTATTTTTCCTCGGAACTTGGCCACATATAATGAAACAATGCGAAGGTTTCCCAATTTTTTGTTTTTTTTTGAATTTTTTATGCCCGTTTCAAAATGCGGTCAAAACGGCGGGAATGACCGTTCCTGGCTAGTGGTTGAATCTTGGAATTTTTTTGGTGTTTCTCTGATTAAATAGATACTTATGTACCTAGAAATGATTTTTGGAAAAACTAAAGAGCAAACTATGAGGTATCTATAGTTCAAATTTGACCCGCTTCCAACTGAATCGGCGGGAATTTGTTTTTTTACGAGAGGTGGATCAAAACTTTTCACACCCAATCATTTGGTCAATTGTGCATCAAATATGTCCTAGCATTTTTGAAAATTGATTTAGTACAATTTTACAACAAATATTTGGTAGGTCCTTCACAAAAAAGCCTCTTTTCGGGCACTCAAAAATGAAAAATGAATTTTCCGTGCAAAGAAAATGAGAACTTCCTTAGGTAACATTATTTGCCATTTCAAGATGCACCATTGTGCATAATATGAGATCATTTCATTGAAATTTTCATGTGAAAAAGTAGAAGAAAAACAAAAGAATGCCGAGGTAGATGCTTTTTTGAAATATAATTTGTCTTTTTGATGAGAGGTGGATCGAAAGCATTTTACATCTAAATATTTGGTGACACAATGAGAATGTTTCTTTTTGAATTTGTCATATCATAAAATTGTTTATATGATTCAACACCTTTTTTTGAAAAAATATGGTTTAACACCTTATTTTTAGTCAATTACGACAAATTTAGAAGGTCATAACGTGTACTAGATTCTGATTGGTCCATGGACATGTCACGCGGATCGTGCTCAAACACCGTCGGATGCTCTCGGATCGGACGGCAGCCCTTTCTTCCTCACCCCGCTCCCCTTATTTGTCTCAAAAAAAGAAAAAGAAAAAAGAAAACTCCCTCGCCCTCTCACCCCACGAACCCTAGCGCTCCAGATCCACCTCACGCGCTCCCTCTCCCACATCGCCGCCGCCACCCCGCCGATTCAGATCCGACACCGCCGCCCGCGCCCGCGCACCATCACCTGCTCCTCCGCCCGTCCCGGATGCCTCAGTCAGCGCCCTCCGTCGCATGGCCGCCGTGCTCGTTCCGCCCTCGGCGCTGCACCTCCACCGCCATCTCTGCTGGCTCCAAGCCGACGCCTCCGCCCCTTCCTCGTCAAGCGCGCCTCTGCTCAGGCTCACATCGGGTTCCTCATTATACTCCTTGACCTGCTCCTCCCACCCGCGCTCCTCTCCAACTTCCTCCCCGCCGGCGTCCACCACGCCTCCACACACAGCCTCCTCGACCAGGCCAGGGGCTTCCACTTCCGCTCCTCCCTCGTCGACCTCCCCGCCATCTCCGCCACCCGCTCCCTCCTCATCCTCTGTAAACACCCCGCCCGCTCCCTCCTCCCCTCCATGTTAAGCGCATGCTGTCAATTTCCTGATCTCGAATCGCCATCTGATTTCCTTCCTGGTTACTAATTGATCGCTGTTTTTTCGTGTGTGCAGGCACGTACATGGCATGCGGGGGCGGCGCGGCCTACCTGTGGGTGGCGGCGGCCTGCAGCATCGGCTCCCTCTTCTACGTCCTCGCCAAGGCCGTCGTGGTCTTTGGCGTGGCCGTCGGCGGTGCCGCCGGCCTCGAGCTGCATGGCAAGGGCCAGCTCCTCGCCTTGGCCTACCCGGCCAGCAGCCGGGAGAAGCGCCGGTTGCATGTCGTCTACAGGATCAACATCGAAGTAGTAAGTCTCCGCCCCTCGTCCCCTCCATGCCCATCTTCGTTCACATTAACCACCATGGCCATGTCCAGTTTTTTAGCAGCAGTCAGTGTCACACACGCCAAACCCAAAATCAATTTCGTGTTATAATAGCAGCTAAAATTCAGATCTGGGACAATGATTCTACCCTGTAAAACGATTCAATGCCGCTAGTCTCAGGGGTTTGAATTGGCCTTAGCACGTACGAATGGAAGTGATGCATACATACAGGTTATAAGTTGTCCTTTACATATACCTTACCCACACACAATGTTCAGTTGCCAGCCTACAAGAATGCTATTCATTTTCTAGTATGAGTGTACATTCTCCCTTAGGTCTGGTGTTAGTTTTGTCCTTCCCTGTGTGTGTTCTCTCCTAATGCTACAAGTTTCCATGCAGGCGACCTCCATGGACGACATCGACGATGAAGACAATGACGAGGGGCCTGTAACAAGAACGAGAGCCCTCTTGTTCACAGGGGCGTTGACCCGTGACGTGGTCTTTGCCGCGGAGTTCCAGAGTTCAAGGACCGAATCGTCGACGCCGTCAGTGACAAGCAGGTTCGACATCTTTCTCGGTTCTTTCCGCTGCATTCCTTTGGTAGCAGCACTAGTAGTATATGTAATTTGTGCAGATGTAATTGAAGTGAATTAACTTGGTCCGTTGTAGTTTCATTCAGTTTTTTTTTTTTGAAATGTGACCAACTTGGATTGGATGGTAGATGGTTTAGTTCATGTGAAGCATCCCTCTTACAGTATCCGTGTGTTCTTCTTGTTCCACAGGAGGCTGTGGCGGTGACCGCCTAGGTGCAAGAGGAGATTCTCCGCGAAATGGGGATTAATAGCAGTAACAATGTAGTGCTGTACAGGTTATGTTAGTTAGTCACAGTTTTGTCTGTTCATGAAAAATTAAGGTAATGTGGTGCACCTATGACTACTACTCTCCAGTACTTTTAGCTCGGACCACATGAAACTAACATTATTGGTAGTGTCTGTCTTACTACAATAGCAGCTGACACTCGCTGATGTGAGATCCCTTAGTAGTGCAGCTATGATTTTAACCCTGTGGCTGTAAGTGGTGACTAATCAGGAGGAGTACATGTCCTAGTCCTACTTCATTGTAGGACTTCATATGATTATTAGTTATTTTTAACCAATGCTAGTGTGTAGTCTGTGTGATGATGTTCTTTAGGTTGCAGCAAGCAAGGACATGATTAGAACATATTAGTATGACATTTGAGCTTAGCTTATTGATCCTAGCTATAAATCCATATATTTTGCAATAATATTTTTGTTTGATTTGCCCATATTATTTGCAATCTACAGTAGTAGTGGTACTTGATTTCACTGCAATCTATAGTAGTAGTTTTTTTTCTTGTAAAGCTTCTTTGCCATGTATGTGATTGCTCTTCTGGATTCGTGGGAACTGAATCTCGAGTGCATGCTAGAGGCTAGAGCTGCAGGAGGTTCAGTTACATGCTCTTTAGTTTTTTTTCGTCAATGCTATGTTATTTTTTTTGAAAACGAAAGGGGCTCGAGCCACCTTTATATTTCAAAACAGGTCGTAGCCTGAGTAACATACAAACATGAGGCTTGTGGGGTGCACTTTAGTGCAAAGCCACAAGGTAAACCTGATAGAAAAGGAGTTGCTCAGACAGAAGAAGAAGAAGAGGAGAACCGACAACCAAAAACCAAAAAAGGCTACATAACTGTGTTTTCATCTATAACTGTGTTTTCTTTAAAGTTTACTATAGAAGCATTGCTTTTATTCTCAGGTTTTGTTTTTCTTTCATGTTTCCTATCCAACATAAAATCTGTGTTACTGGTTGTAGTCATCGCTTCTAAAGTCAACGCTGCCTTTTCTGCCACAGGTTTACTGGTTTTTCTATTTTTATTCCTACGGCCTGTATTTTTGTAGCGAGCTTCTTTTACACTTGGTTACCAGACTTATCAATTAGCATGCCTATTTCTCTGCATTGTATAGCCTTTATTATACTATAACTGTAAAGAATGCAGTCTGAGGATAATCTACCAACTCTTCTGTAGTGGATATAAAATAATTAGGCATTTCTAAATTGTCTTGAATTTCCCTGAACTGAAAAATGGATCGATCTACTTGCTGCCTGTGCTACTAAACATAAAACTGAAAAACCTTTTACTATACTTTCCATAATGAACTTGGTTTCTGTTCACACACATGTACTGCTACATTATCCTATACATGTTGTCTGAATTATGTGAGAGTAAAATGCTATGAGCAAGAGTAATGCTATGAGTAAATTGAGATTTCCTTGCTTTAGGCATAAGAATAAGCTGATAAGAACAGAATATTGATACTTTGCATGCTATGAGTAAAATGTTCGTACTTTGCCTGCCATATCTGGTTCTTGTTTTGGTAGTAGTTTGCATTGCTTATCCAGTAGTATCAGTCAACTGGCCATCCTGGAGCAGCTTGGTGTTGTACATGATGGTGTTAACTGTGAAAATGCCAAGTGTGAGAAAATTAGAAAATCTGCTCCTTACGTTTATAAATTCTACATATGGTTTATCATCACTTGGTGTATATATAGCACGTTTTGGGCAACGAATTATTCAGTGTTCTATGTTAAAGCTTTCAACCTTGAAATCACATATTTGTTTGGGCATGTGCTATATGTACCATTTTAGAAGTAGTCCACATATTTCTGTCCTGCTATAGTCTTTTTTAAACTTCTTATGAGATTGAAGTATTCGTTCTGATTTCTGGTTTGCTGATTGTTGCAGACAGATGTATGAAACCTCTTAACTGTGGACGACAACTACTTGAGAAGGACCATCATCACCCATCAAGTACACCATTGAGGTAATTCACTAGTCCCTCCAGCACCAACTATCTATTTTCTCAAGTATGCTTAGGTTTTTCATGCTGTTGTGGTAGCCCCATTGTTGTTGCGTTGAATCTCATGCCAGCGCTGGTGCGCCTGTGGCTTGATGTGCTGTGATCTTTATCTGTGTAGGTGTTGTTTGATGATATGCTTAGATTATGATCATAAGCATTGTGGTTTGATGATGCTGAGGCCAGCTGTTAAACCATGATATAGTTGCTGGAACTGAGCTTAATATTAATGTGTGTATGTGTGTGTGTGTGTCGAGTAAAGTTGTGGTTTGTGCTGCTCCTTTGTAACGTGATGAAACAAAGAATGTCCTTTACTCATTTTTTGAATGGAATGTTCATAATATATTGGCTCCAGTTTTTCTAATTTTTATCAGCTGATTCATGTAATAGGGCGTCCGTGGAAGGCCCAGTCCTGACTCCAGTGAGTCTGGCATTTGATCGCTATTGAAGGAGCTACATGAAGAAGAAAACACTTGTAGAGCTTGTAACTGATTCCCATAGTTGTAGAGCTTGTATCAACTAAGCTTGTATTACGTGTAACTTGTAGAACTTGTAAATGCTACAACTTGTAGGACGTGTCATTTGTAGAGCTTGTAAATAAGCTTGTATATGCTACAACTTGTAGGACGTGTCATTTGTAGAGCTTGTATTGAATCTGGCTATTGTTATTTGAAATATCATGTGTGTTTTTTGCTTGCCAATTTAACTACTGGTTATTTTCTTATTGTCAAATTGAAATATGAAGAATCTGGGCCTAATAGCTAGGACCCACTTATCAGAACCTGACAAGTGGGACCTGTTTGACTAGTGGACCCATTTTATAAAAAAACTAAAACTGTTGGTACAAAAAGGCCATGACCCATGAAATAAAAAGGCCGAATTGTTGGGCTTGGCCCATGAAGTCTGACCAAAAATTGACATGAAAAAACATATATAAAAGGCTGAATTAATGGGCTAGGCCCATGTAAAACACTCAATTGGACCGGGCTGAATCTTGTGCCACATCAGCTTGCCACGCCGTATGCCTACGTGGACTGGGGAGGTTGCTAGTGACCAAAACGCCACAATGGACATATTTTGGTCATAAATGTCTTTGACCATTCCAAAAGAAAGGTCGCTATAGTCAGTTTACGACCGCCAGCTTTTGACCTTCTGTTTTTGGTCACAAAAAGGTCGCAAATGAAAAACCATGACCTTTCAGTGACCAATAGTGGTGGTCACAAGTTGACATATTTCTTGTAGTGTGTGTGGCTCTTGAACGAGTGAGTGGACCAGGTGCATTGTGGCTATCAATCATCTTCTCAATCTGTACTTCATTTGCAACACGAGGATGAGCAGGATGAAGATTTTGCTCTTGCTGATCATTGTCATCATTTGGGAATTTGTCTTCAGGCTGAGCATTGTCTTCAGGTTGATCAGGTGCAGAAATGACAAGTTCCTCTTCAGACAGACTCTCAGAGGGTATGATTTCGCCAGTTCCCATTTGCTTGATTGACTCACTAGGGGATAACTCATCTAGCACATTTGGCAGGTGATCTCTTTGCGAGCCGTTAGTCTCATCGAACCACACATCCACAGTTTCAACCACTTTATAGTGAAAGAGGTTGAAAACTCTGTAGGAGTGCGAATCCTTTCCGTAACCAAGCATAAAACCTGCATGTGCTTTCGGTGCAAATTTTGAAGTGTGATGAGGATCCTTGATCCAGCACCTAGCACCAAATACTCTGAGGTAACTTACATTTGACCTCTTACCAGTTAGCAGCTCATAGGAAGTTTTCTTCAGAAGCTTGTGAAGATAAACACGGTTGATGACGTGGCATGCAGTGTCAATGGCTTCAGGCCAGAACTTTCGTGGAGTCTTGTACTCACCAAGCATCGTTTGAGCCATCTCAATAAGTGTTCTGTTCTTGCGCTCAGTGATGCCATTCTGTCGAGGTGTGTAAGGAGCAGAGAACTCATGAGTGACCCATGGTATCCAGGTAGAGGTCGAGGCCGATGTTCTTGAACTCAGTGCCATTGTTGCTTCTGATGTGCTTGATCTTGACACCATAGTTCGTCATGGCATGGTTGGCAAAGCATCTGAAGACATCCTGCACTTCAGTCTTGTAGAGGATTATATGCACCCAAGTGTATCCAGAGTAATCATCAACAATGACGAAGCCATAGAGCCAGGCAGTAGCATTGAGAGTGGAATAGTGAGAAGGGCCAAATAAGTCCATGTGCAGCAGCTCGAAGGGTTGAGACGTGGTCATGATAGTCTTCGAGGGATGCTTGGCTCTTGTCATCTTTCCAGCTTCGCAGGAGCCACACAAATGATCCTTCTTGAACTTGACGCCTTCGATGCCCACAACATGCTTCTTCTTCGCGAGAGTGTGCAAGTTCCTCATGCCAGCATGCCCTAGCCTTTGATGCCAAAGCCAGCATTCTGAAGCTTTTGCAAGAAGACATACGGCCATCTGTGGACCTGCTGAGAAATCTACCATATACAGATCATCTTTTCGATATCCTTCAAAGACTAGAGACTTGTCAGATTCCATCAGTACAAGGCAGCGATATTTTCCAAATAGCACAATCATGTTTAAGTCACAAAGCATTGAGACAGACATTAAGTTGAAACCAAGGGATTCAACAAGGATCACTTTGTCCATGTGCTGATCCAGATTGCAACTCTACCTAGGCCCAATACCTTGCTTTTACCAGTGTCAGCAAATGTGATGTCGCTCTTGTCTGATGGACGCAGCGTTGAATCCATCAGAAGACTTCGATCGCCAGTCATGTGATGAGTGCATCCACTATCCATAATCCATTCTGAAGCACGAGGTGTCGAGGCCCACAGTGCAGTTTGGGGATGGGCTTCACCAAGAGAGTTCTGAAGCATAAATATTTGATGCACAAGAGGATTATCAAAGCTTAGATCAAGGTTAGGACTGATAGTATGACTGGCAAGCGATTCAGATACGAAATACATAGTAAGACCATTTGGGCATTTTATCTTGCGTCCCATAATGTGTTTTAGGTCTCCAGCAATAGCATCGGATGCCTTTGATTTCCGGCTGGAGACCTTTCCCTGCAAAAGAAAGTTAATTCTTCTTAACCACCCACATCTTCAAGGGTGGCTTAGAAGCAATGAGTCTAAGTGCAGTATCTGAGAATTTTGGCTTTGGAGCCCTAGCAAATAGCCTTGCAGGAGAAGAATGATACTCATATGAATAAGCAGAAAAGTTCTTAGTTCTATGAACATAGCGGTTTGAAGACACACGCTCATATTCATAAGTCTGAGTATGGTTTCCCTGCAAAACGTTGGCGTTAGGGTGACTCAGGTGAGTCATGTATCTGTATGAAGCCTTAGGGCCATATGAAGCCATAGGTCTGGGGTTTGTCTTCTTCCTTGGTGGTGTCAGGATGACATTCACAGGAAGATTCTCAATACACTATTTAGGTACCCAGATCTTCTTCATAGGTGGTCCATTCCTGCAGTTAGTCCCAATATACCTGGCAAACACTTCACCATTCTGATCCTTAGATAGTTTATAGTTTGCATCAAAGGATTCATCAATGATAATAGGGTTAGCGCAAGTGAAACCAGATAAGGTGGATGGATCTACTGAAGGTTCCTTTGCAGCAACCCATGTGGTTTTGGGGTACTGCTCAGGCTTCCAGTATGACCCATCAACATTCATTTTCCTCTCGAACCCAATACCCTCTTTTCTAGGGTTTCGGTTCAGAATCTGCTTTTTGAGGACATCACATAATGTCTGATGCCCTTTGAGGCTTTTGTAGATCCCTGTCTCAATCAGTGTCTTCAACCTGGCATTCTCATCAGCAATAGTAGTGGTATCCTCAACATAGGGGTTAGTTACCACATCAGTAGTTGAAGATATTGCAACAGGAGCAGTAGAACATCCAGCAACAGAAGCAGCGTTATCATGCTCAATGCATTTTAAACATGGTGGTTTGAATCCTTCCTGAGCGGGACTGATTTGTTGAGCACGAAGTGACTCGTTCTCCTTTTGAAGATCTTCATGATCCGATCTCAATTTCTCAAGTTCCTGCTTCCTTTGAAGATAATCATAGGAAAGCTTTTCATGAGATGTTGAGAGGGTTTCATGATGACCTTCAAGTTCCTGGTACTTAACATGAAGATTTTTTATGTCTTCAATTAAGGACTGAGTCTAGTCATTTCCGCGTCCAACAGGTCATCGCTTTTGTCTAACAGTTTTTGAATATGTTCCATAGCTTTCTGTTGTTCAGTTGCAATTTTAGCAAGTTTTTTGTAGCTGGGTTTGGATTCACCATCAAAGTCATCTTCACTTGATGTTTGAAAGTAAGCATCGCGAGAGTTTACCTTGGCACCACGTGCCATGAAGCAGTAGGTGGGAGCCGAGTCATTCTCGTCATTAGTGTTGGTGACGGAGTCATTGTCTTCAGTGTTGAAGATGGACATGGCGACGTAGGCTGTAGCTAGAGCCAGACTTGCGATACCAGAGTCAGACTCCTCCTCAGACTCCACCACTTCCTCCTCAGAAGTAGACTCCTCCTCTGAATCCATTTCCTTGCCAACAAAAGCACGTGCCTTGCCTAATGAGCTCTTATTGTGTGATGAAGACTTAGAGGAAGATTTGGAAGAAGACTTTGAGGATTTCTTCTTCTTCTTGTCATCAGAATCATATTCTTTGTTCTTCTTTTTCTTCTTCTCATTGTCCCACTGTGGACATTCAGAGATGTAGTGGCCAGGTTTCTTGCACTTGTGATAGGTTCTTTTCTTGTTGTCATAGGTGGAAGCTTCATCGTCCCTTGAGCTGGATCGTGAAGACTTTCTGAAGTTTTTCTTCCTAGTGAATCTCTGGAACTTCTTCACAAGCATAGCAAGCTCCTTTCCAATGTCTTCAGGATCATCAGAATTGTAGTCAGATTATTCTCCAGATGAGGAAGCCACAGCCTTTGCCTTCAAGGCACAAGTTCGGCCGTAGTTGGGGCCATAGATATCTCGTTTCTCAGATAGCTGGTACTCATGTGTGTTGAGCCTCTCGAGTATGTCAGACGGATCGAGCATCTTGAAATCAGGGCGTTCTTGTATCATCAGGGCTAAGGTGTCAAATGAGCTGTCGAGAGATCTCAGCAGTGTCTTCACAATTTCATGCTTCATAATGTCAGTTGCACCGAGTGCACGGAGCTCATCGGTGATATCAGTGAGGCGATCAAACGTGAGCTGGACGTTCTCGTTGTCGTGACTTTTGAAGCGGTTGAATAGGTTGCGAAGAGTATTGATTCGTTGACCATGCTGTGTTGAGACGCCTTCATTGACCTTAGAGAGCCAGTCCCAGACTAGCTTCGACGTTTCCAGAGCGCTCACACGGCCATACTGCCCTTTGGTCAGATGACCACAGATGATGTTCTTGGCGGTAGAGTCTAGTTGAATGAACTTCTTCACATCAGCGGGGGTGACACCTTCACCAGTCTTGGGAACGCCATTCTTGACGACATACCACAGAACGACATCAATGGCTTCAAGATGCATGTGCATCCTATTCTTCCAATAGGGATATTCAGTGCCATCAAAGATGGGACACGCAGCGGAGACCTTGATTATCCCTGCAGTCGACATAGCTAAAACTCCAGGTGGTTAAACCGAATCACACAGAACAAGGGAGTACCTTGCTCTGATACCAATTGAAATTGCTAGTTATCGACTAGAGGGGGGGTGAATAGGTGATTTTTATGGAAGTCTTCAAAACATGAGAGTTTAGAAGACAAACACGAAAACTGGACCTATAAACATGCAACATAAGATGAACTACACTAGACACACCATAGTCAAACAAGTATGAAGCTAAAGCATGATGACTGATAGCAGCTAGGTAGTAGGATAAGGATGGAAGATAGTATGAAGCCAATCAAAACAAGTAGTCACACAGTGAAGTCAAACAGGCAGAGCAATCAGGCAATGACTTCACAAAGACAAACTGTAAGTAAGGAGAGTAAGAGATAGAACCAGTGTGTTGTGAAGACAAGGATTTGTTCGACCAGTTCCAGTTGTTGTGACAACTATACGTCTAGTTAGGGAGGCTGAGATTCAACTCAGAAGACCGCGTCTTCACCTTATTCCCCTTGAGCTAAGGACACACACTCCTCACCCAATCACTCTGGTAAGTCTTCAAGGTAGACTTCCAAACCTTCACAGACTTCGTTCACCGGCAATCCACAATGACTCTTGGATGCTCAGAACGCGATGCCTAACCGGTTGGAGGATTCACAGTCCTCAAGTGTAACAAGTCTTCAGATCACGTGGACAGAAAGACTTCAGTGATGCCAAACACTCTCTGGGCTCTGGGTGGTTTGGGCTTTGTCCTCGCAAGGATTCTCTCTCTCAAACTCAATGTCTTCTCCTGTCATAGTCTTCAGTGTGAATGTCTTCACGTACCACCATTATCTTCAATGTCTTCATACATTTTTAGGGGTCATCTCCGGTAGGTAAACCAAATCAAGGAGGGACTACTACCTGTGTTATCCTGCAATTCTCACAAACACATTAGTCCCTCAACCACGTTTGTCGTCAATACTCCAAAACCAAACTAGGGGTGGCACTAGATGCACTTACACCAGTCGGGTGTGATCACCAAGACATCCATGATCAAGTCAACCACAGCTGGAATCTCAATCTCTGTCGGGTTGGTTGAACTTATCGGTTGCGGGATCTCTTCTTTAAAGGGATCCTCTTGTACTGACGGGGTGTGGAGATGCTCCAAGAACACATTGCTGGGGACAGGCTTCCGAGTGGAACCTATCTTTGCCAGATCATCAACAGCTTGATTCTTGATTCGTGGTATGTGGTGGAGCTCTAACCCCTCAAACTTCTTCTCTAGCTTTCTCACTGCGTTGCAATAACCAGTCATTGCGGGACTCCTGACATCCCATTCCTTCATTACCTGATTAACCACTAAGTCTGAGTCGCCGTAGACCATCAAGCGACGGACGCCGAGTGAAATGGCCATTTGCAACCCATACAATAGTGCCTCATATTCAGCTTCGTTGTTAGAAGAATCGAAGTGAATCTGGAGGACATAACTGAGCTTATCTCCTCGTGGGGATACTAAGACCACTCCTGCGCTAGAGCCATTTAACATATTGGATCCATCAAAGAACATGGTCCAATGTTCTGACTGGATTTGAGTCGGTTGTTGTTGTTCTGTCCACTCTGCGAGGAAATCTGCAATTGCTTGAGACTTGATGGCCTTCTTTGCCTCAAACTTGATATCTAATGGAAGAAGTTCAATCGCCCACTTTGCCACTCGGCCAGTTGCATCTCTGTTATTCAGAATCTCTGACAATGGAGTGTCGCTGATGACTGAAACTAAGTGATCAAAGAAATAATGTGCAACCTTCTTCATGGTTAGGTAAATCCCATAAACAAACTTCTGATAATGAGGGTATCTCTGCTTGGATGAGGTCAAAACCTCTGAAATGTAATAGACTGGGTGCTGAACTTTGAAGGCATTGCCTTTCTCTTCCCGCTCGACCGTGAGCACTGTGCTGACAACTTGTCCAGTGGTTGCGATGTAAAGCAATACAGGCTCTTTGTTGACTGGAGCAACAAGCACCGGTTGGGTGGAAAGCAGGGCTTTGAGCTCTTCGGCTTCGTCATTCCACTCGAACTTGTCATACTTCTTCATTAGTCGGTAAAGGGGCAGTGCCTTTGCACCGAGGCGTGAAATGAATCGACTCAATGCAGCCAAACAACCAGTAAGCTTCTGAACATCATGCACACGCACTGGGCGCTTCATTTGGAGGATAGTGCCAATCTTCTCTGGATTCGCGTCGATTCCTCATTCGGAAACGAGAAAACTGAGTAACTTTCCACTGGGGACTCCGAATGTGCATTTCTATGGATTGATCTTGATATCATACCTTCTTAGATTGGCAAAGGTTTCAATGAGGTCAATCAACAGGTCGGAACCTTTGCGTGACTTAACCACTATGTCGTCCATGTATGCTTCCACATTTTGACTGATTTGAGTGAGCAGGCACCTCTGAATCAGGTGCATCAATGTGGCACCAGCATTCTTGAGGCCAAAAGGCATAGTAACATAACAAAAACACCTGAACGGGGTGATGAAAGTTGTCTTGATGTCATTGGGTCCAAACAATCGGATCTGATGGTACCCAGAATAAGCGTCTAGGAAGGACAGTCGCTCGCACCCCGCAGTTGAGTCGACTATCTGGTCGATGCAGGGCAGAGGAAAATGATCTTTCGGGCAGGCCCGATTGATGTGCTTGAAGTCAATACACATTCAAAGTGATTTGTCTTTCTTTGGAACCATAACGACATTGGCGAGCAACTCGGAGTGGTAAATCTCGCCGATGAACTCAGTGGCCAGAAGCCAAGCCACCTCCTCGCCAATTGCCTTTCTCTTCTCCGTGGCGGACCGACGAAGATGCTCTTTGATAGGTTTTGCCTTTGGGTCGACTCACAAATGGTGCTCAGCCAGTCCCATGGGTACACGTGGCATGTCAGATGGCTTCCATGTGAAGATGTCCTAGTTCTCACGGAGGAACTAGATGAGCACGTCTTCCTATTTGCTGCCGAGTGTCGTTGAGATATGGGTCAGAGCAGCGTTGGGATCGGTCAGGTGGATGTGAACTGGCTTCGTCTCTCTAGCCTACTAAAATGCAGACTCCGAGGCATGTCTCTTGGCGCGCAGCAAATCACTCGGATCTGCAGTCTTCTGATACTCTTGAAACTCCACAGCTACCATCTGCTCATCTGCTATCTTTGCACCGTCCTGAAGACAATCCTCTGCTTTTTTTCCAGTTACCGGAGACAGTTATCACGCCTTTGGGGCCAGGCATCTTCATCTTGAGGTACACATAACATGATCGAGCCAAGAAGCTAGCATAGGCAGGTCTGCCCAAAATGGCATGATAAGCACTCTGGAAACCAGAACCTCAAACGTCAACTTTTCTTTGCGGTAATTCTTCTCATCACTAAAAACCGCATCAAGAGCGATCTGGCCGAGTGAATCGGCTTTCTTTCCTCGGATGACTCTGTGGAACCTCATATTGCTCTTGCTTAGTTTGGACATCGGAATGCCCATTCCTTTGAGGGCCTCAGCGTACATGATATTGAGGCCACTGCCACCATCCATCAAAACTTTGGTCAGTCGAGTGCCCCCAACGACTGGGTCGACCACCAGCACCTGCCGCCCAGGGGTAGCAACTCGTGGTGGGTGATCCGACTGTCGAATGTAATAGGGGTTTTCGACCACTTCAAATACTTCAGTGTTGCCGGAGCAACCATGTTCACCTCTCTGTTAGTGACTTTCAGTCGACTTCTGCTCTCGACATCAGCAAAAATCACCAAGGTGGCATTAACATGGGGATATCCATCTTCCTCTTCTTCCTTGTCTTCCTCCTTATCAGAATCTTTATCCTTCTCGCTGGGCTGACTTTTCTTCTAGAAGCTCTGAATGAGGAGTCGACACTGTTGAGTCGTATGCTTGGGGAGGATCAGATTCCCTTCTTCATCTTTCTTAGTATTAATATGACACAGCAGATCCATCACATCATTTCCATCTTGATATTTTACCTTCTTGGGATTCCAGGGCCCTTTGGGCTTCCCTTTGAACTTTCCTTGATTCAACACTGCTGCCTCAGCAGGACCTGTTACCTCAACCTTTCACTTCGGCATCCGACTGGAATTTCCTCCTCCGGTGTCCTAGGCGACTGTTTTGTGCTTACCACTCCGGAGTCGGTCTTCCTCTTTGATGTTAGTGTACTTGGTGGCAATCTCAATCATCTGAGTCAGAGTCATATCTCCTGTCCGACCGAACTTCAGATTGAGCTCTCTATAGCAAACACCTTCCTTGAAGGCACAGACTACTTGGTGATCTGACACATTCTCCACTATGTGGTGCAGAGTGATCCATCTCTGGATATAGTCTTGCAAGGTTTCATTCGGTTTCTGCATGCAATGCTGCAACTCTGGCAGACCAACAGGTCTTTTGCAGGTGCCCTCGAATGTTCTAGTAAACACTCAGGCTATTTCATCCCAACTCAAAATGCTCCCAGGGCCAACTGATTCAGCCAAGCTCAGGCAGAACCTTCAAGCATCAGGGGGGTGCTTCATGGCCACCTCATCGCTGCCGCCACCGATATGCACAGCCACTCGGTAGTCCTCAAGCCAAGTGTCGGGCTTCGACTCTCCCATGAACTTACTGATGCCAGTTGCCAATCTAAAGTTATGGGGGATCTTAGCGGCCCTGATGGCTCTTCCGAAACACTCGGGACCAGACATGTGGACCGTGCTTCCGCTAGGCCCGTCTCTGTCTAGCCCTTCTCCGTGTGCTCTGTTCCGGTTGACAAGCCCTGAACAAGGACTGACCTTGCATCGAACCCAGGGTCTCTTGGGTCGACTAGAACTCTGCGGTCATTACCGTATGGACGCCTATCATCATATCGATGGGGCACGTATGACCCGCCCCTCGAAAGGGGCGAAGGCACTCGATGGTGGTTGCCGCGAGCGAACTCACGATCATCATCTCCATGAGCTCTTCCTAGGTGCAGATCCTGGCGGTGCTCACGAGCTCCTCACCTCAAAGGTGACCTAGGACTATGTGCTGACTGAACAGTGTCCGCCCTTACCGATCAACTGTGAATTCTGTTCCATGACTGGGACACGGCGGAGTTCTGGTCTCCTGCTGCCCGGAGCAGTGCCATGATCTGTTCCAGGCCCCTTCCAGCCTCCGAGCGAGACGGCTGAATGGACTCTGCAATATGCGCAGCAGCCGTGAGATTCTGAATCAGCATATGGAATACCTGAGTTTCTGGTGGAAACAATTGTCATGAATGCTGACTAGATCTGGGTATCAGTCGACGAGCACGCTTGTCGAGAGAATGTTGGAGATTCTCCAAACGAGTGCTCGCAGCCAGCGTGGCCAGGCGCACTTCCACAAAGCCCGAGCCTCGGCGGTTTCCCCAATGATGGGGGTATGGAGAGCCTCCTCGCTGTGGCGGTGCAGCCCCTCCCTATGTTGTGGACTGAGAGGTTGAGGCTGATACTCCTCGTGGCCGAATGACGTACCGTCGCCGTCCATGTTCTCGCCGCTGCGACGGAAACCAGGCAGGTCGCGATGGGAATCGACCATGAGGACCTCCGCCGCGGGGTTACAACTCCCGCTCTCAGAAAGTGTGTCTGCTAAGTCAGTCGACGGGTCGACTGGACCGCAGTGATATACATCGGGCTCGATTGTCGCGACTTGGGGGTGAACGTCTGCCGAGCCACCGCGTGCTTCACCCATAACTGGAGTCGTGATCGACCCGACTACTTGCGGTGGCGTCCAACAGAGCGAGAGAACGACACGGGGGTCGACTGGTACGGGGTCGACGACTGTGGAAGGAGGACGCCACGGGCACTCGCATGGAAGTGCGATGAACCTCGAATTGGCAGTGCCTCGACATCGAGGGGGCCTCCTGAAGCCAGGCCGAGTCATCGGCGACGAAAGTGAGCGCGCCGAGTCGGAACTCGTGGACCATGATCAAACTGCTGCCGGAAACCATGTTGATGAAGACTGAAGAAAATGCAACCTCGCCGGAAGTCGCTAAGACGCTTCGCCCCACGGTGGGCGCCAACTGTCATGGTACTAATTCTGACAGTAAGATTAGGGGGTACGTATGAGGAGGAAAGGTCCTAGCTATGGTGAGATTGTACGCAAGTGTTTACGAGTTCAGGCCCCTCTCAGAGGAGGTAAAAGCCCTACGTCTCGGTGCCCTGAGGCGGTCGACTGGATTATGGTGTGTGTTACAGGGGTGCGAACCCTTGTGCCGGAGGAGGGGGTGGCTTATATAGAGTATGTCAGGACCTCGGCCATCCCCCGTTACAAGGAGTTCAATGTACATAAAGATAGGGCGTTACTCATAACGCCAGCTATAAAGTGCTATTAATGCCCTTGAAGACTACGGAGTGAATGCTTGACCATTGTTGTCCTGGCCGACTCCTGGTCTTTAGTAGGTCGAGTGGTTTCTTGTATGGTCGAGTGATCACGGGAAGGAGGGGTATCCGAGTGATATGACTGGTCGAGTGGACTGCAGTCGACGTCTTTAATTGGTACTCCATGTTGTCTCTCGGGTGCATTTGCTTCTAGGGTAGTGACCTTGGGTAGGATGTATAGGTCAGGCCTATGACCCTACCCTAGGTCTATATCCTCATCATTAGCCCCCGAATGGATTGAGGTCCGAGTGAAAAGAAGGTGGAAGTTAATCTTGCCTCGACTGTTGTGCTCCATTAATACTCGAGTTGGAATGGAGGCCCATGTTGAAACTGCAGCTTCGTTTCAGTTGCCATGATCAATTCAGTAGGTCATCGAGTGGGTTTGCAATGCCACCCCGTCGAGTGTTACTTTCGTCGCGAAATCTTCAACGCGATTGGTAACAGCGTGTCCCGGATCTTGCGGGATTCAAAATTTTGGGGAGGCGCGCGAGGCGGGGCACACCGTAGTGAGCGGGATGGATAGACAAGGGTGCCTTGATATCTGCGCCACCTTTTTCGCCACGTATCGAGCGCACGACTGTTGCGGGATTTGACAGGATCGCTCGGGCCCACGCGTCAGCCACTCGGAAGTGGCTCTTTATAAGGCGTCGGGGCCAAGGCGTTCGCACTGTGCGCACCCATCCTCCCCCAATCTCCTCTAATTTTCCGCTGCTCCCTTCTCCTCCGCTCTCGACACTGCTGTGCCGCCACCATGGTGAAGGACAAGACGATGGCGCTGGAACGTGCGAAGAAGGTGACGGGGGCGTCGAAGGGAAAGAAGACGGCTCGGGGGTCGTCGTCAAGGTCCGGACTACCGGCGGGTTGGATCCAGGGCGATTGGATCCGATCTTCGCTCTAGCCAGAGGACTTGGAGGAGCTGGCCGACTCTGGTCTGATTGTCGAGGGAGCTGCGAGGCTGCCAAAGGGGGAGACGGAGCCTCAGCTGCGGCTGGGTGAGTGCGTTTTGCTCACCACCCATGTCGACCGAGGTTTTTCCCTTCCCCCGCATCCTTTCTTTAGGGGTTTCTTGAACTTTTTCGGAGCTCAGCTCCATCACTTCTTCCCCAACACCATTACTATCTCGTCGCATTTGTGTCCATGTGCGAAAATTTCCTAGGTTGTCGACCGCACTGGGGTCTTTTCAAGCACATCTTTACAATCCGCTCCCAATCGGTAAAGAAAGCCAATTCGAGTGACGAGAGGATGCACGTGATCCAAATGTGCAGGGGTTTGGGGATCCAGATGAGAAAACGGAGTGCTTTCCCTTCCATGACACTTCCTGAGTCGGTCAGGGGCTCGCAGTCAACCTCGTTCTACTGCCAGGACATTGTGACTCCCGGTCACTCGACCGGTCTTCCTCCCTTCTCTTTAGATCGCGCCCAGCAACCTTCTTCATTGAAAGTGACAGCCGCCGAGAGGGTGGAAACGGACATGTTGGTGGAGAGAGTGGTCCAGTTGATCAATTAGGGTGTAACCGGCATAGACTTGCTGGAGGTGTTTCTCAGTCGACGGATCCAGCCGATCCAGGCTCGTGATCATCCAATGTGGATGTACTCTGGAGCCAACGACACCGCTCGGGTCCACCCAGAGGAGGTTATAGCCGAGATGGTGGCCCAGTGGCTGAAGGGCATTACAGGGAACAAGGATAACCCTAGAGGGGCCATGAGAGTCGACCCATTCAGCGCCAACAACCATCCAGACAAGGTTCGATCTTTTGCTACCGACTGTACTCTTGTATGCCTTGCATCTGTTTTTGAATCCGACTGACATTTGTTTGACTCTTTGTCTTGTAGATTTACACTGAGATGTACTCTATGCCCAACGGTGCACAAGCTCTGGAGCAGGACCTGGAGGGAGAGGACAGCACGGAAGAAAGTGGCGATTGGCAGTCGCCAGAGGATGACGATGACGACGAAAGCAACGAGTCGAATAACGACAAAGCGGTCGACTCACCACCATGCTCAGAGCGTCGATCCAAGCAATCCCACGATCCAGCGGGCGGGCATGGCAAGGCTGCAGCTCCAAGTACTCATGCACAGAAGCGCACTCGGACTTTGACTCTAGAGCTGACGGAAAAGGTTGCCAAGCAACCCAAGGTTGCGCCCTCGAAGGCTCGGAAGACCTTGCCCAAGATCAAAATGGATGTGCCTGTCGCCTCTGTGTGAGTGCCCTAACTTCCCGTGTTTCCTTCTTCCGACTGATACTTCTGTTTTTACCGAGTGGATTATGAACTTTTTCAGCCCTGCAACTTCTGCGACTGACATGGACGTTGGCAAGGCCCCAGGGGATGAGGAAGCCGATGACGTAGCCACTTCCAGAGCTGGTAGGCCCTTTCCAACTTGAATTTGTTCTGCTGATTGATTCGTTGGTCGATTGAACTCTTGGGATTGTTTTTGTTGCTGCTCCGCGTGACGTTATTACCCTTCCGTATGACGAATAAGAAGAAGCGCCTCTGAGAGAGATAAGAAGGAGGGGCAGGGCCTCAAGCGGGAAGGTGACCGAGGGGCAGTTGCTTGAGACAGTGGTCAAGCGATCCAGAGATCTGGGTCGGACCAGTGTCACTTCCGCCAATCCACTGTCGACTGACCGTCCATTGGGGTCGACTGCTTAGGCGCCTACAGCTCCAATACAACTGTTGGAGATATGTCCTAGAGGCTATCATGTATGATGATATTTCCTATGTGTTTATGAATAAAGATAGTCCTTGGACATTATCAATGATGTGTATCAGCGAGTAAATGACTTGTTTGTGGGACTATGCATTGTATGATGACTGTCCTAAATGGTCCCTAGTCGAAAGGGTTGCGTGGACGCGCAGCCGACTAGACTAGCATATGACACGGTCGATGGCTTGGTCTCACTAGCCATGGAGCATTAGATACTAACCGGATAATATGGACTCGGAAGGATCTAGTCGGATTCGACATAGTCGGATCTGGTCGGATTCGACATAGTCGGATCCGAGTCGAGATAAGGTCCGAGTTGGACAGACCCAACTATCAGATGCAGCGATATGTCATCTGTGAGTCTCTAGTACAACATACGTTCTATGTCCTAAGACCTGAGCTGACGCATGTGCTCGGGATGGTGACAGACCTGCTTTGGGCCGACCAAATGCTACTCCGTAACTAGGTAGTTACAAAGGTAGGTTTCAGGCTTGTCCAGACCCATGTTGCGAGACGTGGTCGAGCGAGATGGGATTTGCCCCTCCGATCAAGAGAGATATACTCTGGGCCCCTCGTGTGATCCGAGCAGGATAAGCATGGCCATGCGACAAGGATTATGAGATAATCCGGATAGTGGTCGGAATCACTGGAATGAGAAAGAGGTCGGGCTAACACAAGGATGACAATCTCGCCTTGAGCCCGACAACATATATCGTGTGGCAAAGGGAACAGAAGTGTGACATGTTGTACAGGTTCGCCTAACCAGCTTCATAGTCTGCTTGGTGTTCGACATGCCTTACTAGAGGCCGCTACCAACCGTGTAGTTCGGAGGTGATCCGAATTGCGACCAAGCCGACTTGAACCTAAGGGGTCGCGCGCTTAAGGGAAGGAACCTATGAGGTCGGATCCGAGGACACTGGTCGGATGTGATCCGAGCTGTATTCGGATTGTGGCCGAGTAAACTTGTGGTCTTTAGGGTCCGTGTGAGGCCCAAGTGTTGAGCCCGCGATGGACGCCTATATAAAGTGGAGGTGCGGCACACTCATGGGTTGATCGCTTCGGCGCTGTCACTAGGGTTTGCATGTGTTGCGAATAGCCACCTCCACTGGCTGCTGGTTGTGAGATCGGACCTAGCAGTCCACCGCACGACGTTCCTCGTGCACACGCAGATACTGTTAGAGGCGGTGCACTTGTGCCGCTTTGGTGAACCTGTTCGCGGGATCCGATCGGCTACGTGGGAGACTGGCAAGGAGGAGATGACTCTGGGAACGCGAGGCGACTCCGGGAACGCGCTGCCTCAACTCTACTTCCGCTGCATGGCACTGCGCATCTAGGGGTAACATTCTATGGTCTATCTCCCATAGCATGTTCTTGGTTGTTCTGCGTGTAGGAAAATTTTAATTTGCAGTCGACGCACCCTACCGTAGAACCCGACAGTGGTATCAGAGCCTTTGCTATAGGATTTGGGTTCAGATCATATGCATATTAGATATGTGGAGACGATAGATGAGATCTGTTGTTGTTTCTGAAATCGGCTATGTGCACGGTTGATGAGATAAATTGCACATGGGGATTGAAGTAGCTATGTTTTCTAATGATCGGAGTCGATGAGGTCGTGACACAACCTGCCCCTTCGAACCCCGCCCGCTAACCGGCTAGCGGGACTGCGTGTGCGTAGCGCCTTGTATTTCGTACGCGATCACTCAAACCGGTAGAATGCGAGTAACTCTGTTTTGCAGGTTTGATGTGAATAGTATGGCTCATGTGTATGTGATGCATGTGTGTAATTTATACATGGCCTGCTTGTCATGTTTGTCAGCCGGCAGGAGCCAAAGTCCTGTCATTATAATGTATAATGACCTGCATGTCAACTTGTGACTCTATGTAAATTCATTACTAGTTGTAGTAGTTGGATAACAGAGATCAGGTTGATGGCTTGGTGTCCCGGCATGACAAACAGGATGGAGTTCCTAGATGGTCATCGGAGTCGGAGCCGACCTGGAAGAATGTCCATGAAGGAGCCATACTATTTCACAATATGTGTTTATTTGTGATTGTTATGCTTCTTTGTTTCTATGTATGTTAGAATGGTAGAAAGATCCCTCACGAATATCAAGTAAATTTCCATTCCCGATGTTGCACCTTCGCACATCAAGTACGTCTAGTAGTGGGCTCATAAAATTGGGGTGCTGCTAGGTGTCCTTGAACTGAAGGGTTCATGTCCGACACGGACATACACTGCATCAAGTTAACTTGACAAGGCTATCAAAACGGTTTTGGGCCTTGTGGCAAAGAAGGTTGGGAGCCGGGGTATAAGATACCTTCCCGGCCGACAGGAGTCGTATAGAGATGCAATTAGCAAGGAGTTGCTTACTGGATAGGTATGTTGGCTAGCAGTGATGCTAAAGCTCACTAGTCGCATGCGCTAGTCGGATCTGAATCACTGAGAGTCTATGGAGGGATGCTGACTTCAGTGGGAGTATTTCTATTTAGGCTAGAATTACTCTACATAAACACATTGCTTAGTGATTGCATATTTTCTATTGCAGATCAATGGCACCACCTGCTCAACCCAACTTTGCATTGAAATCAATTCTGGAAAAGGATAAACTGAATGGAACAAACTTTACCACCTGGTATAGAAATCTGAGAATTGTTCTCAAGCACGATAAAAAGGAACATGTTCTAGAGGATCCACTTCCAGAGGAACCTGCCAATAATGCTAATGCCACAACTAAGAATGCCTACCAGAAACTCATTGATGAATCAACGGAGATCAGCTGTCTGATGATGGCTTGTATGGAGCCCGATTTGCACCATCATTTCCAAAATGTTGAGGCTTACGATATGATCGAGAGTCTCAAGAGCCTGTTTCAGACACAGGCTAGGACTAAAAGGTTCAACGTCTAGCGATCCTTGATGGATTGCAAGCTAAAGGAAGGTGATCCACTGAGCCCACATGTGATCAAGATGATCGGATATGTGCAAGCTTTGGATTGGTTGGGCTTCCCGCTCTTGGATGAGCTTGCTACAGATGCAGTTCTGGGTTCTCTTCCGCCCAGTTATGGGACGTTCATCTTGAACTATCATATGCATGGCATGGATAAGAAGCTCACTGAATTGCATGGGATGCTCAAAGTGGCAGAGCAAGATATTAAGAAAGGCACGCATCAAGTGTTGATGGTGCGGAAATCGGCTAAGTTCAAGAAGAGTTGGTCCAAGAAGAAGGCTAAGGCAAAGGGCACGGATATAGTAACCTCCGTCGCTGCGCCGAAGTCTGGACCGGACTCAAAGACCGTTTGCTATAATTGCAAGGAGACCGGTCACTGGAAGAGGAATTGTAGCAAGTGGCTTGCAGAGCATGGCAAGAAGGTCGGAAATGCTTCTTCAGGCAAAGGTACACTTGTTGCATATGTTATAAACATTTACCTTGCTGACATACCGAGTAGCTCTTGGGTATTTGATACCGGATCAATTGTTTATATTTGCAACTCGATGCAGGGGCTGGTAAGAACTAGGCGTGTGGCACAAGGGGAGATTGACATCAGGGTCGGCAACAAAGCAAGAGTTGCTGCGTTGGAGGTCGACACGATGCAGCTCCAGCTTCCTTCTGGATTTATTTTAGAATTGAATAATTGTTATTACATTCCTGCATTTAGTCGGAACATTATTTCTGCCTCATGCTTGATGAGTCAGGGTTATGAATTCAATTTAAAGGACAATGGTTGTTCGATATTTTTGAATGGCATGTTCCATGGCTATGCACCCATTGTTGATGGGCTATTTATATTAAATCTAGAAACGGAACCAGTCTATAACGTGAATGTCAAGAGGCATAAGCCTAATGAGATAAATCCGACATAGTTTTGGCATTGCCGGCTTGGACACATTAGTCTGAAACGCATGAAGAAGCTCCATGATGATGGGCTCCTGACTTTGTCCGACTTCGGGTCGTTCGAGACATGTGAATCATGCTTGCTAGGCAAGAAGACTAAGTCTCCTTTCGCAAAGAGTTGCGAGAGGGCGTCCGAGTTGTTGGAACTGATACACAGTGATGTGTGTGAACCAATGAGCACAACTGCCAGAGGCGGCTATCAGTACTTCGTGACTTTTATCAATGACTTGAGTAGATATGGATATATCTATTTGATGAGGCACAAGTCGGAAACTTTTGAAAAGTTCAAAAAGTTTTAGAACAAGGTTGAGAATCAGCTCGGCAAGACTATAAAACTTCTGCGATCTGATCGTGGAGGTGAGTACATGAGCGAAGAGTTTCATGATCATCTGAAAAGTCGAGGTATAGTACCTCAGCTCACACCTCCGGGTACGCCATAGAGAAATGACGTGTCAGAGTGGAGGAATAGGACCTTGTTGGACATGGTCCGGTCTATGATGAGCAAATCAGATTTACCCTTGTCATTCTGGGGATACGCTCTAGAAACTGCAGCTTTCACACTTAATACGGTACCATCAAAATCCGTAGACAAGACACCACATGAGATGTGGACCGGGAAGACTCCCAGTTTGTCTTTTCTAAAGATTTGGGGTTGTGAAGCATTTGTCAAGAGACTTATGTCAGATAAGCTTACATCCAAGTCGGATAAATGCATGTTCGTGGGATATCCGAGGGAAACCTTGGGATATAGCTTCTACAACCGGGAAGAGAAGAAAGTGTTTATTGCTTGGAAAGGGGTTTTCCTTGAGAAAGAGTTTCTCAGTCGAGAGGCCAGTGGGAGGACGGTCTGACTCGAAGAAATTCGAGGACCACTCGGGGACGGCTCGGCTGGTGATGAGATCATACTGGAGTCAGTCAGGGAACCCGTAGTGGAAGCGCACCGGAACCAGGGAGGTCAGAAAGATTGCATAGAGTGCGTGATGTATTGTTGCTAGAAAGCGACGAGCCGGCTACGTATGCAGAAGCGATAGTGAGCCTAGATCCCGAGGCATGGCTGGAGGCCATGAGATCCGAGTTAAAGTCCATGGATGATAATAAAGTCTGGGACTTGGTTGATCCGTCGCCTGGCCTAACAGTCATTGGTTGCAAATGGGTCTTTAAGAAGAAAACCGATGTGGATGGAAATGTTCAGATACACAAAGCTCGGCTTGTTGCTAAGGGTTATGGACAAGTTCAAGGAATTGACTACGATGAGACTTACTCACCGGTAGCGATGCTGAAGTCGGTGAGGATCGTACTAGCTATAGCTGCATATTTCGATTACGAGATATGGCAGATGGATGTCAAGACGGCTTTCCTTCATGGAAATTTAACCGAGGACGTGTATATGATACAACCCGAGGGTTTTGTCGATCCTACTAGCGCTGGTAAGGTATGCAAGCTCAAGAGATCCATTTATGGGTTGAGGCAAGCATCTCGGAGCTGGAACATTCGTTTTGATGAGGTCATCACTGGTCTCGGTTTCATCAAAAGCGAAGAGGATGCTTGTTTATTCAAGAAGTTAAGTGGGAGCTCAATAGTATTTTTGATCTTGTATGTGGATGACATACTACTGATCGGAAATGATGTTTCAATGTTGAACACGGTCAAGGAGTCATTGAATGGCAAGTTTTCGATGAAGGACCTTGGTGAGGCAGTCTATATTTTAGGCATAATGATCTATAGAGATAGATCGAGGAGGCTGCACGGCTTAAGCCAGAGCACGTACATAGGTAAAATGTTGAAGCGGTTCAACATGAGTGAGGCGAATAAAGGGTTCTTGCCACTCTCACATGGTATAAAGCTAAGCGAGACTCAGAGTCCTTCGACATCTGATGAGCGAAGCAGGATGAGTAGGATTCCGTATGCCTCGGCAATCGGTTCCATAATGTATGCCATGATATGTACAAGGCCTGATGTTGCTTTTGCAATAAGCCTAACAAGCAGATACCAGGCCAACCCAGGCGGGAGTCACTGGGCAGCGGTAAAGACTATTTTGAAGTACCTGAAAAGGACTAAATAGATGTTCCTAGTTTATGGAGGTGAGGAAGAGCACGTCGTAAGGGGTTACGCCGATGCTAGTTTCCAAACCGACAGAGATGATTGTCGATCACAGTCCGGATTTGTGTATGTCATGAATGGAGGGTCAGTGAGCCAGATGAGTTCCAAGCAAGAAACGGTAGCCGATTCTACCACAGAAGCCAAATACTGTGCGGCTTGTGAAGCTGCAAAGGAAGGTGTTTGGATCCGGCATTTTCTGGATGATCTTGGTATTTTCCCAGCCTCGGTAAAACTGTTGGACCTTTATTGTGATAATTCTGGTGCCATCGCACAAGCCAAGAAGCCGAGGAATCACCACAAGGTCAGACACATAGATCGGAAATATCACCTAATACGAAAGATCGTAAATAATGGTGATGTGGACATATGCAAAATTCGCACGGATGCAAATGTTGCAGATCCGTTGACTAAGCCGCTTCCACAACCCAAGCATGAGGGGCACGTTAGAGCTATAGGCATTCGATGTCTATTTGATTGACTCTAGTGCAAGTGGGAGACTGTTGGAGATATGCCCTAGAGGAAATCATGTATGATGATATTTCCTATGTGTTACGAATAAAGATAGTCCTTGGACATTATCAATGATGTGTATCAGCGAGTACGTGACTTGTTTGTGGGACTATGCATTGTATGATGACTGTCCTAAATGGTCCCTAGTCGAAAGGGTTGTGTGGATGCGCAGCCGACTAGACTGGCATATGACACGGTCGATGGCTTGGTCTCACTAGCCATGGAGCATTGGATGCTAACCGGATAATATGGACTCGGAAGGATCTGGTCGGATTCGACATAGTCGGATCCGAGTCGAGATAAGGTCCGAGTTGGACAGACCCAACTATGAGACGCAGCGATATGTCATATCTGAGTCTCTAGTACAACATACGTCCTGTGTCCTAAGACCTGAGCTGACGCATGTGATCGGGATGGTGACAGACCTACTTTGGGCTGACCAAACGCTACTCCGTAACTGGGTAGTTACAAAGGTAGGTTTTAGGCTTGTCCAGACCCATGCTACGAGACGTGGTCGAGCAAGATGGGATTTGCCCCTCCGGTCAGGAGAGATATACTCTGGGCCCCTCATGTGATCCGACCAGGATAAGCATCGCCATGTGATAAGGATTGCGAGATAATCCGGATAGTGGTCGGAATCACTAGAATGAGAAAGAGGTCGGGCTAGCACAAGGATGATAATCTCGCCTTGAGCCCGACAACATATATCATGTGGCAAAGGGAACAGAAGTGTGACATGTTGTACAGGTTTGCCTAACCAGATTCATAGTCTGCTTGGTGTTCGACATGCCTTGCTAGAGGTCGCTACCAACCATGCAGTTCGGGGGTGATCCGAACTTTGACCAAGCCGACTTGAACCTAAGGGGTTGCGCGCTTAAGGGAAGGAACCTATGAGGTTGGATCCGAGGACACTGGTCGGATGTGATCCGAGCTATATTCGGATTATGGCCGAGTAGACTTGTGGGCTTAAGGGTCCGTGCAAGGCCCAAGTGTTGAGCCCGCGATGGACGCCTATATAAACTGGAGGTGCGGCACACTCATGGGTTGATCGCTTCCGGTGCTGTCACTAGGGTTTGCATGTGTTGCGAATAGCCACCTCCACTGGCCGCCGGTTGTGTGACCGGACCTAGCAGTCCGCCGCACGATGTTCCTCCTGCATGCACAGATACCGTCAGAGGTGGTGCACTTGCGCCGCTCCGGCGAACCTATTTGCGGGATCCGATCGGCTACGTGGGAGACCGGCAAGGAGGAGATGACTCCGGGATTGCGAGGCGACTCCGGGAACATGCTGCCTCAACTCTACTTCCGCTGCACGGCACTGCGTGTCTAGTGGTAACGATCTGTGGTCCATCTCCCATAGCATGTTCCTGGTTGTTCTGCGCGTAGGAAAATTTTAATTTGCAGTCGACGCACCCTACCGTAGAACCCAACAACAACTTCATGCATTCGATCCTGTGGCTGCTCCGACTGCGTTGCCGTCATCGCTCTTCGCTGCATATCAGACAACAGACGATCCGCCGAGTGCTGCCAGGGAGGCTCTTCTCCTGGTGAACCTCGTGATGGACCAGATGAAGATGGTGCATGAGGCCAGTCAGGTCGCCTACAACGCCACTACTGCTCTACAAGCGAACGTCAAGGTTAGTTGGTTTCTGAATGATCTCTTGAGTAGTGATAGTTGCAACTGTCGCTTCACTGCCCATACGATGTCCTTAGATGAGCGTTTTGGAACCTATTATGTGCATCTATGAGTCTGCATTTCTCATCCAACCACCCACTAGGGTGTTTTTGTAGTCAAACTGAATAGCCTTTCCACTTGAGTCGACTAGGTTGATTCGACTGTTTTTCTGAACCAGTGGGGGCAGGCATAGTGCACCCACTGGGTGTATTCCCCGAGACCACGGTCGACTGCTGGTAGTGGGCTGGGGTCTGAGAATCGCTCCTTTTTTTACTCATGTTGGGCAGACCATGCCGAGTGTAAGAACCGGACCAGTGGGGGCACGCCAAGTGCACCCACTGGGTGTAGTCCCCGAGACTACTGTTGAATGTTTGATTCGGCGGTAGTCTTAGAGCAACTTTTACTGAGACTGACTTTTGTTCCTGTCGACTGACATATCCCTTTTGCTAACTGTAGAAGTCCTGTGATCTTGGGGCTCAACTTTCTGAGCTAGATAAGAAGCAGATCAGCATCAACCTTGATCTGGAATTGGCTAAGAAGAACCTCAAAAAGGCCCACGACAAAACAACTATCATGGGAGGTAACCACACGTCAAACTTTCACCTTATGATTTTCCCTTTCTTTTTTCCAGTCTCTTCGAACCGAGTGATTTCACTCGAACAGATGTGCGTAGTGAAAACCGTCAACTTCAGGCTCGTCTGAAGAATGTTATTTCTTTAGAGAAAATGAAGCAGGCTCTGGAGCAGAAGGATCTGGATCTTGCTATGGCCCAGAAGGAGGCGCAAGAGAAAACAGCACTTGCGGACAAGAAGTTGGCTTCAGTCGGCAAGTTGGAAGAGGATATTGCGCAACTAAAGAAAGACAAGGAGATCTTGACTAATGAAGTGGGGAGCCTCAAAGCCAAGAAGGGCGAGCTGGAGTCTTATTTGGAGCAGCTTGCTGCGAAGTTGGTCTTAAAACTTGAAGGTATTTCCTCTTGTTCGACTGATTTGTGATGTCGACTGACATGCCTTGTTAAACTGTCGATTCACTATTTTTTCGACTGCGCAGAACTTTGCCGAGACTTCGAAGCAGAAATTGGGCAGGTCGAGACAGGTCTCGATCCCATAAGCTGTCTTGTCAAAGACGACGTTGCGATGAATGTGTTGCGGTTGGAATCTCGCCTGGACAGCGCCGTGGACTACCTTGCTTGACTGAAGGCCGCGATGACACAGGTTGATGCTGAACTCTGGCCTCAGGCGGAACTCATGCAGGATCTTGAGTCTCTGATGGCTCGACTGAACCAAATCCCCGGTCGATTGCAGGAATGGAAGAAGTCATCTGCTCGCTGTGGTGCTGACGTTGCTCTGTCGTTGGTCCGAGTGCACTGCAAGGACATAAAAGAAGACAAGCTTGCGGCCCTCAAGGTTGCCAACACAAAAAGCTCACTTTCCAGTCTTTCATGGACACCTTCCTTGATGCTGCTACTTGCATCGCAGATAGCATCAACCTTGACAGTTTCTGTGATCCAACGAGTCCTTCTCCGGCTGAGTGAACGAAACATTATGCCGCACCTTTTATTTGCCTCGGGATGCCGAGTGGTTATGTAACCATTAAACTCTTTCGGGATTGATGCCTGTGCACTTCTGCCCATCACGGTTCTAAACTTTTGCGGGATTTATCCGAACTTTGTTTTCCTTGAATATCGTGGCTCTTTCTTTTGTTGCTTCCGAATGTTTTTCGATTCTGAACGAATTTGTCCTTTTCACTCAACGACGAGTGGCTCTGACAATGTGTTTAGTCGACACCTCCTCGTCCTTGCGGATCGAGATGGAGCACACATTGTACTTGTGATGCAGCTCAGACGCGGTGTTCAGTCGACACCTCGTCGTCCTTGCGGATCGGGATGGAGCGCACATTTTATCTATGGTGTAGCTTAGACGCGGTGTCCAGTCGACACCTCGTCGTCCTTGTGGATTAGGGTGGAGCATATGTTGTATTTGTGGCATAGCTCAGACGCGGTGTTCAGTCGACACCTCATCGTCCTTGCGGATCGGGATGGAGCGTACGTTGTATTGTGACTTAGACGATTACGGGGTCACAGCTAAGCCCCCGAGTGGGAGGAGTGCTCTCCACTTGGAACATTTTTAACTTAGGCGATTACGGGGTTGCAACTAAGCCCCCGAGTGGGAGGATTGCTCTCCACATGGAATGTTTTTAACTTAGGGGATTACGGGGTCGCAGCTAAGCCCTCGAGTGA